>NC_137055.1:38674207-38699207 GCF_032717465.1 Coenobita brevimanus
CCCCCAACCTTCTCCACGAATTCCTTGACTGAGCCAATCTTTGCCACGTTTTCCCTGCAAATTTCTCTATCTCACCTCTCCACCAACATACCGTACAATATTAACGTACTTCAAGACAATGGAAATAAGTGACGGCCAGAGAGAAAATGAATGACACTCAGATAAAAAAAAGGAATGAACTAAACGAGAATAAAAAAAAATCTGAGCGTTTATATAATCTGTTTAATCTCGTCTGGCCAAGATCCACAGCCTCTTTCAGCTCAGTTTATGGCCAAATGTAGTCAGATTGGAGGATAAATTAGACTAGTAACCAAGGAGACTCATTCCTTCCTCATAACTTATTTACCAAATTTCCCGTGACCATGACTAAGTACTCCAGTTGTATGGTCTTGTTACCTCAGATGAAAACAAACGAAGTAAAAATAACAACAGCGACATAAACAGAAAAAAACAGACTTCATAAATCTTTAAATATATGAAGACAGACGGGAAGAAAAGGTAGCCAGACTGAGTAAGAACAGAAGAATTTAATACTAGTGATGTTAACTGCCTAATAAGTATAATAACAGCAGCATTATTAGCCAAAACAAAATCATACCTAGACCCTGACGTATAAGAGAATGAAGGAAAAACAGAGCTAGATATTACAAGACTGAACGAGATTAAAACTAAGTTAAATATGGAGAAACCCCAAGAGGAATATCGCAAAAAAATCCCATTGCATATAAAGACCGATGGAAGAAATGGAGAATAAGAAAAAGAAAAATGATGTCAATGAAGTGCTAACAATAAAAACAATAATATTAATAAGTTTAATATATATAAATTTTGATGTATTACTGAGGGAAGGGATGGTAATAAAGAAATACAACCTAAGACTCCCTTACTCAAACTTTTCTCCCTCTTCTCTCTTTCCCCTTCACATATCTCTCCCTCTTTTCCCTCTCACTCTCATCCCTTTCCCCTCTCAAGCTTTTCTCCCTTTCTTTCTTACCCCTACACACCTCTCCCCCACTTTTCTCTCTTCTACTCTCGTCCCTTTCTCAAGCTTTTCTTCCTTTCTCTCTTTCCCCTCCACACCTCCCTCCCTCTTTCCCTTCTTCCACTCTCGTCCCAATTCCCCTCTGTCATCTTTCCCTCCATACCCCCCTTATTCCCCTTTCTTTCTCACCACTTTTTTTTTTTTTTTTTTTTTCAGTTCATGTTTTCAGTCCCTCTTCTTTCTTCACTCACTCTCATCCCCTTCATTCCTCTTTCTCCCCACCCCCACCCCTCTCTTCTTCCTTCACTCTCATCCTCTTCGTTCCTCTTTCTCCCCAACCTCTGCCCCTACCTCCATCCTCCTCATCCTCAAGCTCTCTCACTAAACTCTGTTCATTTTAACTCGGCATAAAACTGTCATCTCTATCTTCAATACTAAGCTACAACAAGAGATCAACATTAGTTTTTGGTGATAGTCACGAAGAAGTGCTGAGGAAAAGATATAGGATTATAGCACTGACTTATTCTGTCAAGGAGATACGGAATACAGGATGCAAAAGGACGAAAAACCTCATCCAAGTTTAAGTGAACAAACTATAGCATCATACCTCCCTCTCCCCCTTGTCTTCTCCCCCTTCTACTCCACTCTCTCCTTCTCTTCTCCCCCTTCTCTTCTCCCCCTTCCACTCGCCTCCAGCCCCTCCCCTCTCCCCTCCCCACCCCCCTTGTGCTATTTGAAAGGAATATTAATTGAAACTGCCGGCGAAACTTGACCCTCTTAACACGTCTTGGCTCTCTCCCCACCCCCCTCACCCCCCGGAACACGCCTCCACACCATCACCCTCCCCAAAACACCCTTTCCACCCCTCTGGCTTCCTCCCCACCCATCTCTCCCATCACCCTTCACCCCCCCACCCCTCTGGCTTTCTCCCCACGCACGTCACCCACCAAAACACCCACCCAGCCCCTTATCCCCAGGTCAATCCAATCTCTTCACCCACACCTCTCACCCACATCCTCATCCCCAACTATTCCTCTCCCCCCTTTCCCCCTCTCCCCTCTCCCCCACCTCCCCCTCACCCCCACTCTATGGATAAGTGTGGTAGATTGGTAGAGGTAGTTTTGGTGGTAGTTGTAGCGGCTGTGGTAGTTACGGTGCTGTGGTAATTGTTGTAGCTGCGATAGTTGTGATAATTGTAGTAGTAGTAGTAGTAGTAGTAGTAGTAGTAGGCCCTGAGCCTTTGCCCAGAGTCTGACATGTAAAAAAAAAAAAGTAGCAGTAGTAGTAGTAGTAGTAGTAATATATAACAGCTATGGCGTGACAGAAGATAGTTGTAGTAGCAGCTATGTGCGGTGGTTGTGGTAGTACATATGGCGTAGTAGTAGCTACGGTGACGTTGTTGTGGTAGTAGCTATGGAGTGGTAGTTGTGGTAGTAGCTATGGAGTGGTAGTTGTGGTTGTAGCTATGGTGTGGTAGTTGTGGTAGTAGCTATGGTGACGTAGCTGTGGTATGGTGTGGTAGTTGTGGTAGTAGATATGGTGAGGTAGTTGTGGTAGTAGCTATGGTGTGGTAGTTGTGGTAGTAGATATGGTGAGGTAGTTGTGGTAATAGCTATGGTGGGGTAGTTGTGGTAATAGCTATGGTGGGGTAGTTGTGGTAATAGCTATGGTGGGGTAGTTGTGGTAGTAGCTATGGTGGGGTAGTTGTGGTAGTAGCTATGGTGGGGTAGTTGTGGTAGTAATTATGGTGTGGTAATTGTGGTAGTAGCTATGGTGACGTAGTTGTGGTAGTAGCTATGGTGGGGTAGTTGTGGTAGTATCTATGAAGTGGGAATAAAGGTACCAACTACAGTATAGTGTGGTTGTTGTGGTGGTAGATGTACTGTGGTACTCGTATGGTGTTGCGGTCGTAGTTATGATGTGGGTGTGGTAGCTGTGGAAATAAATGTGGTGTGGCAATTGTGGTAGTATTTGTGGTAGTGCTTGTAGAGTGATGGCTGCATTATGACAGCTGTGGCAAATGTGGTAGTGGTGTGGTAGCAGGATTAGCTGTGGTATGACGGTCAAGTGTGGTAGCAGTTGTTGAGTAAGCTATTTTGAAGATTCAGGTGGTGGTGTAGTTGATGTGGTGTTTGTTGTGTGGTAGGTTAGGTGTGGTACTAATTGTAGTATTTCTAGTAATGGTAGTTGTGGTACTAGATGTGGTGTGGTAGCTGTGGTAGAGAAGTATGTGTGGTATTTGTGGTATGGCTGTTGTTATACTCAGTGTGGTGTGGTAGTAAGTGGTAGTGAGTGGTAGCAACTGTGGTAGTACATGTGGTATTTGGGTGACTCAAATTCTACACGAAGTTTTTTTACTGAGAGAGAGAGAGAGAGAGAAACCTAAATGAATGAGATTTGTATGAGATTTATCACTGTGTGTGTGTGTGTGTGTGTGTGTGTGTGTGTGTGTGTGTGTGTGTGTGTGTGTAATAACAATCTCTCTCTCTCTCTCTCTCTCTCTCTCTCTCTCTTCCCCTTCGTCTTTACTCCATCTCTTCCCTTCTTTCCATCTACTTTTTCCCTTCTCTTCCCCAACTCTAATCTCAATTCCCCCCTCCCCTCCCCTCCCCTCCTCATCTCCACCTCTCCCTCTCCCCTGTCCCCTCCCCTTCTCCCCAGATTTATTCCCCTAATGAAGACTGCGGCTCCTCGGGGGAAATCTTAGATATTCAAATGACTAATCTCCACAATGGGACGCCTCGCATGCATTACTATACTTTGTGTTGGCGGCGGCTTGGAGAGGGGGGAGGGAAGGGGAGAAAGAGGGGGATGAGGGGAGGGGGGGTGAGAGGAGATACAGTGAGAGGGAGGGGAAGACACCGGAGAGTGAGAGGGGGGAAGAAGGAGGAAAGGGAAAAAGTGGGGGAGATTTTGTTACTTTACATAGTACTGTGTCGGAGAGGGTAGGGGGATGTGGGAGGGGTAAGAAATGAGGGAAGGGGGAAGAATGGGAGAGAAAAAGTAGGAAAGAGGAGGAGAGGGGGAGGAAAGTGGGAAGGGTTAATGAGAAAGGAGGAGAAAGAAGAGGGAAATAGGACAAGAGAAGAGAAGAGAAAAAGTGGAACAGAGGAGGAGGGGAAGGACAGGGAGTATGTGGGAGAGGGGGGAAGTATGTGGGAGAGGGGGAGGGGGAGTATGAGGGAGAGAGGGAGGCAGGGAGTATGTGGGAGAGGGGAGTGGGGGATTAAGTAGGACAAGGGGGGAAAAGAAGCAAGAAGAAGGAGAGAAGAGGAAGTAGAGAAGAGGGGCAGATGCAGGGAGAGGGAGGGGTATGTGGAAGTGAGAGGGGAGAGAAAGAAGAGAGAAGTAGGGGAGGACGAGACAAGAGAGAGGGATGTGGGAGGGAAAAGGAGGGGGAGAGGGATTGGTAAATGCGAGAGAGGAATGAAAGAGGAGAAAGATAGAGATGGAAGGATGAGAGGGGGAGAGAGGAGAAAAAGTGGAAGGAGAGAGGGAAAGAGATGCTGTTAATATACACTGTCTTCAAGGCGTCTCGAGGGGGGGGGATGAGAGGGGGAAGGGGTGGAGAAGAGAGGGGGAGGGAAGAGAAACTACAAGGAAAGAGGGGAGAAGAAATTATAATGAAATGAGGAATGACAAGCAGGAAAGGGGAAGAGGATGGGGGGGTGAAAGCGAGAGAGGAAGGGTAGAGAAAAGGCAGACAGGAAGAAGGGAAGGGATAAGAAAGGGGAAGAGAAGAATAATAAAAAGGGAGAGGGGAGACTGGGAAGGGATAAGGAAGGGGAGGAATAAAGGAGGGGAAGGAATAAAGGAGGGGAAGGAATAAAAGGAGTTGATACAGATAAGGAACTGATAAAGAAGGGGAAGTGGTAGATGGGGGAGAGGGTTTTAAGAAGAGGGAGGAGGGATGAAGATAGAAGAAGGGATAAAGATGAAGGATTAGGGGCAAAGGGGGAGAAGTGATAAAGAAGGTGAAGAAGAGGAAAAGAAGAGGATACAGGCTAAAGTAGAGGGGGAAAGGAAATAGAGGGAGAAGGGAAAAAGAAGAGGGAGAAACGATAAAGAAGAAGGGAAAAAGAAGAAGGATAGGGAATAAAGAAATGGGGAAAGAGAAAATACAGGACGGGAAAGAGGAAGAGAAAAAAGGGTAACAGAGAAGAGGGATGAAAGCGAGGGAGGGTAGAAAAGAAGAGGGGGAAGTAGAAAATGGAGAGAAGGGATAAAAGAGAAAATGTAGAAAGGAAAGCAGTAAAGAAGGAAGAGGATCAGAGAGGAAGGGGGAATGCAGTAAAAAGGGGTGGGAGAGAGAGAGAGAGAGAGAGAGAGAGAGAGAGAGAGAGAGAGCGCTGTTGGAGAGGGAAGAGAATAATGGGAAAGAATTAGAAAGATGATGGTAATGGAGAGGCATTGTGGAAGACGGGGTGGGGGTGGGGATGGAGAGGTAGGGGGAAAGGGGGGATGGAGAGGTAGGGGGAAAGGGGGGATGGAGAGGTAGAAGGGGAGGGGAAGGAGGGGGGGAAGGAGGGGGGGCAGGAGGGGAGGAAGGAACAGGTAGAGAGGAATGAGGAGACAAGTATATGAAAACTTAGAAGGGAGGAGAGACGGGGAAAGGAGAAGAGGAATAGGGGAGGGAAGAGAGAGGAAAGGGTACGGGTGGAGGGAGGGAGGTAAGAGGAAGAGAAGAGAGGAAAGGGGAAGGAAAGTGGAGTGGAAATGGAAGAGGGGTTCGGAGGGATGGAGGGAAAGGGTGTGATGAAAGGGATGGGGAGGATAATAAAAACAGGAGATGGGGAGGTTTAAAATGTGAGAAACGAAGATCGGACATACGACGGTGACGGGAAGGAAAGAAATGGGGAGATTGGGAGGAGAGATGATGATGAAAGAAGAGGGGAGATGGGGAGGAAATTAATGGGAAGATGGGGAGAAGAGAGGGAGGTACAGGAGATAAGAAGAGCAAGAGATGAACAGGAAAAAAGAGGGGAGATGGAAAGGAAGAAATGGAGAGACGAGGATAATAAAATACGTCTTGACCACACTTCTCTCCCTTCTAAACACACACACACACACACACACACACACACACACACACACACCCATCCATACATACATACATACATACACACACAAAACCCACCTATGAGCATTCACACCATCCAAACAGTCCATCACGAAACCTTTTTATTTTTTTTTATTCTTTTCAACCCCTGGAATTAACGAAAAAAAAAAAAAAAAAACTGTGCTAATACCATCAATACGACCTACACCGTGGCTAATGACTCCTTCCGGGCGCTGATTGAAATGCCATTAAGGTGATTCGGAAGTCGGGGTAGCGCATTACAAGGTTCGCCTCTTTTTCGTTTTTTCTTTTTTTTTTCTTTTTTTCTGAGTCGGGATATACGTGAAGTGCAACTTGCTTTTAATATATATAATGCATGTAATGGCTAAAGGTAGGTGGGTGGCTGCCTTATTCAATTTACTGTGTTTATTTAATTATTTATGTACTTAATCGAGGAGAATGTGTTGTAGGTGTCGTGTTTAGCTTTGTACTAGACCTACTGTTACTGTACTGTACTACAACTTCTGCTACTACTACTACTACTACTACTGCTACTACTACTACTACCGCCATCGTCACCCCAACAACTACTAATTTTTCACTCTGGCTACTACCAAACATCTACTTTGCTGAGTGAGTCACAGAAGCCTGGGATTATTAACAAGTTCAATTATCATCCGTCATCAGGTCTACCCTAACGGCACCTAACGGCACCCAGAGTTGGAAAAATTTGAACCCGCATCTTAAGTCTAAATTAAAAGACCTCACTAACATCAAGCCTAACCCTAACAACACCATCACAATATCGTTGATCATCATCATCATCATCATCATCATCAATCATCATCATTAATCATCATCATCATCATCATCATCATCAATCATCATCATTAATCATCATCATCATCATCAATCAACATTATCAATCATCATCATCATCATCATTAATCACCATCACTCATCATTATCACCATCACAATCATCACAGTCGTCACCGTCCTCCACATCAATACGCTAACATTTTTCCCGCAAGAATAAACTATAACTAACATCACAGACCTGAAGGAGATACAAAGAGTCATTATATTCTTTGTTACTTTGCTAAGCTGTAACGAGAAATTAAAAACGAAAGACGACACTAGTCACGATGAAGCGCTATGGAAAGGATGGAGGGGTAAATTACTGTCTGCTTCGCCACTGAGCCACAAGAAACAAGTTGCAAAATAAGGAAACTCGGCCAATTTACAGCGACAGAACTAAACACCTATTTCTGCTTTCTTACCATTTGCCTCTGACTCACGGAAGAGTTACATTCGTTATAATCTACCCTAAACCAAACAGCCTCGACAGGAACGATAGATATGTTGCTGTTGCTGTTAGTTTTCTTTTGCACTCCTTGGATCCTCAATCTTTGAAATTAAAAAGTACCACTAACATTTACCATCAATCCTATCGCTAACAGCCGCTTGACCCGACCTGACCTGAGCAGCCGGCGCTAGAAGAATGCCTGACTCCACAACTGTTATTACTGCAGTGGAGGCGTGTCAATGGCGACCTAGAATGACCCCGGCAACTTCTCACCCCAACACACAAAATTCACTTCCCCTTACCCTTCCCCCCACCTCTCTTTTCTTCTGACTCTCTCTCCCCAACACACAAAGTTCACCCCATCACACGACTTCTCTTATCCCCACCCCCTCTTCCGAACCCACCCCAAAACCGTTCCTTTCCCTCCCACCCCGTTACACCTACTCATCTTTCTCTTGCTGCCGGTTTCCCTTTCAAATCCCCTCTCTCCCCTTCTTTCCTACACACCCCAACTGTTCTCCACCCCATTCCACCTACTTACCCTTCTCTTGCTTCCGGTTTCCCACTCCCCCCCCACCCCCCGTCTTCTTCCCCCATCACCCATTTTCAGTGATCAATTAGCTTCTCTTTCTCATAACAACACACAAAATCAACCGCCCCTCCCCCTCTCTTTCTCCAGCCTGACCCCACCCAACTCCAGAACAGCCCCCCTGCCACCTTTTTGTTTTCCAATACCTCTTCTCGTGTTTTTGGTCCTTTCTTAACCCCAATCACACCCCACCTACCCCGTGTCCCCACATTTATTCTTTCTGGTCCATTTCGGTATTTATTCTACTGACATACCTTTCCTTACCTAGTCCCCCAAACCGAACCGTCCTCTTCTGTCCACTACTTTTCCCGAGCTCCTGGTTTCCCCTAGCTCCTGGTTTCCCCTTTACCCCACAATCAGGTACGTTGCTGTTTGATTTCCTTTATAACCCTTTGTACACCCCTCTTTCCCCCTCTCTTCCCTGCTCCTACACCCCTCTTCCCCTCTCCCCTCATCCCCCACCACTCCCTTCCTACTGACCCCCTTTTCCTCTCAGAGCCTTTTCAATCAATAAACACTATTTTCTTTTGCCTGATACCTTTTCTCACCACCCCAAGCTAAGGACCCTCTTCCCTCCACCCTACTGCCTTTGTCGTGATCCTGATTTTCCTCTCCCCCTTTCCCACCTACCAAATGACCTTACCTATACCAAACAGCAGCGAATGGACACTCAGGTATGTTGCTGTTTGATTTCCTTTACACTCCTATGTACACTCCTCTTTCCCCCTCTCTCCCCCCCTCCTACACCTCTCTTCCCCTCATCCAACACCCTCTTTTCCTCTTCCCATCCCTCCTACCTCCCATTTCCCTTTCTTCCCCTTCCATTACATCTTCCTTCTTTCCCCTCCTCCTACACTTCTTTCCCCTCATCTTCCGACCTTCCCCCCTCACTTTGCCCTGCCCTCTTCTCATCTTATTGATCTTTCGCCCTCCTCTTTCTCCTCCTGAACACCTCCTTCCATCATCTTTTGACTGGACTCTCTCTCTCTCTCTCTCTCTCTCTCTCATTATTCTCCCTCTTTCCTCTCCCTTCAATTAATACCCCATTTCCTTCACCCCTTTCTCTTCCCTCTCCCCTTTCTAATAATCCCCCCTTATTCCATACCCATTACCCATTAATCAATACCGACCCTTTTCTCTTCGCTGCAATGGCTCCCCCATTAGCATACTCCCCCCCCTCCTTCCTCTACCCCCCCACCCCGTCTTCCATTTCCATCCTCTTCCCCCTTTCAACTCACACTCAATCCACCCCCCCCCCCCGCCACACAAAGTTCCCCTAATCAAAGTAATTCTCTCTCTCTTTCTCTCTCTCTGAGTGTGTGTGTGTGTGTGTGTGTGTGTGTGTGTGTGTGTGTGTGTGTGTGTGTGTGTGTGTACAGCCAATTTTCACTTATACCTCCACTATTCCTTAAACCAAAGTCACCTCCCCCCCCCTCTCTCTCTCTCTCTCTCTCTCTCTCTCTCTCTCTCTCTCTCTCTCTCTCTCTCTCTCTCTCTCTCTTATACCTCCATGACACCCAATATTAAATTAACCATCCCTTTCCCCAATCCTTCCCTCTTCCATTTTCCTCTCCCTTCTTCCTTCATCCCACTTAACCCCTTCAACACGATACCCTCTTTTCCCTTCATTCTTGCTACATCCAGACGATTTACTCAGCCTTCTGAATCCCCTGACGCCCCTTATTTGTTTATATTTCCTGCCAAGACGGTTTTAATCAGCTTAGAGTCTCCTGGCAGTAGAGGTGTTAGTGAAGGATGTTACCTGATCTAATTAACTTTATATATGCTAATGAAAATTGTCTGTAAATTAAAAGGAAATGGATAAAGACGATTTATGATGGATGGGGATTAGGGGCGCTTTTGTTATGAAGGGGTTTGTTAATAATGATAATAATAATGATAATGATGATAATAATGATGATAATAAAAATAATAACAATTCCCAAACTCTTACTCTCTTGACAAACCTTCTCTATTTAGTCTTTCTTTTTCTTCTCTCTTCCATCTCCTCTTCCCTCCCTTACTCCCCTCCCTTTCCCTCTTTTCTCTCTTCCCTCTCCTTCTCCTCTCTTTACCTCTATTCTCTCTCCCATCTCCTCTTGCTTCTCCTCCTCCTCCTCCTCCTCTCTTTCACACAGCCCTTCAATCACTTCTCCTCCAATACTTTTCTTCCACCCCCCCTCGTTTAAAATGCCCCCCCCTCTCCCACTCCCACTCCTCCACATATCCCCCTCCCTCTCCTCCACATATCCCCCTCCCTCTCCCCACTCCCCTCCCCCTACTCACTACTCCTTCACCCCCACCCAAGCAATGCAATTCTTCCTTCTCCCTTTCCCCTCCAATCTCCTCCTCCCACTTTCCTCTCTCCTCCCCCCACTCAAATCTCCTCCAACCCTCCTCATCTTCCTTCCCCTTTTTCCTACTGAAACTTTCCTCCCTCTTCCTTCCTCCCGTGTCTCTTCCCTTGGCTTTCCCTTCCCTTCCCCACAACTCCTTCGACCCTTTCCCCCCAATACCCCTACCCCCATATGCCTCTCCTTCTCCCCTTTCAATATCCTGGCAATCCTCCCCCCTCTTCCCTCCCCCTTTCTCCTCCCGCCCGTCCCCCAGCTCCTTCAACCCTTCCCCTTCCCTTCCTCCTCCCTTCCCCCTCCCCTCCTCCGCCGACATCCATCATACATGACAGGTTATAAGAACGAACTTCTCCCCCTCTTCTCCGTTAAAGCACTTAGACCACTACACTACCCTCACCACTACCACTGCCCTCACCACTATCATCATCACTACTATCATCACCATTACATTACCTTCACTACTGCCACTTCCCTCATCACAAACCACATCACTTTGAACATCACAACACTGCTACTACCTCCACCACTACCACTGCCCTCACCACTATCATCATCACTACTATCATCACTATTACATTACCTTCACTACTACCACTTCCCTCACCAAAAACCACATCACTTTGAACATCACAACACTAGCAACACCACTGCTACTACCTTCACCACTCCCACTGCCCTCACCACTAACCTTCACCACTTTTAACATCACCACTACCACTAACCTCACCGTTGTCACTGCCCTCATCACCACTAAAAACACCACTACACTGCCCTCACAACTACTAAAAACATCACTACACTACCCTCTCCTCATCTGCTCCCACATCACAAACCCTCATCATTATTAACATCACCACTACACTATCGCCCTGTAACTCACTAACTACACCTCTACTCCCTGCATCAATCCTAACCACATCCTTACGTAACCATTACCCTCACTATTTCATCCTAACTACCACATCCCTACTCAATCACCCCTACTCACAACTCTCCTCGCACCTATATCCTCACCACTACCACTACTATCACCCTCTCTCTTTATTACCACACTCCTCCCCACCCCTACCGCACCCTTATCCCCATCACCACTACCCTATCCTCACCACCATCACCACTAAAAAAAAAAAACGTGCCAAAGAGAATTATCAAATCATATGCCCAGTGAAACAGACCATGTAATTATTCACAAAGTCATCCAAGCGTTTTAAAATTATTGGCAATAATAATGATAATGATAATAATAATAATAATAATAATAATAATAATGATGATGATAGTACTACTACTACTACCACCACTACTACTACTACTAATAATAATAATAATACCTAACCTCACTTCCTTCACCTGCACCTCTCCCTCTCGCCATCATCACTCCCTAACACTACCTACATCACTCCACTTTCCCTCCCTTTCCTCCGATCACACACAAACATCCTCTATCCTCCCCCTTTACCCATACCACCTCCCTCCTACCATTTCCCCTTGTGCATCACCCCTATACTCCTTACCCTTTCTTCCTCACCCTCTACCTCCTCCACCACCCATCTCTCTCCTCTTCTCTACCCCTTCCTCCTCACCTCCTACCTCTCCCCTTCCCTTCTCTTTCCCCTACCCCCACCACACTCCCTACCCCTCTACCTCTCCTTACATCTCTCTACCCACTGCCCCTTCCCTTCCCTCCTCCCCCTCCCTGTACCTCAACAACTTCCTACCACTCCTTTACCCTGCACCCTATCCCCACCACCACTCTCTACCCCTCTATACCTCTTCACCCTCCCCTACTCCCCACCCTCTACCTCTCCCACAACTCTCATGCTTCAACTAACAGTACTCCTCCCACCTATTCTCCCACTCTCTCTCCCACTCCCTCATCCCCTCCCTCCCCTCCCCACTCTAACATCCCCAAGTATTACCGGTTTGTATTTTAAGTCAAGGAGAAAAACTAGCCACTTTTTTCAGTCCGGCCGGAAAGGTGAGAACAGCACTTTTTTTTTTTTTTTTTTTTTTAAGCATATGGTGCCATTTTTTCCGCCATGAATAATCTAGCATTTCCTCATAAACCATTCTCAATTTTTACCCCCGAAGAGGAGGGGAGGAAAAATGGGGAACTCGCTGGTTTACGCTATCTTTGCGGGTGAAGAGCATGAGCGATAAATGATTCCATGAGGGGTGCTGTTTTTTATTTCTTTCATTCATTCATTCATTCATTCTCTCTCTCTCTCTCTCTCTAAATCTGCATTTCTTGTTCCTTGCTTCAGTCACACCAATGGCCGTCTTTACCTTACAACCTAACGAACAATATCTTAACCTAACAAACACCTAAGTTTATTACCTTCCTTAACCTTACAACCATCCTAACCTTACAACCATCCTAACCCAACAACCATCCTACCTGACAACCATCCTAACCCAACAACCATCCTACCTGACAACCATCCTAACCTTACAACCATCCTGCACTTAAAACCTTACTATCTTCACTGACTTCCTAACCCAACCACCTTCCTAACCTGTTTACAATCATCCTAAACGTACAGATCAACCTTGCCATCCACAGAACCTTAAAAAAACACACAAACGATACTAACACAGCCTCAACACGCGTGTGTCTCGAGGCAAAGGTTCGAAGCAAAACGTGCCGGATATGTAATGTAGGTGATGGTGGTATGGCTTTTCATTTCCGTGGCTCTGTTCACCCCCTGTCCGTGCTATCAAGGGCATGTGGACTCATAATTCATACATACACGGCTGATAGAACACTTAGGCTTTCACATGCATCCCTCTTCCTACAGACACCTATTCCCCATGCGTTCTTCGCCAGCATGAGGAAGAGTTGTTTCTGTTACTCTCCCTCCGAGGAAGTTTGATACTGACATACACAAATTCTCTCTCTCCCTCTCTCTCTCTCGTAATTATATAAACTCACAACTGAGGTGATTAAATCTGCTTCCCTCATGCACATCACCCGACCCACCTTCCATTTACAGCAAAAATAAACCCATGTGGCACAGAACACAAATTACGTCCCCTGGTTCATTTGTCTCCCCTCCACCCTTCTCAATTAACCACTTAAAATTGCCTGATCTCAATCTCGCCCTTGATCCCAATCTCTCAATAGCCTGGGTCGCGTAAGAAGGTACATTAGTTTAATTTGTTAGCTCGTGAGATTAACCCGTCCCAGCCACTTTAGTCGGCTCTCTCTCTCTCTCTCTCTCTCTCTCTCTCTCTCTCTCTCTCTCACACACACACACACACACACACACACACACACACACACACACACTAATGCAAGGAGGGGAGAGCGTGCGGAACCAGAGAGAGAGAGAGAGAGAGAGAGAGAGAGAGAGAGAGAGAGAGAGAGCAAATCCTCAACCGTTCCCCATTTAGGCTGTGTAAGTGAGCGAGTGGCAAAGAAAGTGAAAGAGAGAGAATTAAAGCGAGATAAATCACTCCCTTGTACTGAGTCATCATAATTCTCTCTCTCTCTCTCTCTCTCAATCCTCTATCTTTAACCTCTTCTCTATCAATCTCTCCTTCCCTCCTCCCTCTCTGTCTCACTCCCTCTCCTCTCCTCTCACTCCACTCGCAATCCCACTCCTCTCCTCTCCTTTCCTCCCTCTTATACCTCAAGTTTCTTTCTTGTTTCATTCCCTCTCCTCGTCCCTCTCCCGGTCTCCTGGTCCCTCTCCGTTTTACCCTTCTCAATCCCTCTTTTCTTCACTTCTTCCTCTCCTCTGTTTATCCATGTTTTATTTTCCCATCTCTCTCTCTCTCTCTCTCTCTCTTTCTCTCTTTCTCTCTTCCGTCTTTCCGGCCACCATGTCTTCTCCCCTCTCAATTTTTCTTCGTCTCCAAACCCCTCTTTTCCTTCAATACCTACTCTCCTGAGTCTCCCCCCGCCTCCCAATTCCCCTGCCCCGTCTTCTAATCTCTCTCTCTCTCTCTCTCTCTCTCTCTTTCCTCAAACCCTCCTCTCCTCCCTCTCTCCCAATACGTCTCATCCCTCAATCCCTACGTCGACCGTCTCCCAATCCCTCAATTCCTCAGTCTCCCAATCTCTCCATCCCTGTCTGTCAAACCCTCAATCCCAATCCTTGTCTCCCAATCCCTCGGTTCCTCCGTCTCCCAATCCCTCAATCTCCTAATCCCTGTCTCCCGTCTGTCAATCCTCAACCCCTCCGTCTCTCAACCTCTCCGTCTCTCAATCCCTCCGTCTCTCAATCCCGCCGTCTCTCAATCCCTCCGTCTCTCAATCCCTCCGTCTCTCAATTCCTCCGTCTCTCAATCCCGCTGTCTCTCAATCCCTCCGTCTCTCAATCCCTCCGTGTGCTCCCGTCCGTGCCTCATACGCGGTGTTTTGGTCCCAAGCCAGTACCACTTAACTGACTCACAAAAACGGACAGGATCTTAAAAGCCTAATGCACGGACCCATTTATATGTGACCCGGCGGCTGATAGAATCTGCAAATGCTGTACAATGTTTTGGAGGGCCTTAATGGACTTCCAAACTACATTAAGTTTTTAAACACTCCGGCAGGCTGTTTCGGCACAGAGTTAAGTCCGGCCATTGAGACGAGCCGTAATGGAGGACCAAAGAGCCGCGCTTTTAGTGAAGTTCCTTGCTTTTTTTTTCCTCGTCTTTTTTTTTTGGGGGGGGGGTATTTTTTTTCCCCTTCCCTCTCTCCTCTATTCCAAGGGGGCAGTGAGGGCATCTAGACAGACAGACGGGCAGGCAATGGTTAGTTTTAAGATTAATGAGTGAGGGAATTAAGTATATAATTATGAACTTCCTAGCTTTTTTTCCTCTCTTTTTTTTTTTTCCCCCATCTCCTCTCTTACAAGGGGGGTGGTAAGGGCATCCAGACAGACAGACGGGCAGGCAGTAGTTAGTTTTAAGATTTATGTGTGAGGGGATGTGGTGAATGTATGGCAGGGAGGAAGTGGCTGGCTCTGGGTAATGTGAGTGGTTTTTATCGCCAAGATCTATTTAACTATATCTATCTATCTATCTCTCTCTACCTTTCTATATCTATCTATCTGTCTACCTGCCAATCCATTCACCCATCTGTTTATCTATCTACCTACCAACCAATCTATCTACCTACTTATCAACGTCTATGTACCTATCCATCCATCCATCTTTTTATCTAACTATCCATCTATCTACTTATCTGTCTGTCTGTCTGTAGCAAACTTACTTAGGCATCTTCTGTCATCTGCACTTTAATTCACGGACTCAAAAGATAACTACAGCCTGAAGTCCTGTTAACACTATTCATCGAAAGAAAGTCTCACAAAATAAAGACAAAATCAAGTTAATTTCAAGATGTTCAGATGCGTTTGAGAGACTGGAGGTGTGAGTCAGGGGGAAAGAATGAGAGTGTTGCTGAAGTTGGCTAATTGGGTCTACAAGTGAAAATAGTGTGTGTGTGTGTGTGTGTGTGTGTGTGTGTGTGTGTGTGTGTGTGTGTGTGTAGTTGTAGACTTACAGTGTAATGTTGTTTGTAAACACACGTCCATGTTCTCGAATGCTTCCCATATTGCCCCCCTTTCTCTCTCTCTCTCTCTCTCTCTCTTTTACCCTACCCATCCCCAGCCGAACAATTTTTCCCCTTCTCCCTCTCATTCCTCCCAGTCCCATTATGCAACCTTTCCCCCCTCCTTTTTCCCCAAACCATTCACCCCCACACTCATCCCCTTTCCTTCTCTCCCCTTCCTGCTGCTCTATCCCAACCCCACCCTCCCCGCTTCCCATCCCTTCTGCTCCAACTTAACCCCATCCTTCCCACCCACTACCTTACCTTCCCCCTCTTCCCCATCATTCCTTTCTCCTAAATCCCGAACACACTCAACTCTTCCCCCTTCCTCTTACACTTCTCCCCATTCCAACACCCTCCCCTTTCCCTTCCCCACCCATCCTTCACTCCTCTCCAATCCCTAACTCACCCATACCACTCCCACAACACCCTCCTTTTTCCTCAGTCTCCAACCCACCACTACCCTATCCTGACTTTACTTCCTTATCCTACACTCAATCCTTCCCCTCTCCTCTTCCACATATCCCCCATCCTCATCAGTCCATCTCCATCCTTAAACCCATTCTCCCCATCCCCTACCCAACCCACCTCCTACCCTGACCTTACCCATCCATTCCTTCCAAATTCCAACCTAATCATTCCCTAGTCACACACTCCACCCTTCTTCACTCAAATTCTACATCATCCCCACCTCCATCGTCCCTCCTAATTTCCCCCATCCCCTACCCAGCCCACCTTCTACCCTACCTTTCTCCATCCACTTTTCCCCACTCCCACTCCCCACTCTCCTGTCCTTCCTTTCCCCACTCCACCCTCCCACCCAACCAAAGCACCCGCACCTCCATCCTTCCTCCCATTCTCCCCCATCCCCTATCCTTCCCCATCCACTCTCCCTACTTCTCCTCAGTCCCTCTCCCCGCCCAAGCCAAAGCCAAAGCCAGCCCACCTCGCCCACGCCTCGGAACGCAGCGGCAGATCCATTCCGGGCCCTCCCTTCTAAAAGTTTGAACAGAGAGAACTTAAGTGACAACGTATTCGAAAATTAATAAGTGGAAACTGAATGCGTGTTTTCTGACGGCGAGGCACGGGGGAGAAAGGCGAGAAGGAGGAGAAAAATACCAAGAGGAAGGGGGAAATTAAGAGGGAAGGAGAGAGTGATAATGAGAAACAAGATAACAGTACTAAGAGGAGTGGGAAAATCAAGAGGAAAGGTGAAGAAACAAAGATAAATAAGGAAAAAGATAGGAGGCAAGGGGGAGAAAGGCGAGAAAAAGAAGAGAAAAATACTCGTACCAAGAGGAAGGGGGAAAATCAAGAGGGAAGGAGAGAGAGGGAGATAAATAATGAGAAATAAGATAAGAAGAATACTAAGAGGAAGGGGAAAATCAAGAGTGACGGAGAGGAAACAGCAAGATAAATATGGAAAAAGATAACAGGCACGGGGGAGAATGGCGGGAAAAAGAAGAGAAAAATACCATGAGGAAGAGGAAAATTTAGAGGGAAGGAAAGAGAGAGATAATGAGAAGACAACAGGAATACTAAGAGGAAGGGGAAAATCAAGAGGGAGGGAAAGGAAACAGAAAGATAAATAACGAGAGAGATAAGAGGAGAATACTAACATAAGGAAAAAAATCAAGAGGAAGAGAAAAGAGTGAGACAGAATTAAATAGTAGGGAAGAGGAGAAAAATACTTAAAGAAAGGAAAATTTTAAGAAGGGAAAGAAGAGAGAGATAATGGGAAAGGAAGGGTAAAGGAGGAGAGATAAGATATGGATGGGAAAACGAGAAGAGGGGAAAATACAGGAAAAGGGAGAGGAGAGACGAGGAGGTGGAGAAAAATGGAACAGAAGAGACATAATGAGAAGGGAGGAAAGTTGGGGAGGAGAAGGAAGGAGGTGGAGAGAAACTGAGGAAGAGAGAGTAGTTGAATGAGAGGAGGAATAAAAGAAAAAGAAAAAGAATGGAAAGGAAATACGAGAATGGAAGAGATGAGGAGGAGAGTAAAACGAGATGACCAGCTGATGAAAGAGAATGATAAGAGAAAAAGTAAGAGAGAAAGCAAAGTAGGGAGAAAGGAGAAGTGAGGAAGGAAAAGAAACCGTGTGTGTGTGTGTGTGTGTGTGTGTGTGTGTGTGTGTGTGTGTGTGTGTGTGTGTGTGTAAGATAAAAGAAGGGTGATATTTCTCAGGGGACGCCATTTATAAAGAAACTTAGCAAATTTCTATGACCAAACAAGTCTCCACAAAAATTAATGACGAATAGTACTTTTGTAATTAGTTGAGAGAGAGAGAGAGAGAGAGAGAGAGAGAGAGAGAGAGAGAGAGAGAGAGAGAGAGAGAGAGAGAGAGAGAGAGAGAGGAGGAACTGAAGGGGAAGGACAGATAAAGGGAGGAACAGAAAACCAGGAGTGGAAATGAAAAAGGAAAACAGGAAATATAAGACAAGGAAAAGAGAGAAAATAAAGAGAGAGGAGGTGCACCATGGAAAAAAATAAACAGGAGAAAAAGAATGGTAAGGAAAACTGATGATAAAGAAGGAAAGGGAAAGAGAAGGACAAAGTAAGAAACCAGGAAAATAAGATGGGGGGGGAAAAAGAGAGGACAGAGAAAGAGCAGACCAGTGAGAAAACAGGAATAAAGATAATAAATAAAAAAAGATATAGAGGAAATAAAAGTAAATAAAGAAAATGTAAGAAGGGGAAACTCACAAAAAGAGAGATGTACTGAGAAAAAGAAACGAAATTACAGATAACAGGGAAAGAAAGTGAGAAAGTATATGATAGGCTGAATGAAAGAAAGCAGCGAATAGGAGCAGAGATAATGTTAGAGTGAGAGAAGTGAGAGAAAATAGACAAAGTGTAGAGAGAGTGAGAAAGGGAAATTAATGAAGAAATGAAGAGTATAGAAAATGTGAGAAGGGAAATTTGGTAAAAAGGGCAACAGTGGATAAAAAAAAATGAGAGAGAGAGAGAGAGAGAGAGAGAGAGAGAGAGAGAGAGAGAGAGAGAGAGAGAGAGAGAGAGAGACTAATTAGGATGAAAAAAATGTCAAGAAAATGTGGGAATCAGAAATAAGAAAAAACAGGGAAGAAGGACAAAGGAAAAGTAAGACAGAAATTAGAGAAAGTAGAGAGAGGAAGAAGAAAAAATGAGAGAAACTGAAATAGAGAGAAAGAAGAGTAGAGAAAATGCAAGTGTGTGAAATTAAAGAGACTAAGAAGAGGAGGAAAAAGAAAGAAGAAATGTAGAGGAAATGAGATAGGAAATTAGGGAAGGAGTGAGAAAAGAAGATTAGAGAAGATGTGAGAAAAGGAAATTAGAAATAATGTGAAAAAAGGAAACTAGAGATAATGTGAGAAAATAAAAGAAAATGTGAGAAAAGAATATTAGAAAAAAATGTAAGAAAGTGAAATTAGAAAATGTGAAAGGGGAGATTAGAGAAAGAGTGAGAAAAGGAAATTAGAGAAAATGTGAGAAAAGGAAATGAGAGATAATGTGAGAAAAGGAAATGAGAGATAATGTGAGAAAAGGAGATTAGAGAAAGCGGGGAAACGAGAGGGAATGAGATAATGTGAGAGAGTGAAATTAGAGAAAACAAAGAGAGGGCTGGAAGAGGGACGCAAGTAAAAGCCGACTGGATGCTAATTCCGTGAGGACTATACGCGTGTCCAAACGAATGGGTGGGATTAGCAGAGACGATCTAATCCTCTCTCTCTCTCTCTCTCTCCCTCCCTCCCCCCCCCCTCTCTCTCTCTCTCTCTCTCTCTCGGATGGTAATGAAGAAGTTTGTGGCTGTTGTCCCGTGTTGTTGAGGGGAGGGGAGGGGGAAGGAGAGAGGGAGGGGAGGGGAAGATGAGAGAGCACGAGGAATGGAGTTGATGAGAGAATGGGAGAGAGAGAGAGAGAGAGAGAGAGAGAGAGAGAGAGAGAGAGAGGATCAACGGGAGAAGAAAGGTGTGCTGAGTATGGATACGTAGGGGAAGGAAAGGGAGGTGGAATGGGAAAGAGGAAGGCAATGAGAGGAAAGGAAGGCGAAAAAAGGGGGGAGGAAATGAAGGATGAGTGGTAGGAGAGGAAAGGAAGAAGGAAGGGGAGGAAATGGAGGAGGAAGAGGGAGGGATAGTATAAGAATGTGATGGGGAAGGGGGGGAGAAGAAAGAGGAAGGAGGGGAGGAGAAAGGGGGAGGGTAGTAGAGGAAAGTGATGGGGAAGGGAGGGAGGAGGAAGAGGGAGGGTGGTATGGGAAAGTGAGGGGGAAGGAAGGGAGGAGGAAGAGCCAGGGTTGTATGGGAAAGTGGAAGGGAAGGAAGGGAGGGAGGAAGAAGCGGAGTGGAAGGAAGAAAGGAGGAAGGGGAGAGGAAGGAAAAGAAGTGGAAGGGGAGAGGGAAAAAAAAGGGAGGGGGTAGGAGAGGGAGGCAAAAAAAAGGGAGAGTGGGAAAGGGAGGACGGTGATAGAACGGGAAGGCTAAGAAGGTGACGCTGAAGGGAAGAAAAAGGAACAGAAGGGGAGGGAAGAGAGCACGGGAGGGGGAAGGGAAGGGAATAGAAGGGAAGGGAAGAGAAGGGAAGGGAAGGAGTAGAAGGGGTGGAGTGGAATAGAGGGAGGAAGTGGAGACGGAAGGAAAATGAGAGAACGAACGAGCAATGGAGACCTGACGAGGGGAGGGGAGAGGAGAGGAGGGGAGAGGAGAGGAAGAAGAATACAAAACTGAGAAAAGTGAATACAAAAGAGTACAGAGGAAAACAAACAGCAAAAGACCTACCAGGCCTTTCGAAGCTGTTTGTTACAAGACACGTTATACCTAACGTAACTATCCTGTCTGTCAAAGACACGCATAGGAAAGCTGGAGAATGAAAGGGGTATGGGAAGAAGTGAGGAGCAATCTGAAGGAAGAATGAGGGTTGTAGACAGGAGGAGGAGAGTGGAGATTAAATAAAATGAAAGAGAATGGAAGAAGAGTAGGCTAACGAGAGGAGGAGGAGGAGTAAGAGGAAGGGGAGGAGGGATAGGAAGAGGAGGAGTACGGAAAGGATAAGTGAGGAGGTGGGGGAAGGAGTGAAGGGAGGAAGGAATAAGGAGGGGAGGCAATGAGGGGAGGGAGAGAATGAGAAGAGGGCATGTAAGAGAAGAAAGCGAAAAAAGGGAGGAAAGTTGGGGGGGTGAGGGGGATATTAGACCAAATGGGGGGAGGAAGAGTTCTGGGGAAGGTGGGAGGAAGCAGAGTGAGTGGGCGGAAGAGTGGGGAAGCAAGAGAGGTGAGGGGAGTGGGGAGAAAAGAACAGAGGAGTAAGAAGCCGAGAAAGAGGAGTGAATGAGAAGTCAGGAGGAGAACGGGGAAGGAAAAGCGAGGAGGGAGGAGGATGAGGAAGAAAGGTGAAGGGAAGGGGAAGGAAGAAGAAATGAGAGAGGTCAAAAGTGGTCTTCCCTGTCTATCTTCCCCTCCCCCTCGCTTTCCCCCTCCCCCCTCCCCTCCCCAGTCATCAGAGCCCTCCCCCAAGACATTCATTTGTTATGGAGTCACTGGGCATTAAGGCTCTTCTATGGTGGTGAGGGGAGAGGATAGAGAGGGGTGAGAAGGAGAGGTGGGGGAGAAGGAAGACGGAGAGGAGAGAGAGGGTCAGGGGAGAGAGGGAGAGGAGGAGGGGAGTTAGAGAAGGGTTTGGCTAGGAGAGGGGGAGTGGGTGGGAAGAAGGGGGGAGCAGGTGGTGGGGAGTGTGGGCGTGGGTGAGGGAGAGAGGAAGTAGTGAATAGAGAAGCGGAGAGAGACGAGGGGAGGATGGACAGGGGAAGACTGTAGAGGGGAGGATAGAGGGGGAGAGAGAAAAGAGACAGGAGAAAGAAGAGAGGGGGAAGAGGAAGGGACAAAAGGAACAAAGAAAAAAGAGAGAGAAGGTAAAGACAAAGAGAAAGGGAGGGAAAGTGAGAGAAAAGGAGGAAAGGATTGAGAAAGTAAGGAAAGAAAAAAAGGAAGGGATGAAAATAAAAAGTAGAGAAGGAGAGAGAGATAGGAAGAATAAGAAAAAGGAGACAGAAAAAGAAACGAATGCAAGAAAATAAATACAAAACAAAGAAAGAAAAAGCAGAGGTGAAAAGAAAGGGTACAGGAAGGCACAGAAAAGTGGGGGGAGAGAGAGAGAGAGAGAGAGAGAGAGAGAGAGAGAGAGAGAGAGAAAGGAATCGGAGAGTGAATGGAAGAAATGCATAGGAAAGGAAGGAAAAAGATGTAACAGACGAGGAAAGGAAGACAAAGGGTCCAGGGAGATTAGTGAGTGAAAAGGGAAGAAAGGGAGAGGAGAGGCTGGCAAGGGACACGGGAAGAGGAAAGGGAAAGAAAGAGGAAGAGGAGAGTGAAATGGAAAAAACTGAAGAGGAATGGGAGGGAAACGGTACAGGGAGAGAATGAGGGATTGAAGTCCATGAAGTGTGGTATCGAAGAGCATGAAGTGTGGTATCGAAGTGCATGAAGTGTGGTATCGAAGAGCATGAAGTGTGGTATCGAAGTCCATGAAGTGTGGTATCGAAGTCCATGAAGTGTGGTATCGAAGTCCATGAAGTGTGGTATCGAAGTCCATGAAGTGTGGTATCGAAGAGCATGAAGTGTGGTATCGAAGAGCATGAAGTGTGGTATCGAAGAGCATGAAGTGTGGTATCGAAGTCCATGAAGTGTGGTTACGTGCACTGTCCGTAACTCGGCTAACCTGAGCAGCGCCAGTTCAAGCATTTCCATTATTTTTCGGCCATTTCATTACCACTGCTCATATCACTCATTATTAATTCCCCTCATTATGAATTGTAATTATCATCCATGTCAGTGTTGTAATATGAAAGCACAGGACAAAACGCCCCCACATTAATAAACCCCCCCCCCCCACACCACGGTACTTGCCAACACTTATATATTTCAACACGTGGGTGGGTAGGAGGGGGGGGGGTAATCTACAAATCACTTCTCCAAAATTACAGTCGGCAAAATACAGCCATTAATCCCAGATGCTACAGGAGATAAATATTCCAGAGCAAGCGCCATAAAAAGGGACATAGATCAGCCGGTAATGTGAGACTGCAGCGGCTGGGGGGGTAATGGCGCCTCAGGTGTTTAATTGCATACAGGTTAATTGGCCGGAAGCGGAAATGACTGGAGAGAGAAGAGATGAGAGGTGAGGTGGGAGGAGAGGATTGGAGAGGAGAGGCGAGGAGAGAATTGGAGATGAGAGGAGACAGTAAGGGTGAGAAGAAAGAGGTAAGGTGAGGTGTGATGGGAAAGGTGAGGACTGGAGATGGGAGAAGTGAAATAAGGTGAAGTAAGGTATGGGGAGAGGTGAGGAGAGGTGAGAGAGGAGGAAGGGTATGACAAGAGAGGTAAGGAGAGGACTGGAAAGGAGAGGTGAGGAGAGGGCTGGAAAAGAGAGGTGAGAAGAGGTAAAGAGTAAGGACTGGAAAGGGGAGACGTGAACTGAGGTGTACACAGATGAGGAGAGGAGCAGAGAAAGATGCGACTAATGAAAAGAGGTGAGCTGAGAAATGGAGAGGATAGGGGAAGTGACGGGAAAAGAAGAGTGAAGTAAGGGCATGGATGAGACAGAGAGGAGAGGAGAGAATGTGTGAGGAGAAAAGAGGAGAGGAGAGTGGGTAAGAAGTGAGGGAAGGGGATGAGGTGAAACGAGAGGAGAGATTAATATGATAAAAGGAGTGGGTATGAGGCAGGACGAGAATGGATAAGAGAACGATGAGAGGAGAGAGGCATCGCTAATCCCTTTAATATTACAAAAAAAAAAAAAAAAATGAAATAGCAGTGATGTACAGTATCTTTAAGACTACAGTTCCAGGGAATAACATCACCCTACTTTTTTGTCAAACAAGTATTAAATTTCCGCAGTTTTGGCTTCCGAAGTTCGTATCTGTGAATTTTAAGGCACTGCTCAGTCTCGTTAGCTATCCTGATGAGATGGACAAATATTTGTGTCCTTAAATATACCTTCAAGACCGTACATTATTAAATCCTACTACCAAAGCCTCATAAAATTCACTATACAGTACTTGATTTTACCTAACTTGACCTTAAACTGTCATCTTCCCATCTTGAATTCTGATTTTTAACAAGATTGCCATTTGAAAATGATGCAACTCACAAAGATTTCTGGAAAGAATGTAAAGCCGCATTACTGCCTTATTCTGCCACTGAGCTACATGAAATAGGCTGCAAAAGGACGAAATTCTGAGTCAGTTTAAGGTGAAACGAGTATTGTTTCTGTTTACGATCAAGTTCGTGTTAGGCAAGAAAATCGTCACCGCCATTACAAAGAGCAACGCCTACATGCTCGGGTCAATATACTACGCAGGGTGTAATGTCCTCAACTAACTTTAACTTCACCTAAAACTGTCACCTTCGACCACAGCACAGCCAGATATTGTAACTCAAAATTTTTACTTGATCTAAAAACTGCCATGTACGACCAAAGCACAGCCAGATACACCAACTCAAAATTATTACTTTCACCTGACCTGAAACTTATCTTCCCATTTTGAAAGCTGGGTTGTAACAAAAGATTAACACTAATATATGATGCTAGTCGCGAAGCAGTGCAATGGAGAGGATCTAGAGCAGTAGGATAGTCTTTTCTTGCCATGAATTACGTGAAATAAGCTGCAAACGGACGACAATTAGGGTCAATTTAAGGTGAAGGGAGAATAGTACCCCGCGGTCATCCTACCCCCTGCAAGCAACATATATATCTCTTCAGCCTAAATGCGTATTATCGACCAAGGGATATTGACTTCATAAACCCTATCAATAATATAAGTAGCAGTAGTAGTAGTACTAGTAATATAACGGTAATAATAATAATAAAATAATAAATAATAATAATAATAATAATAATAATAATCTGGAGTAATGCAGAGAATATTATACAACGTCCTAAGAGAGAGGAAGACACCTTGCCGAGTCGCTCGAAGAGGTGTAAAAATGCTTGTAATAACTACGATGCAATAACTGGATTTATTTTAACCTGTATTGCTCACTGTAGATGTAGAGACCTTGGTAACACACACACACACACACACACACACTATTTTTTTTTTTTTTTTTTTTATGTGACCGACTCAGGGCATAGGCTTCACAGCCTGATTTCAAGGCCCAGTAGTCCTCCTACGTACCGCACACCTCT
>NC_137055.1:38711707-38716707 GCF_032717465.1 Coenobita brevimanus
TATCGGTTGGTTCTATGGCTAGTCGATCAGTCAGTCAACTGGAGGCTTTCTTGCCAGGTTAGTCAGGCGGTTGGTCTCTTGGGTGGTAGGTCAGTCACTCATTTAGCTGGTCGGTCAGTTGGCTGGTCGGCTGGTTGGTTGGTCGGCTGGTTGGAAGTCGGTCGGTCAGTCAAAGGGTAGGTTAGTACTGCCGTAGTGGTGGTGGTGGTGGTGGTAGTAAGGTTGGTGTTGCCGTGGTGGTGGTCTGATGGAGCCTGGATGGGAAATAATTAATTAATCCAATAAAGACGGATCATCCCTCATTCAATACATTTTGCTAATCAACCCAGCCCTTTATATCAAAATGGCGTCATATTATTGGTAGACGGCAGGCCAAAAAAAAAAAAAAAAAAAAAAAAAAACGAAAAACGGGACACTCGACATTTGATATAATATTTTACGGTGACGTTTTGAGCGAGCGGAATTTTACTTTTTGGATTTTTTTTTAATATATATTCAATTGTATATATTCGGTGGATTATTTTCATGGCTGACTTTGATGCCTGATTTTAATACAGGGTTGTTTGATATTTGATTAGTTTTGAGCGTTATCTTCATGATGGATACCGAGCTTAATTGAGGGACATTGCGTGTACCGGGACATTATTACCACTGTGGCTATTATTACTGTCACTATTATTACTATTACTAATACTACTGTGGCTATCATTATTGCGACTATTATTACTGTGACTGTTATTACTCTGACTACTATTACTATGACCATCATTACTGTGATTATTAAGAGCTCTGCATTCTGTGGAGTTCACACTGATATTGTTGATATTATTTCTTTTTTCTTGGGGGAGAGGGAGAGATGTAGAAGGCTGGCATTCCAAGACCGTTCGAGACAGACTTCAAATTTTCAGAAATGATGTATCTTGGTTGCAACCTTCTTTTGGCACATTTTTTTTTTCCCCTAGCGCCAGCGCCGCACTAGCGCCCTCTGTAATTTTTCAATTTTGATCTGCGCAGCAAAATCTACTGAATCGACAGCCTTTGCAACTGCTCCAGTATGTAGTCGTCAACATATACTGGAGCACCTGGGTATTGATATTGAGATTCAACAAATACTTTTGAGATACTGAGGAAAATAAAAAAGGCCGCCTCATGCCTGAAAGTGCTACATCGGAAAGTATTTGGCCGATTTTTACCAAAATCAGTGGAAATGTAGTGGGTCATGAGTGAAGGTGATCTGCATAGTATGAATGACACTGACCTTTATCTCAAGATCACAGGTCAAGATCCGTAAAAATTTTTGTCATGCCAAAAGTACCTTAATATTAGGTCTACAATGATAAGAAACGTATTTTCATCTGAAATGTGTAGTTCTTTGCATACTGTTTCAGCAGTTTCAGAATTCTAGTCATCATTATTACTGTGACATTACTGGTGTACCCCTCATGTTTAAATATAACCGCATGGCTACAGAATGACATGTAAAAAAAAAACAAAAACAATACCACAGCCATGTATACGTTTTGTTACTCCCACACGATTATACTCTTGTTACTCCCACACAATTATACTCTTTGTTACTCCCACACAATTATACTCTTTGTTACTCCCACACAATTATACTCTTGTTACTCCCACACAATTATACTCTTTGTTACTCCCACACAATTATACTCTTGTTACTCCCACACGATTATACTCTTTGTTACTCCCACACAATTATACTCTTTGTTACTCCCACACGATTATACTCTTGTTACTCCCACACGATTATACTCTTTGTTACTCCCACACAATTATACTCTTTGTTACTCCCACACGATTATACTATTTGTTACTCCCACACAATTATACTCTTGTTACTCCCACACGATTATACTCTTGTTACTCCCACACAATTATACTCTTGTTACTCCCACACAATTATACTCTTTGTTACTCCCACACAATTATACTCTTGTTACTCCCACACAATTATACTCTTTGTTACTCCCACACAATTATACTCTTGTTACTCCCACACAATTATACCCTTGTTACCCCCACACGATTATACTCTTGTTACTCCCACACAATTATACTCGTGTTACTCCCACACAATTATACTCTTGTTACTCCCACACAATTATACTTTACTCTTGTTACTACCAGACGGTTTTATCCAGCGTCCCTAAGCGCCCATGCAGAGGAGAGGTTGATAAGGGTAATCGATTCTGAGCTGAATAAAATCGTCTGACTGTATTAGGAATTAAATGGCGTTGTACAACAAAATAATACATCATCATCATCATCATCATCATCATCATCATCATCATCATCATCATCATCATCATCATCATCATCATCATCATCATCATCATCATCATCATCATCATCATCATCATCATCATCATCATCATCATCATCATCATCATCATCATCATCATCATCATCATCATCATCATCATCATCATCATCATCATCATCATCATCATCATCATCATCATCATCATCATCATCATCATCATCATCATCATCATCATCATCATCATCATCATCATCATCATCATCATCATCATCATCATCATCATCATCATCATCATCATCATCATCATCATCATCATCATCATCATCATCATCATCATCATCATCATCATCATCATCATCATCATCATCATCATCATCATCATCATCATCATCATCATCATCATCATCATCATCATCATCATCATCATCATCATCATCATCATCATCATCATCATCATCATCATCATCATCATCATCATCATCATCATCATCATCATCATCATCATCATCATCATCATCATCATCATCATCATCATCATCATCATCATCATCATCATCATCATCATCATCATCATCATCATCATCATCATCATCATCATCATCATCATCATCATCATCATCATCATCATCATCATCATCATCATCATCATCATCATCATCATCATCATCATCATCATCATCATCATCATCATCATCATCATCATCATCATCATCATCATCATCATCATCATCATCATCATCATCATCATCATCATCATCATCATCATCATCATCATCATCATCATCATCATCATCATCATCATCATCATCATCATCATCATCATCATCATCATCATCATCATCATCATCATCATCATCATCATCATCATCATCATCATCATCATCATCATCATCATCATCATCATCATCATCATCATCATCATCATCATCATCATCATCATCATCATCATCATCATCATCATCATCATCATCATCATCATCATCATCATCATCATCATCATCATCATCATCTAGAGGGGTTCATACACAGCTTTAATCCCTTGAACAAAATTAAATCGCCTGGAGGAAGCACAAAAAAAAAAATGCGTACTGGTAGTGAAGGGGTTAGGGTGCTATCACTCTCAATACACTAGGCCTAATTGGGACATGTGGTGCCCTGAGGGGGAGGTAGGAAGAGAGTGGAGGAGGAGGAGGAAGAGGGGGAGGCGGAGATGGTGGTGGTGGTGGTGGTGGTTTTACATGACAGGATTACATAGGAAAGCAAACAGCAACAGACCTTATGGTTCTTTCGAGGCTGCTTGTTAGAGAAGACTATGACTAAAAGATCTAACTCTACATGCTGAAGGGTAAGGATAGTAAACCAAGAAGGCTCCCCACACCCCTAAACCCTCCAGGAAAAAGTGAGAAAAACCACCATGCAGCATGGAAAAAGTAACATGGAAATTTCACAGGAAATACTGGAAAAGGATAAGTCACATTCTATAATACTTTATCTATAAGCTACCCGTTTGAGTAACCTGAAAGAGAAAGTAATCAAATAAACTAATACTTATGGCATGATATTGACGGGTACATTGAGTTAATGGGGCGTCTGGAAACTACACAGTGCACAGTGTGGATGTTTTGTGGTGGTGCGGCAGCCTTGCCTGGCGCTTTTAAGGTAGGCAGCAGTCAATCAGGCCCTAGCTCCGTTCACTACACTGAGACAAGGAACTCTCCCGTCTGGGACAAGTACACTAGTCTCATCTTGAAGCAGTGGCCCCTGGTACATTAAAAAAATCCCGATGGTGGTCACTTGTCTAACAGGGACCCTCAGTGATCCACGCCCATCACAGGTAGAAAGTTGGAGTAGTGACAGTTAACTCTGGGATATCTGTGCAGATCCTAATCTGTGCTTATATAACTTTCTTTGCATTGGGGAAATTGAAAAATATATAAGAAGGGGTGTCTTATAGACAAAATGGGACTGCACAGTGTGGACGTACAGTGCACAGAGTGGATGTTTAGGGGTGGTGCGGCATCCCTGCCTGGTGCTTTTTAGGTAGGCAGCAGTCAATCAGGCCCTAGCTTTGTTCACTCCACCGAGACAAGGAACTCTCCCAAGTGGGACAAGTACACAAGTTTCCTCCTGAAGCAGTGACCACTGGTATATTAAAAAAATCCCAATGGTGGTCACTTGGCTAACAGGGAACTTCAGTGATCCACAGCCCATCACAGGTCGAAAGAGAGTAGTGTGGGGCTATCTGTGGAGATCCTGATCTGTGCTTATATTACCTTTTTTGCACTGAGTACACTGAAAAATGTATAATGACGTGACCAACGCTATGTACGGGTATGTTAAGTTTACGGGTCATCTTGTAGACGAGGGGACTGCACAGTGCACAGAGTGGATGTTTAGGGGTGGTGCGGCAGAACTTGCCTGGCGCTTTTAAGGTAGGCAGCAGTCAATCAGGCCCTAGCTCCGTTCACTCCACTGAGACAAGGAACTCTCCCATTGGAACAAGTACCAAGTTTCGTCCTGATGCAGTGACCCTGGGTACATAAAAAAAAATCCCGATGGTGGTCACTTGGCTAACAGGACCCTCAGTGATCCACAGCCGATCACAGGTCGGAAGGAGTAGAGACCGTTAACTTAGGGTTATCTGTGCATATCCTAAACTGTGCTTATATTACTTTCGTTGCACTGAATACATTGAAAAATATATAATGACGTGACG
>NC_137055.1:38719207-38764207 GCF_032717465.1 Coenobita brevimanus
TGAACTAAGCCAGGAAAGTTGAGGGCGAGACCAGACCAGGCACTGAAACTCACCAGGAAACTCTGCTTAAAAATGGAGTCTGTGATTGCTTCAGGGGGGCGCAGGCTGGCCGGGGAGTTTAGGCGAGGGGAGAGAAGGGAAGGGGAGGGGAGGGAGAAGGGGTGAGAAGAGGGTGAGTTGGGAAGAGGAGAAAGAGAGGGGGAGTAAATGAAGGGGAAATGGAAGGGGAGAGACGCAACGGGAAAAGAGTAAGGGAAAAAGAAGAGATGGGGAGATGAGAAAGAGGAAAGAAGGGGAGAAGAGAAGCAAAAGAAGATGGGGTGATGAGAGAAAGAAGGGGTATGAGATGGGTGAGAAGGGGTAACACACGGAGAAAGAAGGGGAAAGAGGCAGAGGGAAAAATGAAGGGGAAAGAAGCGAAAGGAACAGAAAAGGAGGGAGGGGGGGGTGGAAGGGGGAAACTCTACATAAAAATGGAGGGTCTGTGGTTGTTTCAAGGGGTGGAGACTAGCCAGGGAGTTTAGATGAGGGAGAGAAGGGAAGGAGGAAAGGAAGGGGAGAAAAGGGAGAAGGGGAGGGGAGAGAAGGGAGAACGGGAGATGAGAAAACAGAGGAGGGGAGATGAGAGGAACTGGAGAGGTGTGTGTGCAATCTAGGCTGGGAGCTCAGGGAGGGGGAGAGATGAGAGAAGGGACAAACAGGAGACAGACTAAGAAAAAGACGAGGAGGAAGGAAGCGGGAGAGAAAGGAGACAGAGAGGGAAGAGAGAATAAAGGGAGAGAGGCAGAGAAAGGAGGGAAAAAGAAAGAGAGAATGAAGAAAGAAGGTTAGCAGTGGAAAGGCGGAAAGAGACGGGGATAGAAGAGAAAGGGGGAGATGAAGAAGGGAAAGAGAGAGGGAGAGGAGACCCGGAAACTCTGCCTAAAAGTGGAGTCTGTGATTGTGTCCGGAGTGTGGGGTATGGGCGAAGAATTTAGGGGAGAAAGCAGAGAGAGGGAGAGAAGAAGGGAGAAACGGAGAATGGAGGGGGAGAGCAGAAAGGATAAAGAGTGAGAGTAGGGGGAGAGCAGAGAGGATATAAGGGTGTGAAGAGGGGAGAAACGGATAGAAGGTGAGGGGAGAGTGGAGATGATAAAAAGTGAGAAGGAAAGGTGAAAAAAGAGAAGAAGGGAAGGGGGAGAGGAGATGGGAAGGAAACTGAAATTTGAATTCGGTCTAATCTGGTCTGGAGTTTCGGGAAGAGGAGTGATAAGAGAAGAAAAAAGAAGAGAAAAAAGAACAAAAAAAAGAAAAAAAGTGAAGAAAAAACGAAAAAAAAAAACGGAGAAGAAAAAAGAAAAGAGAAAGTGGAAGATAAAAAAAAAAAAGGGGGGGGAGGGGAGAGGAGCATATACCGGGCGATTTTATTTACCTTAAAAAGCATCACCAAACTGAAAAGTATCGTCTGGGGGCAGCAAGAATAAATAAAAGACATGGAAAAAAAAAAATCAATACTAAAACAGGTAAAACATTATAAACATGTCGGAAAAAAAAAAAGTACAGGTGTACTGCGAAATGAAAAAAAAATATATATATAGTATAAACCTAAAATTATGTAGTGAAGATATTGTAGCTAAAGTATGATCAATTTTCTAAAGTCAATAATGGCGTGGAAATTATTTAAAGAAAATCATGTAGTGAAGATCTTACGGTCTTTCGAGAACTACTGGGCTAGCCTCTTGGAAGCAGATTAAGAAAAGAATTAAGACTGGAGATTAACAAAAGAATTAACGCTTGCACTCCAAATAATATCCCAAGCTGAGAATATTATGCAGGGCCGTGGGATTGTGGGATTGAGGCGTGTGTGGTGGAGGGAGATTTGGGGCAAATGTGGAAAAGGAAATGGAATTGTGTGGTGGAAGGATGGGGGATTGTGTGGTGGAGGGAGATTGTGGAAAATGTGGTAAAGGAAAAGGAATTGTGTGGAGGAGGGATGGACGTTGTGTGGTGGAGGGAAGGGCACTGTGTGGTGGAGGGAAGGGTATTGTATGGTGGAGGGAAGGGTATTGTGTGGTGGAGGGAAGGGTATTGTGTGGTAGAGGGATGGGGATTGTGTGGTGGAGGGATGGGGATTGTGTGGTGCAGGGAAGGGACTGTGTGGTGCAGGGAGGGGGATTGCGTGGTGCAAGGAAGGGACTGTGTGGTGCAGGGAGGGGGATTGCGTGGTGCAGGGAAGGGATTGTATGAAGGGAAGGGTACTGTGTGGTGGAGGGAGGGGGATTGCGTGGTGGAGGGAAAGAGATTGTATGGTGAAGAGAATGGCATTGTGTGGTGGAGGGAAGGGATTGTGTGGTGGAGGGAAGGGATTGTGTGGTGGAAAGATGGTGATTGTGGTGGGGAGAAGGGCACTGTGTGGTGGTGGGAAGGGAACTGTGTGGTGGTGGGAAGGAGACTGTGGCGTAAAATATTATGGCAAACAGAAGCAATACAGGAAATAACTGAACAAAGTAAAACACAGATGAACACACACACACACACACACACACACACACACACACACACACACACACACACACACACACACACACACACAATGCAAAACAAAATAAATCAAAGTTCTTGAATCACTTTTTGAGGACTACCAAGATGACCAGAAAAATCAACACAAATCTCAAGGTAATCACACGGGACACAAGTTAGACGCAAGGGATGAATATAACTGAATAACTTGCCTTGAAAACTTAGCCAAAAAATAAAAAATAAATAAATAAATACAAAGCGATATATGTGAAAAACTGACTTGAATTTTGAGAGGAACATAAAATACACAGTGAAATTATCGCCCGTCTGATGCCTTATAAAACAGGGAGACGAGATGAAATACATGGGATCAATTCAATAAATAAAGGTCAATTACGGTAACGAAGAGTCATAGGCTCGTATTCTCGTTGGTTAACGAAGTTCCCTATCACTTCTTCCTTAGCGATTTGTTTTTGGACATTGGTGGTCAAAATCCTCGTGTATTTTATTTATGTAGAGTACAGCGGTACTGGAAAGATTTATGTAGCACAGAAGACAGTAAGATGTAATAAACAAAATAAATCGCTCAGGATAAGGTGTTTGCGAGCCACCTTTCTGTAAGAGAATAAAGGGAATAGTGTTCAGGGAATTTAGACAAGCTAAGAAAAGGAAGAAATTAAAAAAAGGACACACGAATACCTGTAAGAAAGAAGAGGTAAACTGTAAGAAAAGATAAAATACCTTACAAGCTTCTCAAAATCACAAAGGAAAAATGATAACACAAAGCTAGCCATGTTAAAAGGTAACTCCAGGTAAACGCTTAACCCCTTCAGTCCGGGGATTTTTTTTTTTTTTGCGAGTAGTCCGAATAATATAGAAAAAAAATCAGAGGGTGGCCAGAGTAACAAAAACATCAAAAGGAAGACGGGAACTTGAAAAAAAAAAAAAAAAAACAGGACAGAAAATGAAAAAAAAAAAAAACATTGGAGGGAAGACAAAAAATAAAAAAATCGAAAGGATGTCAGAAAATGGAAAAACGTCAGAGGAGACAGAATATGGAAAAACAGGGGGAAAAACAGACAAGAAAAACATTAGAGGGAAGGCAGAAAAAAAAAAAGAGGGAAGGCAGAAACTGAACAAAAACATCAAGGTCAGAATAAACTGAAAAAGCGTCAAAAGGATGGCATAATAAAACAGAAAAACATCGGGGCGGCCGGAGTAACCAGAATACCAGAGTGCACGTAGCATAAAACCGAGAAACATCAGAGGGAAGGCAGAGAAAAATAATGAGGGATGGCAAAATATAATTAAAAAAAAAATCATCAGAGGAAAAACAGAAAAAAAGAAACCAGAGAAAAGGCAGAAAATAGAAAGAACATCAGAGGCAAGGCAGAAAAAGTCATCAGAGTGAAGGCAGAAAAAAAAAAAAAGCTAACCACTAGAGGGTAGGGAGAAAAATATGGATTAAAAAAAATAAAATGTCAGGAAACGGAACACCATTGGAAGGAAAGCAGAAAAAAAATGAGAGAAGGCAGAAAAGAAAACATTAGAGGGAAGGCAAAAAAAAAAAAAAAAAAAAAAAATAGAGGAAGGGCGGAAAGAACATTAAAGGCAGAAAAAATAATCAAAGAGAAGGCAGAAAAAACACCAAAAGGAAGGCAGAAAAAAACATCATAGGGAAGGCAGAAAAATACATCACAAGGAAGGCAGAAAAAAACATTACAGGGAAGGCAGAAAAAAACCTCAAAGGGAAGGCAGAAAAAAATTCAAAGGGAAGGCAGAAAAAAACATCATAGGGAAGGCAGAAAAAAACATCATAGGGAAGGCAGAAAAAAACATCATGGGGAAGGCAGAAAAAAATTCAAAGGGAAGGCAGATAAAAAACAGAAGAGGGAAGGCAGAAAGCAGAAATCATTACAGGCAAAACCGGAAAATTTTAAAAATCATCAGAAGGAAGGCAGAAAAAAAATCAACAGAAAGGCAGAAAAGAAAATTGAGGAATGGAAGAAAACAAAAAAAACATTAGTGGGATGGCAGAGGAAAAATATGAAAACGGCAAAATAAAACATAAACATCAGAGGAAAAGTAGAAATAGGAAAATATCAGGGAGGAAGCAGAGTAAAGGAAAACATCACAGGAACTGCCAAAAAAAAAAACAGGGAAGCATCGGCTGGAGGGCAGAATAAAACATCAGAGGGTTGTCAGGTAAAAGTAAAAACATCAGCAGAAAAGCAGCTATAAAACAGAAAAACAAAGACAGCGCAGACTAACAGAAAAACACCTGAGGGAAGGGAGAGCAACAGAAAAACATCAGTGTGTGGCCAGAATTAAACAGAAAAACAACAGAGGAAAGTCAAAAATAAAACTGGGAAACAACAGAGGGCAGTCAAAAATATAGCAGAAAAACATAAGAGGGAAGTCAACAATAAAACAAAAAAAACAACAACAGATGGAAGTCAAAAATAAAACAGAAAAACGTCAGAAGGTAGCCAAAATAAAACACAAAAACACGGCAGTTACGAGGTGGCCACAAAATAAATAAAGAAAGAAAATAAAAAATAATTCGCCATTGCACTGAAAAAGGCTTAACGCAAAGGAGTAGTTATTTGAACAGGTAAAATAAGCCATCAAGAGGTACAGGTAATTCCAGGTAAGGGCTTAGTGGTGGTGGTGGTGGGGGGTGAGGGGAGTGGGAGGCTTACCTGGGGGGGGGAGGTGGGATTAAGATCTGGCTTGCCCTGGCTTGACCTTTCGCTTGTTCCTACCCCTCTTATCCCCATCCACTATTGACCCCACCACACCCACAAATAAGAAGTGTAGATGTGGGAGTCGGTGAGAATGCGAAGTAAGAGTGAGTATGGGTATGGGGTAGGAATGGGTGTGGGTGGGGGTTGGGAGTGGGTGTGGTATGGATGTAGGGATGTGGGTGTGAGTGTGAAGAAACAGCTTATAGTGAAAGACAAGAATTAAAACCCCTGATAATTCTACCTAACATCTAGCACAACACAAGAGACGGCCTAATTTCAGCAGACTAAACATTAACCTTAAACTTATAAACACACTTCCACGCACTCTCAAACCTACTCTAACTGCACAAACAATCCCCCCCTCCTTTCTCTCTCTCTCTCTCTCTCTCTCTCTCTCTCTCTCACACACACACACACACACACACAAACTAGATTCCGGTCGTGTTACACCTAAGACACCTAATGAACCCTATCAGAATCAAGTTTACCAGTCTGACTGATAGTGTGAAGCTAAAAAAAAACACTCTCTCTCTCTCTCTCTCTCTCTCTCTCTCTCTCCTAGCCTGTATTACCCTAGCCTAGTCTAGCTTTTGTCATGTAAAGTTACCTAAACCAACCATCTACCCCAATCTAATTTGAATAATCCCATCCATAATCCCCTCCAAGCGAGCTGAACCTAACCTAGCTTAATCACGTCAATTAACCTAATCAAAACTAATCTAACACATACTAACCCAGTCTAACTTTAGCAACCCCAACCTGCCCTAACTCACCTAATCAAATCCAACCCACCTAACTTAAACCTCACCTACGCCGCCCTAACCTCATTAGCCCTAACCTAACCCAAAACGCATCGCCTACCTTGGCCACTAATCCGTCATTGCACTAAGTCAATCCAACCCGACCGAACCCAACCTAACTTAACCTAACTCAAGCCCACAATCAAAACCTCACTCCCCGCCTCACTCAACACAACCTAACTCCATCATAGCACTAGCAACCCATCCCAAACCAACCCAATCCAACCCAACCCAACCCAATTCAACTCAACGCAACCCAATCCAACTCAACCCAACCTAACCCAATCCAACTCAACCCAACCTAACCCAATCCAACTCAACCCAATCTAACCCAATCCAACTCAACCCAACCCAATCCAATTCAACCCAACCCAATCCAACTCAACCCAACCCAGTCCAACTCAACCCAACCCAATCCAACTCAACCCAACCCAATCCAACTCAACCCAACCCAATCCAACTCAACCCAACCCAATCCAACTCAACCCAACCCAACCCAATTCAACTCAACTCAACCCAATCCAACTCAATTCAGCCCAACCCAATCCAACTCAACTCAACCCAACCCAATACGTCAAGGAGGAGGAGGAGGAGGTAGAAGGATGAAGTTAAGAGCACTCGCCGTCTTAATAATAAACACACTCCCTTAAAAGTCTGAAAAGCGCATTTGGAATATGATTTATGCATATATTCAGGTCCATCACTAACTTATTTCCCTCCCTCCAGCTCCTCCTTCCCTCCCTCCCAGCTCCTCCTTCCCTCCCTCCAGCTCCTCCTTCCCTCCCTGCCACCTTCTCCTCGCTCCCCCCTTTCCTTGCCTCCCCTCTTTCCCCACTCCTTACCTTCTAATTTCTTTCCTTCCCTCTTATCTTCCTCCCTCTCTCTCAACTTCTTTAATTTCCACCCTTTTCTCTCTCTCTCTCTCTCTCTCTCTCTCTCTCTCTCTCTCTCTCTCTCTCTCTCTCTCTCTCTCTCTCTCTCTCTCAACTTCCTCTTGTCCTTCCACCTCCTTTCCTCTTCCTTCTGCCCTCCCACACCCTCTTCGTCTCTCCATCCCATCTACCCTCTTTCCCCATCTTCCTCTCTCTCTCATATTTTATCCCTCTTTCCCATACATTATCCATCCCTACCATTGTCCCTCCCTTCCTCGCGCTTACCCTTCTTCCCTCCCTGCCTCCAATTCTCCCTCCCTCTCTCCTTCCCTTCCAATTCTCCCTCCACTCTCCTTCCCTCCCAATTCTCCCTCCCTCTCTCCTTCCCTCCCAAACCTCCCTCCTTCCCTCCTTCGTCCCTCCCCTGCGTCTGAGCTGCGTGGAAATATAAGATTTAGCCTGCAAGTGCTAAGAAGGTAATAAACAGAACGGCACAAGATATATTCCGGAGGGTGAGGGGGATGAGGGAGAGATTCCGAAGGGTGAGGGGGATGGATAAGAGATTCTGGAGGGTGACGGGGGTGGAGGAGAGATTCCGGAGGGTGAGGGGGATGGGGGAGAGATTCCGGAGGAAGAGGGGGATGGGGGAGAGATTCCGGAGGGTGACGGGGGTGGGGGAGAGATTCCGGAGGGTGACGGGGGTGGGGGAGAGATTCCGGAGGGTGACGGGGGTGGGGGAGAGATTCCGAAAGGTGAGGGGGATGGATAAGAGATTCCGGAGGGTGACGGGGGTGGAGGAGAGATTCCGGAGGGTGAGGGGGATGGGGGAGAGATTCCGGAGGGTGAGGGGGATGGGGTAGGATTCCGGAGGGTGAGGGGGATGAGGGAGGATTCCGGAGGGTGACGGGGGCGAGGGAGAGCGTCCTCGTAAAATCGTATCTGAAGCACACTAACAAGCCATGGTGTGAACGGAGGGTGGGGGGGGGGATGACAGGTGAGAGGAAAGGGAAGGGGATGTGAGATGTGGGAAGGAAGAGGAGAGAAGGGAAGAGAAGGTGTGATGCTAAAGGGAAAGGAAGGGAAGGGAAGGTAAGGGAAGGGAAAGGAAGGGAAGGGAAAGGAAGGGAAGGGAAGGGAAGGGAAGGGAAGGGAAAGGAAAGGAAAGGAAAATAAAATGTGACAAAGAAGGTAATAAAAAATGAGAGGAAATGAAAGGAAAAAATTACAGGGAAAGTACACAGAACGAAGAGAAGCGAAGGTGGGAGGGGTGGGGAGAGGTAAAATGTGAGAGGGAATGGAATGGAATGTAAATAAGCAGAGGGAAATTAAGAAACGAAGGGAAGGTGAGAGAGGTGCAGTGGGTAGTTGAGCTGTGAAAAAGGAAAGGGAGAGCGGAAAATGACGGGGAAGGGAAGGGAAGGGAAGGGAAGGTACGAGAGAGGTGAAGGGTGAGAGGGAAGGGAGGGAAGGGAAGCGTCGGTGTGAAAGGTGAGGTGGAGAGGAGGTGAGACGCAAGAGGAAATGGGAGTTAGGTGAGAAATCAGAATGAAGATAAGGAAGGAAGGAAGAGAAGCAAAGGTGAGAGGGATCAGGGAAGGGAAGGTGAAAAACGAGAGGGAAGGAAGGAAAGCGAAGGTGAAGGAGGGGTGCGGGAAGGTGTGAGGGGCGGGAAAGGAAGGGAGGAAAAGGTAAATATCGAGTTTGAGGGGAAGGACGGCAGGAAAAGGGAACAGATTTTTCCTATAAGCTTGGTGTTGAAAGGCATAAGGGTGGGGTGGGTGAGGAAGAATGGGTGGGATAGGTGGGGGTGGGATGGTTGGAATGGAATGGATGGGATAGGTGGAGGTGGGATGGTTGGAGTGGAATTGGTGGGATAGGTGGGGATAGTGGGATGGAGTGGAATGGGTGGGATAGGTGGGGGTGGGATGGCTGGAGTGGAATGGGTGGGATAGGTGGGGGTGGGATGGTTGGAGTGGAATGGGTGGGATAGGTGGGGAAGGGATGATTGGAATGGCATGGGTGGGATAGGTGGGGGTGATGGGGTGGAGTGGAATGGGTGGGATAGGTGGGTGCAGTGGGGTGGAGTGCGAGGTAAAATCCCCTATGAACATGGGCACTGCTGGCTGGTTGACTGGCCGAGGAAAGGTTATTTTTTAAAGCTTTCTCCAACAACAACAACACCGACAAGAACACCACCACCACCACCAACACCGACAAGAACACCACCACCACCACCAACACCGACAAGAACACCACCACCACCAACAACAACAAATTAAAGACAGTAACTGATGTACGTGTCCTTCTCTTACACCTGATGTTGCACGATGGAATAACAATAGCAATCACAATAATAATAATAATAATAATAATAATAATAATAATAATAATAATAATAAGGTAGTAATAATGATAATAATGATGATGATAATAATAATAACGATAATAATAACAATAAGTGCATTCAGTACTGCCATGAAATACAAAGTCCCCTACCGAATGCTAACCACACATGTAATTGACCTTGGGAGTAGATGGCTGGTTGTTCCGCGCGACACAACGTCATGGTAGGGGGAACAATTGTGTAAAGTTATATCAAAATCCGTCCATGCGTGTGAAAGTTACAGAGCCGACACGAAATTGCAGACGGTCTGACGGAACCGCGCAAATCTATAGTCCCCATCCGGTTCACAGGTAGGGGTGTAATAAAGGTGCTAAGCTGACCAAAATCGTCCAGTGGCAGAAATTAAAAAAAAAATGTCCTTGTAGTGAAGGGGTTGGAGCCACACCCAGGAAACTCGGGCTCTAAGTCCGTAACTAAAGGAAGACTTAATTTAACAGATCAAGTGTATGCATCAGTAATAGGAGAGGGAGGAAGGGGAGGGGGAGGGAAGGGGGAGCGGAAGGGAGGGAGGGAAGGGATGGCGGAAAGGCTGAAAGGGAGAGAGTGGGGGAAAGATGAAAGGCAAGAGGAGGGGAAGAGGGAGTTTGAGAGGGAGAGGGAGTTGAGAGAAAGGGAGAGGAAGAGGGGAGGGGAGGGGTAGGGAGAGGAGGGAAAGGACGGGATGGAATGGAAGGGAGAGGAAAGGAGAAAGGACAGACGGATGTGTAAAGTGCTGTAATATATAGATGGGAGAAGGGAAGGAAAGAAATAGGAGGAAAGAGAAGAGGGAAGGGAAAGGGAGGGAAGGGGAAGGGAAAGGGAGGGGAGGGGAGGGGAAAAAAGCTCCAAGGACTTAATTTACCAGATCAAGTGTACAGACCCGTAATAGCTGGTGGGGAAGGGGAGGGGAGACCAGGGGAAAAAGAGTGGAGGGGAAGGGAGAGCAGGGGGAAGGACGAGTGGAGAGGGGGAGGGAGGGAAGAGGGAGGGGAAGGATAATAAAAATAAAGAGCACAAAGGAGGACTTAATTTGCTGGATCAAGTGTATGCATCCGCAGTTAGTGGGGGAGGGGGAGGGGAGGGAAGAGGAAGGGGATGGAAAGGGAAGAGGAACGAGATGGGAAGGGGAAGGGAAAGGTCGGGTGAGATGGGATGGGAAGGGAAGAGGAAGGGGATAGGAAAGGGAAGGGAGAGGACGGGTGAGCTCGGGTGGGATGGGATGGGATGGGATGGGAAAGGAAGAGGAAGGGGATGGGAAAGGGAAGGGAGAGGATGGGTGAGGTAGGGTGGGATGGGATGGGAAGGGAAGAGGAAGAGGATAGGAAGGGGAAGGGAGAGGACGGGTGAGCTCGGGTGGGATGGAATAGGATGGGAAGAGGATGGGGATGGGAAGGGGAAGGGAGGGGACGGGAGGAGGTAGGTGGAAGGAAAGGGAGGGAGAGAATGAGAGAAGAGGAAAATGGGAGAAGAAAGGATGAAAGCTGAAGAGGGAGAGGAGAACAGAACGGAACAGAATTATTAGAACACATCATGATATCTTTAAAGCTCCGACAGAAAATGCAACGGGACGGGACGGGACGGGAGGGGACGGGATGGGATGGAATGGGATGGGAAGGGAATGGAGGGGAAAGGAAAATACAAGGGAACAGGAAGAAAAGGGAGGGGAAGGGAACGGAAAGGAAGGGACGGGATGGAATGGGATGGGAAGTTAAGGGAAGGAAGGCGAGAATGCATGTAAGTGGCATGGAATATACAGAACAGAAGATTTCTAATGTTCAGATGGAAAAGGAAGCAAATGGGAGGAGGGGAAGGGAAGGGAAGGGAAGGGAAGGGAAGGGAGAGGGGAGTGCTCGATGAGAGGGGAAGGAAGAGGGAACGTGATGGAGGGGAGGGAAGCAGGGAACAGAAGGGGAAAAAGAAGGAAGGGTGAGAATGGGACGGAAGCATATGAGGGGAAGGGGAGAAGAGAAGTGATGTGAGGGAAAAGAGAGAGGTGAGCCCCGGAGGTGGACATAATTCGCAAGATCAAGTGTATGCGTCCATACTAGGTGGGGGACGGGAGGGAAGGGGAAAGAATACAGGGAGGGGGAAGGGTATGGCAGGGGAGGGGAGGGGATGGGAGAGGATAATAGGAAGCGGAGGCGAGGGGAGAAGATACAGGGAAGGTAGGGGAAAGGAAGAGAGGGGACGGTATGCAGGGAGGGGAGGGACGGGGAAGGAAAGAGAGGTGGGGTGGGGGAGATGGAATTATGAAGAAAAAAACACTTCATCGACCACGTACCTGCGTCGTGGAGGGAAAACAAAAGGAAACAGGTGTGGAGGAAGGGTAAAGAAAAGGTATAAATAGGAAATAAGGAAAGGGACGGGGAGGAAATACCATAAATAAAGGAGGGGAGGGATGAAAAGGTACGAACGAACAGGAAATAAGGGAAAGGAAGGGGTGGGGAGGGAGAGGGAAGCACCATAAATAAATACACACACTCCCAGCCAGCCACAAAGGTGAGGTGAAGTAGGCAGGGGCAGCAAAACCCACACCATAAACCTGACACGAACAATTCTGACCCAACCTACAATTTAGCCGGGGTAGTAAAGTCAAGATTAAAGTTCAAGTGTAAAGGTGTTAACGTGTGGTTTGGGTGGGTGGCTGGCCTCTCCCTTGCTTGCTTACTTAATCTTGGGGGGATTTAATATTCTCTCTCTCCCTCCCTCTCACTCTCTCTCTCTCTCTCTCTCTCTCTCTCTCTCTTACACCCGCGTGCGTAGTGTGAGGAGTTATATATTTTGTGTCTGACCTGCCTGTCTGTTTGTGTCTGTCAAGTGAAATAATATACATGGAAAAAGAATCACGTGGATAGAATTGAATGAGATCTAGAAAATGAATGACCAGAGGAAGATGTGATTAAATTCTGATAAAAAAATATCGCAGGTCAAGGGCAGAGCAGACTCGGTTTTGTTGTGATTTACATTAAATTTGGTTCAAGGATTTAGGGTCAAAAGAGGATGATGTAATTCAATGCTGATAAAAAATCGTTCGAATGTCTATCTATCTATCTACATACCTAGGCAGCCCCCAAGGAAAGGGAGGTCGCCAAGACAGGACGACACTCAATTTACTCATCCACTCAAACACATTCATTCGCATCTTAGCCCCAGGAGGAGAAGGGACAGATCCTCACCGCACCACACCTGTTCGAAGGTAAGGGGTTGAAAAAAGAAAGAAAAAAAAATGGTCGAAGGTAGGGGTTGAAAAAATAAAAATTCAAAGATAAAGATCAATGGTTCGGCCCTTTAACGCAAATGGCTTCTGACTCGACCCGGGCCAATCCTACGCAAAACTACTCAGGTAAAGAAGACAACAGATCATCGTTCAAGGTAACTAAACTAGGTAAATTTCAACACTTCTGATGTAATTCGAACACATATCGTGGAAAGGTTAAGGGTCGGTCAAAAATGAAATGATCCGATCTTGAGAACCATCAGCCAAGGTCAAAGACACAAAGTAAGATTCACGGGTTGACCTTGAACTGACTGTAGGTGTGGGGGGTTACATTCTAAGCGTTCCTTTTTGTCTATCGATGTATCTATCTCACTTCCTTCCACCTACTTCGTTTAAGTATTTTTCCTTACTCTCTCTCTCTCTCTCTCTCTCTCTCTCTCTCTCTCCTTCCCTCAATTTCTCCACCCTCCATCCCTCTTCATCATTTATGCCTTCTTGCTTTACTATCCTTATCCTTCAGCATGTAGAGTTAGATTTCGTAGTCATAGTCTACTCTGAAACAAACAGCCTCGAAAGGACCATAAGGTGTGTTGCTGCTTGCTTTCCTTTGTACTCCTTTGTACTCCCATACCCCTACCTCCCCTCAACTTATAAATCTATCTTTCCCCAACCTATCCACCCCCGACAGCTCACCACACCTATTCGCCCCTCAGCCTCTCTCCTTTCACCCCAAAACCAACCTCTTCTCCCCGTTCTTAAAAGACGGGGAGGTAGGCAGAGTCCAACATTAAGCAATCATTTACATCCATTAGATTAGAAGGCGGGGACCAATAAGACATTCTGCTCTTCCCCCTGCACATATCCTTCATCTCCCTATTCCCTTCCCTATACAATGACTCCTCTCCGCATTCCCCTGCATGTGCCCCTTCCCCTCTCCCATTCCCTTCTCCAAACAATGACCCCTGTCCTCTCCCCCTACACTTACCACTTTCCTCTTCCCCATCCCTTCCCCACACGAAGACTATCCCTCTACTTCCCTAACATATATCGCTTCCCTCCCCATACCCTTCTCCACACTCAAATGATCCTTCCCCTCTTCGTCTACATATGCTTCATCCTCTCCCCATTTCATTCCTCCCCTTCCTTCCCTTTCTCACTGATGTTCCTCCCTCTAGCCCTCACCATTCCCACTTCCCCCTCACCTCTCCTCTCCCATCCCACTTTTCACCCCCTACCTATTACCCGTCTTGCTTTACTATGCTTATCCTTCAGCATGTAGTTAGATCTCGTAGTCATAGTCTACTGTGTAACACAGCCTCGAAAGGACGATAAGGTCTGCTGCTGTTTGCTTTCCTTTGTACTCCTTTGTCTCTATTCTCCTCGTACTCATCACCATTTCCCTTACTACTCACTCACTCCTATTCATCAACCCTTCCTCCTCTCTTTTCTCCTCCTACTCATCATCCTTTCCTCTTCTCTTTCTCCCCTCTACTCATCACCCCTTCCCACACCCATCCTCACTCCAATGGTGGTCTCCCTCTCTTCTACCCCCATCCCTCATCCCCCCGCTCCCTTCATGATGTTCTCCCTCTCCTCCCTAGTTCCCCCCTCATCACCCCCACTTTCTCATATTCTCCTCCTCTCTTCCCCCCTTCCATCAACACCCCCGTCACTTCCTTTCCCATTCCACTGATGCTTCTCCCCATCCTTCCCTCTTTCCCCTCATCACCCCACTTACTTCCTGATACCCCCCTCCCCTTTCCTCTCACTCCCCTCACCAACTCCTCCCTCTTTCCCACTCTCCTTCCGCTCCTCTTCTCCTACCCCCTCCCGCCCCTGGCCCCCTCCCCCTCCATCCCCCCACATTACGCTATCATTTACTTCCATTAGTTAGCGGGCGGGGAGTAATAAAAATGAGGAGACGAGGTGCAAAATTACAAACAGGTAAATGGGGCTGGGGAGTCCATTAACACGGGGGAGGGGAGGGGAGGGGAGCGAAGGGGAGGGGAGGGGAAAGGAAGATGGGAAGGATAAGAATAGGAGTGGGGAAAGCGAGGGTTAGGAGGATGTGATGAGGACAGTGGGGAATGGGTGAGTAGTTGTGGAGACGGGGAAGTTTGGAGGGATGGGAGGATGTGGAATGAGAAGAGAGGCGAGAGACAAGGGGAGGATGGGAAGGGGTGAAGATAAGAGGGGGAGGTGAAAGAGTAAATGGGTAAGACGGAAAGGGAAGGGGTTGGAAGGGGATGGGAACAGAGTAGAAGGGGAAGACTGAAATGGAAGCAGTGGGGAGGCGATTTCTTTGCCTTCTAGATCCTATTACAAACCATTGACCCCCAAGGCACAAGGACGCCATTCTATATTTACTTCTTGCTAACTCCAAACGACTCTTTGCTGGGTGATCCTCTTTTGGAGTGATGGGATTAACAGTAGGTGTAATCCCTGGCTCATCTGACCGTGAACCCAGTCGACTGCCAGCTTATTCTACTGCATACTGGAATTGTATGGTGTGGTGTGTAAGGGCGATTCGGTGTGGTGTGGTATGGGTGTCGCATGGTGTGGTGTGTGGTGTGAGGCTGATTGCGCGTGGTGTAGTATAAGGTGGTATGGTGTGGTACGGTATGTGAAGTTGTGCTGCGATTTGTAGTGAGGGGTGATTTCGCTCCAGTCACTGAAGTCTACGGGAGTGAAGCACCTTGCGTCCAACAATTGTTCGTGACAGAAAGACGGACAGGGCCCAGCATGTAAAAATAGACCCATCAAGATTATATATTTCTCCCCTCCCACCACCTCTGGTAAGTGGGAGGGGGGGAAGTGGGGGGCAGGGACGTAATATGATGCTTGGTCATCCCTTACCCCTCCCCTCCTCTCCCCTTAACCTGATCTTCCCCTCCCTCTTCCCTCCCTCTCAGTTCCCCTCTCCAGTTTCTTCCAGTCCTCCATCCCCTCTTCTCTTACATTTTCTCTTCTCCCTTCCTCCATCCTCTGTCTCCTCTTCCCCCTCTCTTCTTTTTCTCTCTTTCCCTTCCCTCCCCATCCATCTTCTTCCTATCCCTCCGCTTCCCGTTCCCCCATTTTCCTCCCCCTTCTCTTCCAGCTCCTTTGTGTCCCTACTTTCCTTCCATTTCCTCCTTTCTTCCTACTTCTCTGTTCCCCCTTCCCCTTCCCTTCCTTCCTCCACCTCCCTTTCCCCTATCCTAATCCCGCTTTCCCCTCCCCCCTTTTCAATTCCCCTTCTTTTACATCCCCAGTTTTCCCCTCCTCTGCCATCTCTCTCCCTTCCCTTACATTTTCCCCATCCCCGTTTCCTCTCCCCAACCCATCTCCCTCTTGCTTTCTTCCCCCTCCCTTACATTTCCCCTCCCCCCGTCTCCCTTCCCCTACCATCCTTCCTTACTTCCCTTTCCCTTACATTTCTCCTACTCCCTCTCCCTTCCTCTGCCCATCTCCCTCTTGCTTGCTCCTATTTCCCTTGCATTTCCCTTACCCCCTCTTGCTTCCCTTACCCACCTTCCCCTTCCTTCCCATACCCATTTCCCTCTTCCCCCTTCCCCTACCCACCTCCATCTTCCTTCCCCAACCCACCTTTCTCCCCCTTCCCTTACATTTCCCCAACCTCCTCTTCCTTCCCCTAACCCACTTCCCTCTTCCCCCCCTCCTCCCCTTCCCCTACCCACCTCCCTCTTCCCCCTCCTTTCCATTCCCCGTTCCTCTACCCCTGCCGCCAGTAAGTGCGTGGGCGTGACAGTCATGCATCGTATCACAGTCACGTTACCCGCCGTGATGAAAGGCTCAATATGTTACCCGGACAAGTGCCACCCTCACCGCCGGGGCTTCATGACAAAGGAACACCTGTCCAATGCATGTCACCGCAGAACTACGCGACAGGTATCCAAGTATTATCAGAAATGGGAGATCTTTCTTTTTCTTTTTTCTTCTTTTTTTTTGTCACTGAATTATTGTTGGCTCCAGTGCACTGATACCCAAGCTATTTTTAGTGTTAACACCCCTTTGTTTCTCGGAATTTCTTCTAGCGCTCGTGGTCAGTGTTAAATATTTACGACTTATCACAGGAAATTCACGTGACAGTCGAGATGACACGGTGACACAGTAATCATAAAGTAACTTAAATGATGGAGGGAGAGAGAGAGAGAGAGAGAGAGAGAGAGAGAGAGAGAGAGAGAGAGAGAGAGAGAGAGAGAGAGAGAGGCGCTCAATGGCTAGAAATTTCAACTAATCAACTTTGTAACTGAACCAGCTGGTATGTTTTGCACCCCAGGTTAAGAAACACTACTCCACACACACACACACACACACACACACACACACACACACACACACAGAGGAAATTATCACACCTCTCTCAAAGCAATATAAACACAGGAAAACCCTCATCACAGCAGACAGCGTATATTAACCAGGAAAGGAACGTAATTACCTCACATATTAGCATGCTAAAATGGCTAATGAAAGAATAAGACAAGGATAGGACGAGAGTGAAGAGTAAATTAGCTGGTGTAAGAAAATGTATCCAAAAAAAAAAAAAAAACTCATCACTTGAGACGATGTAATAATTTAAGATCCTATGATTCTCTCTCCCCCTCTCTCTCTCTCTCTCTCCTCTCTCTCTCTCTCTCTCTCTCTCTCATCATGGGGAGTACTGGATATATGACTCTCTCTCTCTAATCATGGAGTTTGTGGTACTGGATCTATGACTCTCTCTCTCTCTCTCTCTCTCAGCTGAATAAAATCGTCTGGCATTAACTGGATTACTAGAGTTACCCCAACCACGAAAGAGTCAATCCTGGCTATGTACAGAAACCACATCATCCGTCGAGAAGTGATATCTGGCTCAAGAAAGAATGTGACAAGGATAGCAGAGCATTAAAGAATAAATTAATCAACATAAGAGAGTATGGAGAAAATTAATCACCACTTCAGACAGGTAATTAAGAACTGAGAAACGATTAATGAAAGAATATGACAAGGTTAGCACGAGACTATGAGGAGAGAATTAGCGAGAGAGAGAGAGAGAGAGAGAGAGAGAGAGAGAGAGAGAGAGAGAGAGAGAGAGAGAGAGAGAGAGAGAGAGAGAGAGAGACTATCAAAGGTAATAATAAGTGCTGGAAAACGCCCACCACGGCAGACAATGTAATTAAGCTGGGGAAATGAAGGTAATCAGTTCACTTATTAAAGCGTGTAACTGGAATGGAGTGGAGAGCTTTGATGGACTGGGCTGAGATGAGACGTTTTTCCTTCAGCCTCTTACGGGAGAAAGTGCGACGGGTGTGGTGTTGGGAAAAGGCTTTGTGTGTGTGTGTGTGTGTGTGTGTGTGTGTGTGTGTGTGTGTGTGTGTGTGTGTGTGTGTGTGTGTGTGTGTGTGTGTGTGTGTGTGTGTGTGTGTGTGTGTGTGTGTGTGTGTGTGTGTGTGTGGTGGCAGTGAGATATAAGATGTGAGTGTTAGCGAGGTGCGGAGTGGCTGTGAGAAGTCGGATAGTATGAAGTAGATGTGACGATCAGCAGTGTAAGGTGTAGAAGCGTGAGAGACGAAAAGATCAGAGCAGTGTTTATTGTAGTGAAGTAAGTTAAAAGCACAGACACGATTTCCTTACTCCAGACTTAAAAAGGCGCAGTCGCTTTCCAGGGAGGAGGAGGAAGAGGAAAAAGTTAGTGTCCTATACAGAAAATAGGTATTAGGGCTAACTATGATATTATTACGGGCATATTTTGCTGTGAGGACCCAAGTTTCATAAAGTCACCTGCTATGGACTGAGGCTGCACTGTTTATGTAGGGGTGAAGAGGGAGTTTTGGAGATGGCTGGAGTGTGAGATGAGTAATACTTTGAAAAATAAGCTGAACTAAATTTGTCTGGAGCGTAAAAAGAACAAAGTCAGGGGTCATCATCACAGTGAAAGGAGTTAAAAGCAGCAAGCAGTTTTTATGCAGAGGTGGACATGCAAATTATCATATACTCGTGTAGCGTGGAATGGAGTGGGGTGGAGCAGGTTGGGGAGGGGAAGGGAGGGGAGGGGAGGAGAGGGGGTGGGGTGGGGCAGGATGGGGAGGGGAGGGGAGGGGTGGGGCAGAGTGAGGGAAGGTGGGGTGGGGTGGCACAATAATGTATAGGGTGGACATTAATAATACATGCCACTTACAAGCACTTTACTCTCCCGGCTCTAAGTGCCAACATCTACATGCATAATAAACGCAACCATTATTATCATCATCATTTACTGCAACAAGCTTTACTGCTCATACCCAGCCAGTCTCTCTCTCTCTCTCTCTCTTACTGCTAAGCTTTCTCCATTTGAGTAAAGTCGCCTGGTCTGTCCTGAACTGTGAGGGATTTCTAGTTCAACGCATGTATTGCAGCGGCCTGTTTGTACACGCCTGGATAGGCTGACAAATATTATATAAGGCCAGTGTTAATGAAAGCTGTATCGAAAATCTCCTGTTAGAAATGTCCTTTAGCTGAGAAAAATTGCCAGATTTTTGCAATAACATCAAAAAACATATCGACGGACAAAAGGTAGTAATTAATGCTTTCGTAACACTCTACCACCATACACTACCCTTTTCACTCGAACCTGGCCTAAAACTGCCGTCACTCCATCTTGAACGCCGTGTTGTAGCACTAGATTAACCCTAGAATATGATGCTAGTCACGAAGAAGTGCTATGGGAAGGATAGAGAGCCACAGTACTGTCATATTCAACCAGAGATGCATGAAATAAGCTGCAAAAGGACGAAAACCTGGACCAAGTTAAGGTAAAATGAGTATAGGTAATTCTTACTTCAGCCAGACGATTTTTTTCAGCTTAGTAATGATCCTTTCCACTGAGGGGGTTAATGAAGGTTGCAGCAAACCCCTACAATTTACAATCTCTCCTCAGCTGGATAAAATCGTCTAGGAGTAGCAAAAATATACGGAAAAGCCACAAACCATAATATGAAAAAAAAAAACTAGGAAATGTTCTAACCCAAAAAAGGAAAAATAATGAACACTGACAAAAAATACAAAAAAAAAAAAAAAACGAAAAATACACCGTTAATGACTAAAAACCTGGTCAAAAAAGAAAGAAAAACTGTGAAAAACCTAGGCCGGGCGAGCTTTAAGAGCCCGTGAAATTAGGCACATTTGTTATTCATGATTTTTGCGGGCATTAATGGAGGGCGGAACAGTGCTTGCTGAGAACACTATAAGCTGAAATTTTGCCTGCCCACGGCCAAGGGGGGGAAAGAGGGCGTGAGTTTTCCCTAGAATTTACCCACAAAGCGCAGAGAGAAGGAGAACAGAATATTACCCGGCTAGTATAGTCTGTTTACTTATGCAAGATTACTAATACTGCAAAATTATGACTAACAGATATTACCACACACACACACACACACACACACACACACACACAGAGACTACCCTTACAGACATCCTGACAGGAATCTCAAGGAAATATGGTCTATTTTGGCAGGATATTTGACCGTGAGATACACAACCACGGTATTCTTATATCCTTGAATAGACAACACATAATAATAATAATAATAATAATAATAATAATAATAATAATAATAATAGTAGTAGTAGTACTAGCAGAAGCAGCAGCAGCAGTAGCAGTAGCAGCAGTTTTATAATAATAATAATAATAATAATAATAATAAATAATAATAATAATAATAATAATAATAATAATAACAATAATAATAATAATAATAGATACCTAGGTGCAAAACCCCCCAAATAATCCAAATCTAAAATCCAAATCTAAAAGCGCAAAATCCAATTAAAATCCTTAAATAAACGCAGTAATAAATGCTACGTAAAATTCTCAACCCCTTCACTACGATGAGGTTTATTTATTCTCACTACCTCCAGACGATTTTATTCAGCTTTGTAATTTCTCACGTACGAAAGGGGTTCCTGAAGTCAATAAAAATAAATACATAAAATCGTTTCAAGACAACAAAAACAATAAAAAAGACGTCATTGTGGTGAAAGGAAAAAAGCCACAAGAAAAAATATCCCAAAGAAATCGTATAAAAAAAACGTGGATGAAAGAAATATGTGGAATTCACCCCTAAAAACAGCAAAAAGGAATTACTGACACTAGATGGTGAATATTACACACCCCAGCATCCTCTCTCTCTCTCTCTCTCTCAGAACCAGGGAAGACTATAAATTAAATATTTTAGTCTACGGTAATATCACACCAGTTTGACATATAATTATTATTTTTTATATATATATTTTTTTTAATTCACCCACAGTTACTTTCTTCCTGTCTCAAACATAATTTAACTCTACGGTAATATTACGTCGGCTTTGCATTACACGTTATTATTATTATTATTATTATTATTACTTATTATTATTATTATTGTTATTATTATTATTATTGTCGTTATTGTTGCTATTGTTGTTGTTGTTGTTGTGTTTATTATTATTATTATTATTATTATTATTATTTTATTCAATTTTTTCATTTTTTTTACCCACGCCCACTTTCTTCCATCAACTCCTCTCTCTCAATTTTTTGTTCTCTCTCACTTTCCATCTTCCTTACTTTATTTTCTTTTTTCCTTAATTTTTTTTTTTTTTTACTTTTGCAATCTTGGCACTTTTTTCTTCCCTACGTTTTCAAATCTCTTCAACATTTCCTCTCCATCAGTTATTATTCTCTCTCTCTCTCTCTCTCTCTCTCTCTCTCTCTCTCTCTCTCTCTCTCTAACTTTTTATTTTCTCATTCCTTTTTCCCTCTTTACTCCCTGTATTTCTTGGCATTTTATTTTCTTCTTATTCACATCCCCTTTCACTTCCCCCTCCCCTCTCTCTCTCTCTCTCTTCCTCACGCAATTTGCCACTTCCTGTAACTTTCAAAACTCACTTTCTTTGATGTACATTACAAGTATTTTTTTTTTTTTACACATGGTCACCCTTCTTCACTATCTTCTCTCTCTCAATCATTCGTCTTCTCAAGCTTGTTTCACCTTCTTTACTTTCTTGGTTCCTCCTTCTCCTCCTCCTCCTACTCCTCCTCCTCCTCCTCCTCCTCCTCCTCCTCCATACCCTCTTTCACTAACACCACCTCCCCTCAAACTATCCGTTTTCTCTCCCACTTTCCATTTTCTCACCCAAATATTAACCTCCATATTTCCTTTCCCTTTCACTTTTTCTTCGACATGTTCCTTACTCTTTTCGGTACTTACCCCCCCCCCCCACTCACTCTCTCTCTCTCTCTCTCTCTCTCTCTCTCTCTCGTTTTTTTTTCTTCCTTTCCTTACAATCTTCCTTGCCCAAACTTTTCAACCTAATCTACTTTAATGTATTCTATTTTCAGTCATCCATCTGTTTCTTTTCTACGTTATTCTTCAGTTTTCTCCTTTCCTTCTTCAACATCTTCCTGTCTCCTTTCTACTACCGCCTTTCCTTAAATTATCCTTTTCTTTTCACTTCCAATCTTTCGTGCCTAAAATTTCCATCTTACACTGCCCTTTTTTTAGTTATTGTTCTTGGCTTTTCATATCGTCTCTTCCACTGGTTTACATACCCTTTCGCTACCTCCTCTCCCTCACTTAACCTTCTGTCTGTTTATCTTCAATCTTCCTTGTCCAGTTTGCTTTCCTCTCTCTCTCTCTCTCTCTCTCTCTTTGCTTTTACTTTGTCATTCTGCCTTTTCTTATTAATGCCTTCCTACCTATTTGAATGACCCCCCCCCTCTCTCTCTCTCCCTATCTTCTTATCCAAATTTTTCAGCCTTTTTAATCTTTTCTCTCCTTGCCATTTTCTTCGTCCTTCTTTTTCTCTACCCCACATTTTCCTATCTTCCTTCACTACGTTATCTCCTTTATTTGTCAGTTTTCTCTCATTTTCCATCTTCCTTTTCAGTCTTATTTTCTTATTTGTTTTTCCGGTCCCTACTCTCAATGTCATTCTTTATTTTCATTTATTTATTTATTTATGTAACGTCCTCCTACCTTCTTTCACCGACACCTCCTCAAGTAATCCTTTTCCCCTCACTTCATTTTTTTTTTTCAAACTCATTTAGTGTTTTTCATTTTTTTCCTTCTGTTTTCACTTATATTTTTATCTGTCACACACCTTTTCACGAACTTTATTTTCCTCAATTACCTGTTTATCACTTCCTATATTCCTTGTCCAATTTTCTTACTTTCTATACTTTCTTGGCTCAATATTTTTACGCCTCAGTTCCTTTACTTTTTTTTTCAGCACCTTTCTGCCTCCTTTGACTTTCTTATTTACTCACCTTAACTTCTCTCTCTCTCTCTCTCTCTCTCTCTCTCTCTCTCTCTCTCTCTCGTGTGTGTGTGTGTGTGTGTGTGTGTGTGTGTGTGTGTGTGTGCTTTCATTTCTCATTTTCCATTCTAATCTCTCTCCCCTCCTCACACAATATTTCCTCTCTCTCTCTCTCTCTCTCTCTCTCTCTCTCTCTCTCTCTCTCTCTCCAGTTTCATTCTCCGATTCTCCGTCCTATTCCCTCTCTCCCTCATGCACAATTTTTCCTCTCTCTCTCTCTCTCTCTCCCCTCCCCATTTCCATCACCCTTTGCCATCTCATTCACTCAAACTTCCTCCCTTGTTTTCTATCCATCTCCATTCCTCATCTCCCTCTTTTCTCCCCCCGTTGTCAACCTTCCCTTCCCATCTTTCTACCCATTCCCACTCTTCCCCTCCACTTCCTTCCCAACCCCTTCCCTTCCGTGCTCTCCCAGAATAACCACCACCCTCAATCCCCGCTGCCGCCTTCCTTTCCATGTCTCCCCTTCCTTCGTCATTTCTTCTCATATCTCTTTTAATGCCCATCACTTCCCTTCTTCATCTACCTCCCCCACGTCACCTCACTCTTCCCCTTCCCCCCCTCCCCGTTCCTAATCCCTATCTCTCTATACTCTGTCTCTTCCATACCTCCAGTCTTTCTCACCCCTCCCCTCCCCATCCCTTCATTCTCATCCCTTCCCTTCTTTCGCAACCTCCCCAGTCTTCCCCAATTCTTCCCATCTCTCAAAGCTTTCCCTCCTCTCCCCACTCTTTCCCGCTCTCCCCCTCCTCTCCCCACTCTTTCCCACTTCCCCCTCCTTTCCCTACTCATTTCCACTATTTCCTCTCTCCTTCCCACGTCCCATTCCTTCCCCAGTCATCTTACTGTTACACATCATCTTCGTCCTAAGCTTCACCTTTCCTCTTCTTTCCTCAAACTTTCCCATCCTTCCCCTTCTTCCTCTCCTTCCCCAAACTTTCCCATCTCTTCTTTCACACAATTTCCCCATCTCTCCTCTTCTTCCCCTCCTTCCTCCCACTTCCATCCCCTCCTCCTCCGCTAATCCTCTCACTTTCCCGTATCTTCCCTTCTTCCCTCCAATTTACCCATCTCCCCCCTTCTTCTCCTCTTTTCTCCACCTCCCCTCTCTTCCCCTCCCCTCCCCTCCCCCCTCCCCCTCTCTTCCCCTCCCCTCTCTTCCCCTTGACCTCCCCTCTTCCCCTCCCCTTCCCCTCCCCTAATCCTCTCGCCTATGTACCTTCCCCTCTCTTCTCATTTATCCCTGACGCCATCCAATTATCGTTTTTTCCCTCTCTTGCCCTTTCCTCTCTCTCTCTCTCTCTCTCTCTCTCTCTCTAATTCAGTATTTCCATCTCTCGTTCTTCATTCTCATATTTTTCCCTTCCTCATTCACAATTTTTCATTCATTCATTCATTTATTCTCTCTCTCTCTCTCTCTCTCTCTCTAATATTTTCATAATCCTTCACTCTGGACGAAAACCGCATGGACTCTATAACTCACACACTAAAATGAGAAGTAATGAAAAAAAAGAAAAATATAAAGAGAGAGAGAGAGAGAGAGAGAGAGAGAGAGAGAGAGAGAGAGAATAATATACAGAAGGAAGTAATGCTAGAGCAGTCTATAAAAAGATAGATAGACGGATAGACAGGCAGACAGACAGACAGATGTAGACAGAGAGATAAACAGATAGGTGATAAGTTCTACCTTTTGCCTTTCTTCTTGTTTCTCGACCCTGCCCATCCCATCCACAATTCTCTTATCATTTTACTATATTATGCTGTATTTTTACGTCTTTTGATACCTGCTCGCTCAGGATGTGACAGTGGGATATACGACTACTTCATCATCATCATCATCATCATCATCATCATCATCAACATCATCACGACGACAACGACGAGGACGAGAACGATACTAATGATGACGATGATAAGACTTGATAGACTAATATCACTTTCTCACTATTACAATGTACAATATTTTGGTCTTTCTCTCTCTCTAAACTAAAGTGGTTAAATATTCCTAATATAATAACCTTCTACACAGCCGTCAAAATTTTCAAACAACTACACAATCAATACCCAGATTATCTTCTATCTCTCCCTACTGTAAATCGTGTAACTCAAAGTACTACCAGACAACAAAATAACCCGTATGTCCCCAAAGTAAACTCTAACACTGGTGCCAGATCCATCTCCGTAAAGGGACCTAAGATATGGAACCAACTCCCATTAAATATCAAAGAAGCCAGTAATATATATTCATTCAAAGCAAAACTAAAGGAATTCCTTCTGACTTAGGCACATCAATTTATGTAGACTACTGTACACTATTGTATATATCATTATCAATACTATGTATGAAGAATAACCACTCATGTGGAAATAAGATTTATTATTATTATTATTATTATTACTCTCTCTCTCTATCAGGTTAAACGTATTACAGTATGTCCTTTCATATGCTGGTATACATTTCCCGACAATTATGACTCCTACTGAAGACATATATAGAGACTAGAACACACAAGAACATAGACAATACAGAACACAAGAACACAACCCCCTCTTCAGATCAGTCAATGGCCAAAGGTAGTCAGATTGGAGAGTTAATTTGGCCATTTAAGAGGGATATTTATTGCTGATGGCCAAATGCAGTAAAATTGGAGGGTTAACTTGGCCATTTAGGAGAATATTTAGCTGATGGCCAAATGCAGTAAAATTGGAGGGTTAATTTGGCCATTTAAGAGGATATTTATTCCAACCTCATACTCAAAACTTAATTAATTTTTATGCCTATTATTGATAATGAGTCTCCAGTCCCGTCAAATGAAAATAAACCGACTATATCAGCACGTATTTCAGACCCCGGATTTTGTTTTGATGATTTATGAAGTACATCGGATTATTTTTAATGGTTTTTGAAGTACACCGGATATTTTGTGCAAATTTTCGAAGTACACCTGATTTTTCTGTGATTTTTGAAGTACACCGGATTTTTCGTGATAATTTTCGAAGTACACCGGATTTTTAAAAATGATTTTTGAAGTACATCCGATTTTTTTTTTTTTTTTTTTTGAGAATTTCTGAAGTACACCAGATTTTTTTGAGAATTTCTGAAGTACACCAGATTTTTTGTGATGATTTTTGAAGTACACCTATTTTTTTGTGGTAATTTTTGAAGTACACCGATTTTTTTTTTTTTTTTTTTTTTTTGAAGCACCTAGTGATGATGGAACGTATCTGGCCTTCCTGTATGGCTGCTGACCGCGTTCTGTAATATGGGATGCAGGCTAACTGTACCTAATAATCACAAGAGTTCCATAAATGACCTTCAGTAATTAGGAGATTGCATTCCGCTTAGTAATTTGAGGTCTCAGCATGTGACCTTTATACTCAGGGCATGGCAAAGAGGGAAATTAATGCGATAACCACTACACCAACGTCGCTCACACCACACCACACCACACCACACCAAACCACACCACACCACACCACACCACACCACACCACACCACACTACACAACACCACACCAAACCACACCACACCACACCACACCGCACCACACTACATAACACCACACCACACCACCACACACCACACCACCACACACCACACCACACTGTAAGACGATAAAGAACACAGCACCCTAAAACACATCACTAAAACACATCACAAAACTCATTAAACATCATCTTCCTCTCTGCAGCTCAAAAACATCACGCAGACACATCACTACAGAAGCTCCTTAACACCTGTTCTTAAGTGATTTATTTTGCTTATTACACCCTGCCGTCATCTTCTGTGTTGCTTAAATCATTCTAATATCACCACACGCTGCATAAATAACGTGCAAAAATATATTAACCAGCCATATCTAAAAATAAATCGGTAAAGAAGAGGTGTTAGGGAGCCTCCTTACCCGTAAATAATACCAGCCCTCATCATAACCCAACAGCATCATCCCAGCATCACAGCAACACATCACAACCCTCTACAGCACCAACACACATCACAACACATCACAAGCCTCTACAGCACCACCACACAACACATCACAACCCTCTACAGCACCACCACACAACACATGACACAACGCGTCTCATGTCAAAACTCGGCATTATCACGTTAAAAAACACAGCACAAAACATCCGACCACACACCACATCTCACATCACAACCCATCAGCATCACATCGATACAACATACAAGCATCATACCACACGTCAGAGTAACAAATCACAAAACCCAACACAATCAACATCACAACCCACCAACATCACAACACAACATACAATCACACCTCACACCACAACCCATGAGCATCACATTAACATCACAAAAACGCACCATGCTCCACGTCACACCCCAACATAACACCAAGCCATACACGACTCACTACACATCACGTCACAACCCAATAACATCACATTACAACCAACCCACCACGTCACAACCCAACATCATTAAAACAACAAATCATCAACATCACATCATCAACAAGAGCATCACCACAACAACACAACACAACAACACACGAGGCCGGTGATAAACAAGTGATAAACAGGTGTCAAACGCTGCCCCTGCACACCTGTCATCCCATTTTTTTAGATTAGCAGGTGAGGGGGTGGGGGGAAAGAGGGGGTACAGAGAGTGGTGTACAGGGGGGCATTGCAAAGTGGGGAAGTTGGGTAGAGGGCTATGAGGTAAGGGGTTTTAGGGGGTAGGGTAAGGGGACAGGGAAAGGGATGGGGCTTAAGGAAGCGGTTAAGGGGAGCAGGCTATGGGGAGAGCAGCTATGGGAAGGGGGTAGAGTAGGGGGTCTATAGGGAGGGGAATGGGAGTTAAAGGGGGGGGGGCTAGAGAATGGGAAGCTATAAGAAGGCTAGGGGAAATGGATTATAGAGAGGGACTAGGGAAAGGGGGCTCGGAGATGCAAGCCAAGGGATGAGGGCTATAGGGAGAACGCAAAGGGAAGAGGATATAGGGAAGGGGCAGGGGGAACTAGCGAAGGCACGGTAATGAAGAGGGGTTAGCAAAGGAGAGCAAAGGGATGGGAGTTATTGTAGGGTGCAGTGTTATAGAGGAGGGTAGCGTCGAAGGGAAGGGGTGATGGGTAGGAGTGTTGTTCAGGGGTGGGAGGTCTGAGAGGGGTGGATATCTGACAGGAGTGGGGGTGAACAGGAGTGGAGCGTAAGGGATGGGCAATGAAAAAGGGAGGAAAGGCAGGGAAAAGGAGGAGGGGTGGAGGGACATGAGAAAAGGCAACACAAGGGAAGAGGAAGGGTGGTGAGGAAGAGGAAGGAGGACGAGGTGTAAACAATGAAACGAGCAAAAAGTAGAACATGTAGGGGAAAAAGGGAAGTGGGTGGGGGGTGGACAGTGAAAAGAGGATGGAGCTAAAAAGAAAAGGGAAGAGGAAATATGAGGAGGAAAGGGAGGACGGGCTATAAAGGGTGGAGGGGGATGGGAGGAAGTCACAAAGGGCAAACTGCATAGTGAGATAACTTTGCAAAGAGAAGGGAGAGGTTGGTGGGGAGAGAGAGGGGTAGGGTTAGGATATGTTAGGGAAGAAGGGAAGTGCAAGAGTGGGGAATGGAATATACAATGGAAGGGTGTAAGTTGCGGTGGGGAAGAAAGGATGGGTTGGGAGAGAGGAGTGGCACGTACAGCGCGTTTGTGGGGAAGGGAGGAAAGGGGGAATGAGGGAGGGGAGGGGGAATGAGGGAGGGGTAGGGGGAGAGAGGCAGTGGCAGGTACCATTATCCAGCCTAATATTGAAAACAGGATTAGTATAATGATTGTGTTTATGGAGGCCCCGCGTTTTGTTAATGGTCAGTGTAGTGGCTGTGACGGCCGCGCACACCACACAATGCAGTCCCTCTCACACGCTTACATACATACGTACACACATAAATACCTACATACATACATAAATACCACACACACACACACACACACACACACACACACACACACACACACACACACACACTAATGACACAGAGTACACTGATACGTACAGCAGAGGTGGACAAACACCCATTACTGAAATAAAAACTGACACCAAATACACTTCAGTTCACAACATGAAACATCACCTTCACCACAACCCATGATTTTACTTCATCTCACTCCCCTTTCTCCTTACCCTTCCCTCCTTCAAATCCCCTTCCCTTACTCACTTCTCTTCACAACACCACACCACCTCTCCTCTCCCCTTCCTTTCCCTCTCCTCTCCCTCGCACTCCCTCCTTCCATTCACCCTTCCCTCTTTTAAGAATCCTTCTTCCTACCTCACCATTTCGCTTCCTTTCCCCTCCCTTCCCCTTTTCCCCCTCCCCCCTTTCAAATCTCTCTCCCCCCCTACATTCTTTCATCTTTTCATCTACCCATCACTACACCCTCCCCCCCTCACCCCCTCATCTCCCTTCCCCTTCCTCCCTTCAGATCTACCTTCCTTTCCTCCCTTCTCTCACCTCTCCATCTACTCATCACAACACCTCACTTTCTTCCTCTCCTCTCTCCTTCTCCCTCCCCCCACCCCCTCCCCTTCCCCTCCGACCACCTCCCACTTTCCTCCAATAGCCAAATCGTGTTCCCTCCCCCTCCATCCTCTTTCCTACTTCCTCCCCCAAACAATCTTCCTCTACCTCTTCTTACCCATTCTTTTTTTTTCTTCCTTTTCAGATACCATTCTTGTTTCTTCTCATTTTTCCCTTTTTTATCAGCATTCTATTTCTATTTCTTCTTCTTTCTCATTTTTCTTGTGTTCCTTCTTGGGTCGCATTCTCAAACGCTTAGCAGGTTCTCTAACAGCTCCTCTAAACCACTTCATCATTATCACCATCATCATCATTATTATTATTATAATTATTATTATTATTATTATTACTTTAGGGTGGTAGGTGGTGGCGACCATCATCCACTCACTTGATGTAGTGCTGCCTACTTCGTCCTTCACCTTTATCATTCATTTTCTGTGTTTGTCCACAATTCGTATTTCTCACATCCTTCCTGTCACTTTTTGTTACTCTTCTTTCCTTTTCAGGTGGCTTTACACTGAGTGGCAAGCCTAATGGTTTCCTGTAAACCAGGAAACCATTTACAATGCTGGGTGGTAACCATATAACCAATCCATACATGTTCCCTATGTGTCAACAAGTGGGTTGGTGAAGGGTTAGTGTCCCTCCCCGTAAAATAACTCAAAGACAAAAGGCCACCCTTACGGGATGATGACGTCTGGCTATAGACAGATTATTATTATTATTATTATTATTATTATCATTATTATTATTATTATGCACACGGCACGTTAATACTCTCCTGTATATCATTTACAAAAACGTTTCAGCACAATTATGCCTTCAGACACTAACTGCTACGTAGTAACGATAACATTCCGATTTCTATACTCCTCTGGAACTGGAGGGGTAACTTGAGAGATTTCATGAACCTGCTCACTATTATACGCCTTCCCAGAGGTATACTTGTCTGTTTGATGGCCAATAAAAAAAAAAATAAAACAACTTCGAAGGCCAAAAAATGAAAAATATAAGAGTTCAATTTTGTGTAGGGCTTCACAGATGGAAATATTATTAGACATATTAACCCATTCAGGACGACGATTTCTATATTTCACTTCTGCTTTTTCTATAATACTTCCTTTACCTAACGGGATGGCGGTCTGCAATGGAATGGTTATATGCTAAATTTATTACGTTATTAGCCTCTTCAATACAAGACGCCTGACCAAAGCAGAGTAAAATCGTCTGGAATAAGCAGGAGTAATAATAATAATGATAAAATAATAATAATAATAATAATAAAAATAATGAGTCCTCTGGTTGAAGGAAGTAAAGAGCTCACCTCCCCCCCGTCGCTCTCTGTCTGTCTGTCTGTCTCTCTCTCTCTCTCAGTACTCTTATGTATTTTTCTTCCCCATGTCCTCCTTAATGCCCTGTTATCCATACCTTCAGCAGATATAATATCTTAATCACAATCTTCTTTGGAAAAAAAAAAAAAAAAAAAAAGGAGGAAAGGACCGTCAGGCCTGTTACTGTTTTCTCTCCTCTTCCTCCTCCTTCTCCTCCTCCTTCTCCTCCTCCTCCTCCTCCTTCTCCTTCTCCTCCTCCTCCTCCTTCTCATCATCATCATCATCATCATCATCATCATCATCGTCGTCATCATCGCTATCACCTCACTATCATTTTTTCTCTCCACCTCCTCTTCTCCCCCCCCTCTCCCCTCCTCCTCCCCCTCATCATCATCATCATCATCATCATCATCATCATCATCATCACCACCACCACCACCACCACCGTAACCATCACCACCATCACCTCACCATCATTTTTTTCTCTCCATGTCTTCCCCCCTCCCTTCTCCCCTCTTTTCCCCTCCTCATTTCTTCTCCTCCTCCTCCTCACCGCCAATCACAGCCAATTTCCCAGCCTTAATCGGGCCAATGGCAGGGATCGTGGAATTAGTGGCAGCCGTCACCCCGAGTCACAGGGGGGACTCAAACATTTTAATTCACACCTCATTTTATCACTCCTTGCGTCGACTGCCATTTGGAGCAGAGGGAGGGAGGGAGGGAAAAGTTTAGGTGAGGGAGACTTGGAGGAAAAGGAAAGAGGAAGGAGAGGTGAGAAACAAATTAGGGGAGAAAAGTACATGAGATGACTAAAGGTAAAGTTCTAGCCATATTTTATCTCATTTTCTAATTCCTTGGGTTGACTGGTACTTGGAAGGGAAGGAGAGAGAGGGAGGGAGCGAGGGGAAAATTCAGGTGTGACAGACTTTGAGGAAATGATGAAAGGAAGGAGAGGTGAGGAACAAATCAAGGGGATAAGGCCACACAAGAGTCCTAACACTATCTCATTTTCCAATTCCATGCGCTGACTGCATTTGGAGAGGGAGGGAGGGAGGGAAAACTCTGGATGAGGGAGGCTTGAAAAAGGTGAGAGGAAGGAGAGAAGAGAAACAAATGAGAACATACGAAAGAAGGAAAAAAAAAAGTTCTGATAATACTTTAATTCATATCTCATTTTCCAACGCCTTGTGTCGACTACCATTTGGAGGTATGAGAAGGAGACTGAGACGGTGAGGAAAAATTTGGGTGAGGAAAACTTGGAGGAAAAGGTGGGAGGAGGAAGAGACGAGAGAGAAACGATCAGGAAGAGGATATAAGGAGAAGTAAAAAAATTGATTCCTAACAATACTTTAACTAAGACCTCATTTTCTATCTCCCCGTGTCGAGTGCCACTTGGAGATGGAGGAGGAGAAGGAGACAGAGGGATGGAGGGAGGGAAAGGGGAGGAAAAATAATAGGTAAGGGAGACAAAAGGGGGAGATGATAGGAGACGGGGTAATGAAGCGGAGAGATAAAAGGTGAAGTAGAGGAAGAATTAGCTTTGACAATCTTCTGCATGAATAAGCACAGATATTTTTCCTTGCAAATACCAGACGATTTTATTCATACTGAGAAAAACCCTTAGCAGCTAACAGACTCTCCTGCATAAAATCGTCTGGCAGCTCAATTCCAGGCAGATAGTTTTTATTTAATTAAAGATTTCACTGATCTTCCACGGGACCTTCCGACATGTTATAAAAATACCTCCCGTTAATACCATCAGACCAGCTGAATGAGATAACCTTGGCATGCAGTCAGTATCGACGGTGGGTATTAGTGCAGAGGTAGCGATATGTGAAGGTGTGTGTGGCACGTCGGGAGTCTGCTAAAGCTTAGGGAAAGGAAGGTTCATGTCTATGTCTACAGACCGACACACACACACACACACACACACACACACACACACACACACAAGAATGTGAAGGAGGGGATGCTCATAGGACGGGGTAAGACAAAAGAGAATATGAACAGATCAATCAGGATACCAAAAATAGGACAGGACGTGGTTGAGAAGGACGGTGGTGGTGAGAACAGAATAGGATAGGACAGACAAGGATAAGAGAGAAGGGGACAGGATAAAAATTGGATACAAGATAGAATAATACCAGCCAGGATAGGGTGTGGCTGAGATGGAAGGATGCGAGGATACAAAATCATAGGATAGGACTAGCTAGAACAGGATGAAATAGGATATTGTAGGAGAGAACAGGATATGACTGGATAATGAGAACGAGGAAAGGATACGGCTGAGAGAAAATGAGGAGTGGAGGATGCAAACGGATAGGGTGGGCTAGGATATGAGACACTAGGATAGGGTAAAATAGAACTGGATAAGACAGGACAAGATACAAGACAGGATAGGGTAGGATTGACGAAGGAGGATGAGGAGGTGAGGATATAACAAGAAATAATGGGAGGAAGTGGGAAAGGGTAAAGTTGGATAGGAAAGACTGGACTAGGAGAGGAAAAAGATGGGGTACAATTGGGTAGCTGAGAATAGGATCATAGAGGATGGGATAGGATGTGGTTGAGAGGGAAGGAGGAGGTGGTAAGGCATTTTATTCAGATTGGAAAATGAGATGGAATGGTGATGGTGGTGAGGTGGAGGCTGGGGAGGATGGAGTGGGGATGATGGGGAGGGATAGGGTGGGGAGAGTGAGTGGATTTTGAGGGAGGAGGGATATGGTAGAGATTAAAGAGGAGGAAGGGTGGGAGAAGGGGAGTGGACGAATGGGGAAGGTAAGGGGATAGGAGGGAATGAGATGAAATAGGTAATGACAATGGGGAAGGGAGGGAAGGTGATGGGTTTGAAAGGTGATGGTGATGAAGACGAAGTAATAAGTGAATGGAGAGAGAGGATGGGGAGGGGAATTATGGGATATGGGGATAGCAGTGGTGGAGGGAAATGTTTAAGTGGGGGCGTGGGGAGAAAGGGGATGAAGGGGGAGGAGGAGAATGGAACAAATAGGAAGGAATTCAGGGGATGGATGGGGGGGAGAGGCGAGTGAGGAGACGAGAGAGAGAGGGGTGGCGAGGTAGTGAGGAGAGAGGAACGATGGGAGATGAGAGAAGGTGAGAGGAGAGAGGAAGGGAAGGGGATGTGATATGAGAGGAAAGGATGAGTAAAACAGGAGAGGTGAGGGGTGAGGAAAGGATTGCGGGGAGAGGAAAGAGGAGAGGAGGAGGCGAGGGAGTAGGAGGGAGGGTAAGGAGGAGAGGGAGAGGTGCGGGATGATGAGGGAGGGGTGGGGGAGATTCTAGGTGGTGAGGGAGGAAGGGATTATGGGAGGGGGAGATGCGAGAGGGAGAGAAAAGTTGAGAGGGAGGGTGAGGTGTGGTGGTGTGGGAAGGGAGGGGGAAAGGGGTGCTCGAACAAATGGAGGGGGAGAAGTCGTGAGATGGATGGTGGGGGTGGGAATCGGTGATGGAGGGGAGGGAGAGAGGGAGGGTGTGAGTCGCAGATTCAGGCAGGCAGGCTCGGAGGGAAGGAGGAAGGGTGGAAGGCAGGCTGGCAGACAAGGTGAGAAGGAAGAAAGGAAGGAAGGAGGATGAGAGTACACTGGGAAGGAAGGATGGAAGAGAGGGAGGGAGGAAGGGAGAGACGACAGACAGACACAGAAAGACAAACAGACAGGGAGGGAGGGAGGGAGGGAGGGAGGGAGGAAGGTGGCAGGCAAGCAGAGAGGGGAACAGGGCGACAAGAGAGGGGGGAGGCTGCAAGGATGGAGAGAGCAGATGAAAAAATAAAACAAACACTAAGTCACCTCAATGATGAAGCAAAGGTAGCTGAAAAATAATCTACCATAACACGTAAAGAAAATACCAAAAATGAAACAAAGTTAAGCCAAAAAATAAATAAATAAAAAATAAAAGTCACCACATCGAAAGGGTTAAGCCAATTGATCTGATCTGGTTGGTTTCGGGGAGGCAGGCCAATTTCGGCTATTTCAGTGGGTGGGCCGAGCGAGTACATGGGACGAAAAGACCGAATGGGAGTCAATAGGGAACGAAATGGTCTATGAGACGAAATGGGCGCGGGGTGAAACGACCTGCGGGACAAAACGGTTACTGGGACGAAATTGCCCGTAGGACGAAGGCGTGGACAGGACGAAAACAGTGGACAGGACGAAATGACCCACAAAACGAAAGGACTGCTAGGACGATAACAAGGGCTAGGACGATACGGCACACAGAACAAAGATACCAGCTAGGACGAAATGGCAAGAGGAACGAAAGGGCTAATAAGACAACAACAGTGGCCGGGACGAATTGGGCGGTAGGACGAAGATGTGGGTGGGACGAAAACAGTGACTAGGACGAACAACTCAGAAAGACGAAGGGTGTATAGGACGAATTGGCTAGTACGAAGAAAGGAAGGGTGGGAACTGACTGGTAGGATGAAACGATGGGTGCGAAGATGGTGGTAAATTATGTGTTTTGGAATGGGCATAAAAGTAATGGCTATGGGTAGAAAAAAACAGTATAGAATTAATAACTAAAAACTTGCAAACCGAATCACAGGGAAATCAAGAACTGAAAAAGAAAAAGGAAGAGGAGGACTAGGAGGAGGAGGAGGAAAACGTCGAGAGAGTGGATGGGAGGGAGAAATGAAATAGTGAATGTACAGGAAGGACAGGAGGGAAAAGAGGGAAAGAAGGAGGGAATGAATGAATGATGGAAGGAAGGAAGGAAGGAAGGAAGGACGGAAGGAAGAAGTAAAGAAATAAATGAGAGAATGAAGTAAGGAAGGATGAACAGACGGAAGGTAAACGAATGACGGAAAAGAAGAAGGAAGAAAGAAAGAAGGGGAAGGAAGGAGCAGAGTCCAACCCAACCAGTTTATACCTTGTGCAGACCCCTCCCCCCCAAAAAAAAAAAAAAAAAAAAAAACGAAAAAAGCAAAAAGAAATCCCAAGGTGCAAGTCAACTACAAGTCAATCCAGTCACTCAGGTCCCGAAAAAAAATCCCATCGAAGAAAAAATTAAAAAAAAAAAATTCGAAATGCGGTTGGAAGTCTATCTCACTCCCATTAACCATCTATTAGCCCAGATGTCGATTGGATGTCTTAAAAGGGCTGGCAGGAAAAAAAAAAGAAAAAAATGTGGAGGAGGTGAGAGAGGGTGGGAAAGGAAGGAGGGAAGAGGGGCTGAGGGGAAGGGAGGGGTTGGGTAAGGACGGATGGGAAGAGAGGGAGGGGACGGAATGTTAGGAAGGGAGGGGAGGGGTGGGGTGGGATAGAGAGGGGAGTGAAGGGAGTGATGGGAGAGGAAAGAATGCTGCGGGAGGAGGGGACGGGAGGGGAGGGGATACTGGGTGGGATGGGGAGGGGAGGGGAGGGGAGGGGAGGGATGTTGGGAAACGATGGCGTTGTACAGTAGGAAGGGGTGACTGGACAGGGGTGGGGAGCAGACAAGAGAGGAGAGGGAGCGGGGAGAGGAATCAGAATAGGGTGGGGAGGATGGGAAGAGGAGAGGGTAGGAGTGGTGATGGGAAGGGGAGGGGGAGAGAGAAGTCGGGGTGGGATGAAAGGAGAGAGAAGGATGGGGAGAGGAGAAAGGGGTGGTGGGATGAGGGGAGAGGAGGGAAGGGAATGCAGGGAGAAGCAGAGATGGTGCAGTCAAGCGGGGTGAGGGTGGGGAGGGGAGGGATGTGTGGGGGATTGTGGGGAGTGGGAAGGAGGGGTGAAGTGATGATGGGGAGTGGGAGGGAAGGGTGGAGTGATGGTAGGAAGGTGGAAGGGAGGAATGGGGTGATGGTGGGGAGGGGAACTAAAATGTGGAAACAGAGAGAGAGAGAGAGAGAGAGAGAGAGGAAGGTACGTGGACGAGAGGGCGGAAAAAGAAGAGGGGGGAATGTGAAAGGGAAATTGGGACAAAGGGATGGTAAGAGGAGGGGGTTGGTATTGGGGAGGGAAGGGAAAGGAGCGGGGACGGGGAGGTAAGGGGGAAGTAGGAGTGAGAGACGGAGGGAGGGAGTGTGGACAAGGGGAGAGAGGGAGGCCGATAAAGATGGGAGGGGAAAAATGGGGGAGAAAGAACAGAAATGCTGTGGAGGAGGGAGGGAAGAGGGAGGGAGAGAAGAGGTGAGTAGAGGAGGATGCGAGATGGAAGTGAAAGGAAGGAAGTGAAGGAGGGAAGTGAAGGAAAGAGGGGGGGATATGGGTGAAAGAAAAAGCGAGAAGGGGGAAGAAGGAGGGAAGACGAGTGAGGGGAAGGGGATGGAATGGGGGGAGAGGGAAAGCAAAAGCGGTAGGAATGTTAGTTAGCTGAGGGAAGGGGGAGGAAATGGGGAGAAATGGGGAAAGTTGGGGGGGAAAGGATTGGGACGTAAGAAAGGGGGAGAGAAAAGAAACAGGGTAAGAAAAAAGGAGAGGGAATGTTAGGAGGAGGAGAGAAGGGGGGAGAGAAAGAGAGAGAAGGGAAGGAAGGGTTAAGACAGGGAGGAGAGAAGAGAAAGAGGGAAGGGAGGGTGATATAACAAGGGAAAGGAGGTACGCACAGGGAAAGTCAGGGTAAGACCGGAAAGGAGAGAGGGGAAGGGAAGGAAACTCGAGGGAAATGTGGAGTTAGAAAAGGAAGGGAAGGAGAGGGAAGGGCGGGGCGACACACGAAGGAAGGAGGAAAAGGGAATGGAAGGGGTGGGTAGAGAAGGCTGGGACAGGGTGACGAGGGGATGGGAAGGGAAGGGAAGGGAAGGGAAGGGAAGGGAAGGGAAGGGAAGGGAAGGAGAAGGAAGGAAGGGCGGGGTGAGACATGTGGGAAGGGGAGGGAAAGGAGGTGGAAGGGAGGGGTGAGGCGGAGGGGGAGAGGGAGGGGATGAGGAGGTGAGGGGATAAAAGTGGGGGGAGGAGGGGCAGGGGGAAGGGAGGGGGAGTTTTATTGTTCCCATCAAACTCTGTTGATTCCTCTCGACGGCTGAGGAAAGTGGCGAGACTCGGGGTAAAATCTCGCCCAGGGTGGGAGGAGGAGGAGGAGGAGGAGGAGAAAGGGGGGGAGGGGAGGGGAAGGGGGGAGAGTGTAGGATAGAAAGGGGAGGGGGAGAGGAGAGAGTGTAGGATAGAAAGGGGAGGGGGAGAAGGAAGACAGCAGAAGAAAAGAAAAAGAAGAAAAGGAGGGAAAGGGAGTTGAGAAGAGTGCAAGACAGGAGGCAAAGGAAGAGGAGAGGAGGGAGAGTAGAGACGGGGAGGAGAAGGTATGCGAAGAAGGCGAGCAGGAGAGGAGTGGGAGGGGAAAAGGAAGAGTGTATAAGGAGGGAGACAGCAAGAGAGGACGAGGGAATGATGAGGAGAGGAAGAGGGGCAGGGAGGAGGAAGTAGGTGGACATGAAGAGCAAGACAGAAGAGGAGGAAGAAGAAATGAAGAGAAGAGGAAGAGAGGGTAGAGGGAAGGAGGGGAAATCGGGAAGGAGTACAAAGGAAAGCAAACAGCGACATACTTATTGGTCTTCTCGAGGCTGTTATAAGGTAGGTTGTAATAAATAAAGGAGAAAGAAAGGCGAGAAAGGGAGAAGAGTATTTAGGGAAGGAGAAGAATAGACGGTGAGGGGGAAGAAAAAACAGGAAGAGAGAAGAAAAATAGGGAGGGAGAAGAGAGGACGGAGGGGGAGAAGAGAGGACGTGGAGGGAGAAAAGACAGCAAGGGAGAAGAAAAGACAGGGTGGGAGAAGAGAGGAAGAGGAGGGAGAAGAAAGGACGGGGAGGGTGAAGAGAAGACGTGGACGGAGAAGACGGGGAGAAAGAAAAAAAGGTGGGGTAGAAAGAAAAAACATAGAAGATAAAGAAGAGAGAGAAGAAGGAGGGAGAAACGGAGAGAAGATGAAGAAAGAGAGAAGAGGGAGGGAGAAAAGGTTCAAACGTGAGGCGAGGAGGAGAAGAGAAAAGGGAGAAGAGGAAAGGCGAAGTGGGAAGGGCGAAGGAGAATATGAACGGAGTAAGAGGGAGGGTATGAGAAGGGATGAGGGAGGATATACTAAAGACAACGGCAAGAACGATGATGGATGGATGGATGGATGGATGGCCAGAAGTTATGAATGATGGATAGAAAAGTGATGGATGGAAGGATAGGGCAAATGGATGGACTGAAAATACGGGTGGATAAAAGGGCAGATGGAGACAGATGGATGAATGAGTGGAAAAGAATGTTGGAGATATAGCTGGATGGAAGGATAGGATGGACTGAAGGAGGGGAGGAGCAAGACTGATGGATGGATGGATGGATGGACATATGTGATGGGTGGATGAAAGGATAAATGGATGGGTGGGAAAAGAAGTATAGGTGGCTGGATGAACGGATGGATGGATGGGATAAGACTGAAGGATAGATGGATGAACAAGTGGATGAAATACATGAACAAAATGAAAATACAGATAAGAGTTTGCAAATGGATGGATGGATGGAACAGGAGTGGATGAAATTAAGCTGGATGGATGGACAGATAATGGACAGATGAAAGCAACATGAAAATTAAGGACAATGAGAGAGAGAGAGAGAGAGAGAGAGAGAGAGAGAGAGAGAGAGAGAGAGAGAGAGAGAGAGAATGGGAAAAGTGGAAAATTATGCAGACAGAAAAAAATAAACCAATAACGATACCATCTCTTTCAACATATCTTTATTATTTCCAGACAGCTTTATTTAGTTAAGGGACGATTTTTTGGACCGCACAGGGTAATTGTACCCTTTATTAACCCTTCACTATACTCTTTTCACTTTACCTTGACCCAAAATTGCCATCCCATCGTCCTGAATGCTGAGTTATAACAAGAGATTAACACCAGAATACGATGCTAGTCAGGAAGAAGTACTACAAGGAGGATGCAGAGCCAGAGTATTGTCTTTGCCTGCCACTGGGCTACGTGACGTAAGCTGCAAAAGGATGAAAATCTGGGCCAAGTTAAAGTGAATGAACTCTACCATGATACGCTTCTTAGCCAGTATATAACTGTCTTGGGCAAATAAATAAATAAATAAGTAAATAAATAAACAGATAAATGGTGTTGTCGTCGGTAACGTTAACCTCTTCAGCTCAAGGACCATTTTGTATTATATTCCTGCCTAGAGTTACCATAATATTTTTGTCGGCTGATAAGGGAATCCAATTTGAGAAGAGGTTAATTGGGACTGTAACACCTTCAGTTCGAAATACGCCTCCTCACCAGAAGAAAATCGTCTGGAAGTAACATGGGTGGCAGGAAAAATCACACACACACACACACACACACACACACACACACACACACACACACACACACACACGTACAAATCAGTTTCACACAACATACTGCTTTGAAATCAGTTTTCCGAGAGAGAGAGAGAGAGAGAGAGAGAGAGAGAGAGAGAGAGAGAGAGAGAGAGAGAGAGAGAGAGAGAGAGAGAGAGAGAGAGAGAATTATAGACAAGAAATTACATAAAGAAACCAAGAGAAACGAACGAGATGAGAACGATCCAGAGAGAGAGAGAGAGAGAGAGAGAGAGAGAGAGAGAGAGAGAGAGAGAGAGAGGAAGAACTAATTAAAAGCGAAATGATATAAGAGGCGTATTAGCTTCTGCAATGACTGCCGCCCAGATGAACGTTAATGAGAGCCAGTCTGAAGGAGGTAATGAGCCAACGCACCAGAAATGTGAGCACAGATGAGGAATGATGGACACGCACGCATGAGGAATGAGGGAGGGAGGGAAGGAGAGAGAAGGAGGAAGGGAGAGAGGAAGAATGACGAATGGAGAATGTAAAGTGATAAGAGAAATAAGGGGAAGAGATAAAAATGTGAGCACAGACGAGGAATGATGGACACGCACGTATGAGGAATGAGGGAGGGAGGGAAGGAGAGACAAGGAGGAAGGGAGATAGGAAGAATGAGGAATGTTGATATGAGAAATGAGAGGAAGTGACAGAAGTGTGGGCACATATGAGGAATGACGGACACGCACGTATGAGGAATGAGGGAGGGAGGGAGGGAGGGAGGGAGGGAGGGAGGAAGGAAGGGAGAGAGAAGCAGGAAGGGAGATAGGATGAATGAGGAATGAGGAATTTGAAGTGATATGAGAAATGAGGGGAAGAGATAGAATTGTGAGCACATATGAGGAATGATGGACACGCATACCAGGAATGAGGAATGAGGGAGAGAGAAAAAGAAAGATGAGGAATGAGGAGGGAGGGAGAAAAAAGAAGGATGAGGAAAGAGATAAAGTTATGAGGAATGAGAAGGAAGAGAGATAGGAGGAATGACATGATAATTATATGAGGAATGTGGAATGTGCAGTGAAATAAGAAATGTTAGCACAGGTGTGGAATGAAGGACACGCATATACCACGAATGAGGAATGATGGAGGGAGAGATATAGGAGGAATGTCGAAAGAACAGTGATGAGATGAGGAATGAGGGGAGGATAAAGATAGGAAAAAATGAGAACAATGAAGTACAAGGCGTGAGCACTGATGAGGAATGATGGATACGCATATACCAGGAGGGAGGAATGAGAGGGAGAGGAGGAATGAGGGAAGAAGAAAGTAATGTGAGCATAGATACGATATGACGGATACGCATACCACGAATGAGGAATGAGAGAAATAAAGAGAACGACGCGGAAAGAGATAGGGATGTGAGGAATGAGATGATGCAAATGTGAGAACTGATAAGGAATGACGGAGACACATATATCAGGAATTAGGAATGAAAGCATGATGAGGAATGAGAGAGGAAAGATAAGAAAAATATGAGGAATAAAGCGACTAAGAAATGTACGGACGGATGAAGAATGACAGGGATTAGGAATGACAAACGGGTGGACACACACCTGGACGGAAGAATGAGGGAGAAAGGAAATGAGGAAAGAACAATATAAGTAATGTGAGAACAGATGAAGAATGATAGGCGCATATCAATAACTAAGGAATGCAAGGGAATGAGAAACACAAGAAGAATGAGGAAAGGAAAGATAAGAGATAATATAACCACAGATACGAAAAGTGGAATGAGGGAGGGAAGGAGACAGGAGGAATGTGGGAAGAGAAATGTGAGCAAAACGGACACAAACCAGAGATGAGGAATGGGAAAGACGAAAAAATAATACGAGGAATGACGGAAAAAAGACACAGAAAGATATGAGTAATGAGGTATGAAATGTAAACACAGATGAGGAATGACAGGGACATAACCAGAGGAATGAGGAATGAGTGACGTGGAATGAGAGAGAGAGAGAGAGAGAGAGAGAGAGAGAGAGAGAGAGAGAGAGAGAGAGAGAGAGAGAGAGAGAATGTACAAGTGAAGGAGCAAATTTAATGTGAGCAAACGAGAGAATTAGAGACGGACATGGCGGGAAAAAGTGATGAAAATTTAATAGGAAATGAGCGAGCGAGGAGAGAAAGAAGAGAGATAGAGAGATCACAGAAATGAAAAGAAATGTAGGAGGAGAGATGAATAACGGGATGAATTATGAGAGATTAAGAATGAATAAGGACAATACTTTAGAAAAACGAGAGAGAGAGAGAGAGAGAGAGAGAGAGAGAGAGAGAGAGAGAGAGAGAGAGAGAGAGAGAGAGAGAGAGAGAGAGAGAGAGAGATCTAGAATGAACGAAGAAAGAATAATAGGCATCAAGATATAGAGGAAGGCACTTTAGATGGAGAAATGCATAATGATAAAAACCCACAGAGTTAATGACTACAATGAATAAGACATCAGAAGTGAGTGAGAAACGATTATGCATGAAAAATGAGTGAGATGAGACTGACGACGTTAACAAATGCTCAGCTGGAGAAGGTAATGAGTCAGTGCAAAGGAAATGCGCGTAGAGATAAGGAATGACATGTAGTGAGAAGGACACTGGGAATTAGGCATCAAGAGAAAGTGGAAAGACGAATGACGAAAACATAGATTAAGATGAGAAGAAAGAAAGGGGAAAAAGAAGTATGAAAGATGAGGAAAGATGGCAGAGATGAGATGCATGTGAGCAGAAGTGAGGAATTACAGAGATGGACACATCCTGTATAATAAAGGAGAACAGAGAGAAGAGTAGAGGAATGAAAGGAACAAGAAAGGAGGAATGACAGAATAAGGACAAGAGGAAATCTGAAGGAGGAATGTAAGCACAGTTGAGGAATGAAACAAGGATGGATACAGACAGACACACCAGAAATGGGGAATGAATGAGAAAGATAGGAAGAATGAAGATGAGAGAATTGGACACACACACACACATGCAATGAAGGATGAATGATGGACAGAAATTAGTGGAATGTGGAAAGAAACTGAGATGGGCAGGTGTGAGTTGGAAACAGGAAGGAGGAATGAGAAATAAAACACAGAAGGAATGACATAAAAAAAAAAAAATGGACAAGAACAGGAGGAATGGGGAAATAAGGTGTGTGTGTGTGTGTGTGTGTGTGTGTGTGTGTGTGTGTGTGTGTGTGTGTGTGTGTGTGTGTGTGTGTGTGTGTGTGTGTGTGTGTGTGTGTGTGTGCGCGCGCGCAAGAAGATGAGAGCGAGAGAGAGAGTGTGAGAAAGAGACAGAGATAAAAGAGAATAGTAATCAATGTAAGTGTGAAAGTGAGCCAGCGCAAAGATTAGAGAGTGTGGAACGGATATGATGAGAGAGAGAGAGAGAGAGAGAGAGAGAGAGAGAGAGAGAGAGAGAGAGAGAGAGAGAGAGAGAGAGAGAGCAAAGAAAATTAAAGAGAGGAAGCCAGTGAGATGAGTGGATACTGAGAGAGTGATTAAAGTGTGTGTGTGTGTGTGTGTGTGTGTGTGTGTGTGTGTGTGTGTGTGTGTGTGTGTGTGTGTGTGTGTGTGTGTGTGTGAGAGAGAGAGAGAGAGAGAGAGAGAGAGAGAGAGAGAGAGAGAGAGAGAGAGAGAGAGAGAGAGAGAGAGAGAGAATTCAAATGCAACCAAGAGAAAAACCAAAATAGCGAAAAAGTGAGAATTAGAGAAAGTGAGCGAGTGAGTGAGAGAGTGAGAGAGAGGTGGGAGGGGAAGGCAGCTCTCACCTCGGTAATTAAACATGCATAGAGAACCAGCCACAAAAATAATCACCTGAATCAAGAATACATTTTCCTTCCGGTCATGTTTTTTTTTTTTTCGTCCTTGGAAATGTTATGTTCGCCATTTCCTCTCTCTCTCTCTCTCTCTCTCACACACACACACACACACACACACACACACACACACACACACTTCAATATACCTGTGTTCAATTATGGAGGACCCTATCTAAATTCCGGCGACACCGTACGATTCTGTTCAGGAAGAAGCAGGTAAAATAAGCAAAGAAATAAAAGATGCGGGAACTTCAGGGCCCTTTAGTTTCTTACCAGGGCAGTAAAAGGAAAAAATACCTGCTAATACCTCTTCAGTGGTCTCTCATTAAATCTCCAGGCTCTAAGGGCATACACACCTACGTCACACCTTTACACACCTACGTTACACCTTGGCAATACACCTGTGATGGCTCATTTCTCACTACCTGCTCTCATGGATGTCTGAAGGGTATGTCTTCTGTATTTTTCTCCACCACTGCATTTCTGGTCAAAGCATAATTACAAGGAAGAAAAACACTAAGACAGTATTTTCTCTCAAGGTAACACGAGAAAGCGTTAGGAGAAATACACTCAGGTGGTTTGGCCACGTTAAGAGGATGGAGAGCGAGAGCCTAATGAAGAAAGTGTATGTGAGTGGAGTGGAGGGGGGGGGGAAGGTAGAGAGAGAAGGGAAGACCGAGGATGAGATGGGGGGATGGAGTAGAGAGGTATATGAAAGAGGGAGGAGTGAGCTGGGGGGAGGGCAGCAAAATGGCAGGGGACAGAGTGACATGAAGGCGATTTATCTGTGGCCACCCCTTTCGGGATTAAGGCGTCTGGCCATAGATAGACAGATAAACAGACAGATAGATAGAAACAAGCATTAACCATTTCACTATAATGATGTTTTACTCACTTTATTCTTGCTATCTTGAGACGCTTTATTTAACTTTGGTGATATATATATATATTTTTTCGAGACGGTGAAGTTATATATCGACTTCAAAAAGCCATTCAGTAAGACACCTTTTCCTAAATTAAATAAAATCGTCTGGAAATGGGAATATATAATAAACTAAATACAACTTTAAGGGATTCAGGGGGTTGAGGCATGATTTTCTGTCATTAGAATCTAAACGTATAATAAGCTGTGTTTTTCTGCCCTCACAATAGCAGTCAGTCTTTCTCTCTCTCTCTCTCTCTCTCTCCAGCAAAGGCCTTTATCATGGTTTCTGACAATGGACTCCCCTTTAACTGTTGTG
>NC_137055.1:38769207-38911707 GCF_032717465.1 Coenobita brevimanus
ACAAGGGAAACGAGAGAGAGAGAGAGAGAGAGAGAGAGAGAGAGAGAGAGAGAGAGAGAGAGAGAGAGAGAGAGAGAGAGATGCTTTAGCGGTAAAGGGGAAAGGAGGGAGGTATTAGAGAGATAAAGGGGGGGAGTAAGTATGGGGAAATGTGAAGGAGTGAAGAGACGAAAGGAAGGAAGGAAGGAGGAAGGGAGAGAAGGAAGGAAGGGAGGGAGAGAAGGAAGGAAGGAAGGGAGGGAGAGGAGAAAGGAAGGAAGGAAGCAGGGAGGGAGAGAAGGAAGGAAGGAAGGGAGGGAGAGAAGGAAGGAAAGAAGGAAGAAAGGAGGGAAGAAAAAGGAGAACGAGGAGGAAGGGAGTAAAGAGAGTGAAGGAGGGAGGAAACAGGAATACAGGAGGAGGAAGGGAGTAGGGAGAGAAAAAGAGCAAGAGAGGGAAGTGGATTGGATAGAGAGTAAGAGGCAATTAGGACGGGGGGGGGGGAGAGAATGGGAAGAGGTGGGGAGAGGGGAAGGAGAGGTGGAGGGTAAGGGGACGATGAGGTGGAGGGACAGGGGAAGGAGAGGTGGGGAAGAGGGGAAGGAGAGGTGGGGGAAGAGGGGAGGGAGAGGTGGGGGGAGAGGGGAAGGAGAGGTGAGGGGAGAGGGGAAGGAGAGGAGCGAGAGATTGGGAGGAGGTGGGGGAGAGGGGAAGGAGAGGTGAGGGGGAGGAGCAGGAAGAGGAAGGAGAAACTGGTGTATATACCTATGTTATTCGGGGGGAAATATATTTAAAAAAAAATGAGCATGGAAAAGGAGAGTAGAAATATATATATATCTATATATATATATATATATATATATATATATATATATATATATATATATATATATTTAACCCATTGGATCTCCGGGGTGCTGGGCGTGGCATGGCAATGGGTAAGTACTAAGCGTACCGCCCTCCGCCTATCGGCTCATAGTCGCGAAGCTCATAGATCCCTACCCGGGGGTTCCCTACTTTATAAAGACCGGAAGAATCCCAGTTCTGTCCAATATTCCGGACACCGGGCTCCAATGGATATATATATATATATATATATATATATATATATATATATATATATATATATATATACAGGAGAGAGAGAGAGAGAGAGAGAGAGAGAGAGAGAGAGAGAGAGAGAGAGAGAGAGAGATAGAAGGAGGGGGGGCCTCCGTACCTCACCAATCACCTCAGGCCAAACATGTACCGGAACCTAGGATTTTTCCACGGCTGGGATCTACTTCTGTCTATCTGTCTGTATCTATCTACCTCTCCTTGTCTCTCTACTACTCTCTTTCTCTCTCTCTTTCCAACCTTGTCTGTCTACCCTGTCTAAATAACTACCTATCTACAAATAAATTCCTGTGTTTATTCCGTCATTTACTTATCCATTTATCTCCCTATAATGCTCTGGTTAACTTCTATCTATTTATCTATCTGTCTTTCTCTATCTACTAGCGTGTCTTAATCAATGAATACATTCCTCTATCTATCATCCATCGACCTGTCTACGTATCCAACCACTTCGTCTATCTATCTATCTATCTATCCCTCTTCATCTAGTTGTCTTCCTGGTTATTTATTTATATCTGTCTGTTTACCTGTCTATCTAAGAACATGTATGACTCATCTATCTATCTATCCATTTATCTATCCATTTACTTAAAAACTCATCTGTGTTTCTATCTATCAATCTATCTCTCCTGCCAATCTATCAATGCAAGACTATCTATATATCTATCTCACCTACCTATCTATCTGCCTTCATTAACTGTCTATCTACCTGTCTATTTATACACACCTGTAACCTATCTATTACCTACCTACCTCCACATCAACCAACCTATGTACTATGTTTCCAATCTATCTGTATATCGATCTATTATATCTATCTATCAACACCCATCTAACTATCAACCTATTCAATATGTTATCTTCCTATCCATCTATCAATCTATCTATTAAACCATCTAAGTAATATATGTTTATCTACCAACCTATGTACATTTATCTATTTTAATCTAAGTACTTCTCTAAGTTCAAAGTACATTACATTCCGTCCGTACCTTCCTTTGTAATCAAGTTTAGTAGTAGTGTACTCTATAGTTTTTCCAATGTTATCTAACTGTGTGAATTAATAACATAAACAGCCATGAAGTTACTACACCACTTTTCACTTTCATTTCTACACCACTTTACACTTTCACTTCTACACCACTTTACACTTTCACTTCTACACCACTTTACACTTTCACTTCTACAACACTTTACACTTTCACTTCTACAACACTTTACACTTTCACTTCTACACCACTTTCACTTCTACACCACTTTCACTTCTACACCACTTTACACTTTCACTTCTACACCACTTTCACTTCTACACCACTTTACACTTTCACTTCTACACCACTTTACACTTTCACTTCTACACCACTTTACACTTTCACTTCTACAACACTTTACACCATTTTACACCTTCACTTCTACACCACTTTACACCTTCACTTCTATACCACTTAACACCTTCACTTCTATACCACTTAACACCTTCATTTCTACACCACTTTACACCTTCACTTCTACACCACTTTACACCTTCATGTCAACACCACTTTACACCTTCATGTCAACACCACTTTACACCTTCATGTCAACACCACCTTAAACCTTCACTTTACACCACTTTACACCTTCATGTCAACACCACTTTACACCTTCACTTCTACACCACCTTAAACCTTCACTTTACACTACTTTACACCTTCACTTCTACACCACTTTACACGTTCAGTCCCATATCGTAATTTTCCTTGAGACCAACTATACTCTTCTTGTTCTGCCTTGGCCCTACATCCACAGCACTTCTTCGTGACTAGCACCATATTCTATCGTTAAGCTATTACTATGACTATCCATTCAAGATGGAGAGATGGCAATTTTAGGAAGTTAAAGTAAAAATGGCACAGATTATTTCGTTTAACTTAGGATGGACCTTCATTTTACACATAGCTAGACAAAGAAAAAACAAAATTCATGATTATTTTTTGGGATTTCTGGACGCAATGCATATAAATCCATTGGAGGTCAGAGTCAAAGGGAAAGGCTATGAGGAAGATAATTGCTGAGAGAATAGTTGCAGAGAGGAATAATTCTTCACCTTAACTTGGTCATGACTCTCGTCCATTTGTAGCTTTATTTCACGTAGCTCAGTGGCGGAAAAAGACAATGCTACAGCTTTACATCCTTTCCACAGCTCTACCTCGTGACTAGCACCATATTCGTGTTAATCAGCTAAGTATGAAGATACTCAGATGGCAATAGTAGGCCAAGTTAAAGCGAAATGAGTATAGGTGAATGCATGAAAGACTCAGAGTACCGTTTTGCTCTTACATTAGATATTTTGGATAGAAATGGGCTGAGAATGTGCAGGTAGACGGATGCTGCGTGCCCGCCGTAATGAAGCAAAGAGTTCAGAGGCACAGTGACCACCCCTCCCGTCCCCACTACCCGTTCCCACCATCACTCCTCACCATTACTCCAAACCACCACTCCCCACAGTTACTCCACATCACCATTCCACACCACCACTATTCACCGTCACTCCTCACCACCACTGATAATCACTCTACACCACCACGCCTCACCATCACTCCCCACCATCACTCCACGCCATCACTCCTCACCATCACTCCCCACCATCACTCCTCATCACCATCATACCATCACTCCTCACCATCAATCTTTAAAAGCACATTCATCCCGCACTTAACCAGCTTCCCTTACCCTTCACTTTAGTCTAACACCAACACCAGTATAAATATTCGTAAAATAAAAGCAACAGACCTTAACAAACCCCATAAAATAAAACAGTCCCTCAAAATGCACTTTACTACAACTTTCCAAAATAAAACTACAACAAAATCCCACATAAATCAATAATAAAGACAAAATCCCTTCACAGTACAAAAGCAACTCAATAATAACAAATTCTTCACTAAACAACAGCTAAGAAAAAAACAGTAACACAAACAACACCTTTTCACAACTCCCTCACTAATATACAACAGTAACAAAATAACCTCCAGAAACACCACCACCAACAACAACAACAATAATAACACTAATTTCTCCTCCTCCTCCTCCTCTTCCTCCTCCTCCTCCTCCTCCTCATCATCATCATCATCATCATCATCATCATCAACAACAACAACAACAAAATAACAAGAACAACAACACTCCGAAAAATAAACAAAGACGGTAAACAAGAGAGGGCAAATGACAGAGAGAAAAAGAGGGGAGAGGGGGGAGTGGGGTGAGGGGAGGGGAAGGGGAGGGGACCTAAACTAATTAAATTCTTTGCATATGCGTCGGCTAATAACCAAGTTGAGAGAGAGAGAGAGAGAGAGAGAGAGAGAGAGAGAGAGAAACATAAGCCCTATAATACTTTGAGGGAGACAAAAACAACAGAGAGAGGAAAAGAAAGACTGACAGGCAGACAAAAGAAAGAAAGAAAGAAAGGCAAGAGAAAGACAGAGAGAGGCAGACAAAAGAAAGAAAGAAAGACTAGAGAAAGACAGGCAAGCAGACAAAAGAAAGACGAGAAAGAAACAGATAGGCAGACAAAAGAAAGAAAGACAAGAGAGAGACAGACAAGCAGACAAAAGAAAGAAAGACAAGAGAGAGAGAGACAGACAGGCAGACAAAAGAAAGACAAGAGAGAGACAGACAGGCAGACAAAAGAAAGAACGACAAGAGAGAGACAGACAGGAAGACAAAAGAAAGAAAAAGACAAGAGAAAGACTGACAAGCAGACAAAAGAAAGACAGAAAACAAAAAGAAACATACATTCAGACGAAAAAAGAAAGAAAGACAATAGATAGACACAGACAGGAAGATGAGAGAGAAAGAAGGAAAGAAAGACAAGAGAAAGAAACATACAGGCAGACAAAACAGAGAAAGAAAAGAGAAAGACACACAGGCAGACAAAAGAAAGACAGATAGAATTGAAAGACAGAAAGACAAGAGAAAGACACAGACAAGCGGACAGAAGAAAGAAACAGAAAAAAGAAAGAACCCAAGGAAAATTAACACATCCCTCTAAACAAGTTAATTTCTTGAATACGGTGACGTCACTTAGTAATTTCTTCTTGCTGCTACAAAGACTTTTTTTTTACTCATTTAAAATTGTTGTAAATAGACGGAGTTCAATACAGCCTTTAATAATTCATTCACGACACCCCTTTCACTTTAACTTGGCCTAAAATTGCCGTCTCTCCATCTTGAACTCTGGGTTGTACCAATGGATTAACGCTAGAATATGTTGCTAGTCACGAGGAAGTGCCATGGAGAGGATGTAGAGCCACAGCATTGTCTTAATTCCGCCATTTACCAACAAGAATTAAGCTGCAAAGGGAAAAAAACTAAAATGGATAGCAAGAAAAAAAAAAAAAACAACCTTGGGCTGAGGAAGTTAAACAAGATACTGAACGGGCAGTTAAAAAAAAAAAAAAAAAGACAAACGAGCACAGATAAAAGAAACTTACAATAACGGCAAGAGGACAGAAAGGCAGGTAGACGGAGTGAAACAGACGAAACAAACAAATATCACAACAACAGAACAAGAGAGAGAGACAAAAACAAAGGCAGAGAAATTAGAAACGAATGATGGCCAGAGACTTAAATGCACAAGGAAGACCAATCAGACGGGGAGAAAGAAAATTACTTGAAATATATCGTAATACTCCCCACTTCCCCAGGACTGATCACCTCACTAACAACCGAAAACACGACAGATACACAGACAGAAAGGACAGAAATAGAGAAAGGCTGACAGATAGAAAGAAAAGATACAGATATAGATAGATAACAGATCACCACCAAACACCACAAGAAGAAATTAAACAGGGGTAAATTGAAAAATAAACACTATAATCTCCCCCACCACCAGCGCCCTCTCCTCTCGGCCAAGATTTCGTCCTTTATCAACGAAGAGAAAACTGATAAGATTCCAGCAGTAGGTAGGTGGGTATGTAAGTATGTATGTATGTAATTAGGTAGGTATGTAGGAAGGCAGGACGGAAAACATATAGGCAGGCAGGTAGGCAGGTGGGAAGGCAGGCAGATAGGAAGGTAGGCAGATACAGACAGATGGTGACAGGACGAGACATAATGTACACAGAAATCAAGAGAACGAAATATATACGAGTAGAAAGCGGGAGGAATAACACAAGAACATAATAAAAAAAAAACGCACGAGGGTAAACATAAAAAATAAACATTAAATTTCTCCCCAATCCCCCACCCCCCTGCCACCCCCTTCAAGACTTGCGCCCTTCATTAACCAGCAGCCACACACATCATCTCATTTCCACGTCTGCCAGGCCAAAAAAAAAAAAGGTCAGCTTATTAAAAGAACCGCCTATTAAAAAATGGCTTAATTAAGTCAACTTTACCTTATATGGAGCGGGGGGATAGGGGGCAAAAATGTGGGGGGGGGAGGGAGGGGGAGGTAGGAAGGGGGAGAGGGTGGACAGAGGAGGGATGGTGGAAGAGAGGTGGAAGAGGAGAAGGACGGGAAGAGGAAGAGGCGGAAGGAGACGGAGGGAAAGAGGAAGAAAGGGAAAGGACAAAGGAGGAAAGAAAGGAAATAGGAAGTGAGGGAAAACAAAAAAGGGAGAAGGGAAGGGAAGGGAAGGGAAGGGAGAGAGAGAGAGAGAGAGAGAGAGAGAGATACAAGGTCTTCACTTAATTATACAGACTTATTGTTAGATCATACAATTTTCTCTGCCATTCCTCACTGCGCAAAAAAAAAAAAAAAAAAAAAAAAAAAAAAAAGGCATGCAAATTAATAAGGACGTACGATGGTGTGTGAAATCAGGAGAAAATATGGGTGAAATACGGGATTGTGATATGAAATGAGATGGGATGGGACGAAGAAATACGGACACAGAAGAAGAAATGAGGGGAATGGAAGAAATGGAAGAAAATGAATAAATAAGTATGAGAGATGCCAAGGTGAGAGATAAGGAAGTGGGAGAGATGGAAGAAAGAAATGAGGGAAGTGAGAGAGACGGGAGGATGTAATGAGGGAAGTGGGAGAGATGGGAAGAAGAAAAGAGGAAAGTGGGAGAGACAGAAGAAAAAAAATGAGGGAAGTGAGAGAGATGAAAGAAAAACGAGGAAGTGAGACAGAAGTTAAGGAAGAAGTGAGGATGTGGGAGATACAGCTGATAAATTGAAGAGAAATGGGACACGTGCAAAGTAGAATTATTAGAAACGAGAAAGAAGGAAAGAACAGAAGAACTCTCTAAGTGGGAAAGATGGGTGAAAGAGAAATATGGAATTATGAGGGAGACGGGAATATAAAAACAAAGGAGGGGGGGAGGGTAAATGGAAAAGACTACTGAAAAAAAAACAAAAAAAAACATAAGAAGTAATACAGAAAGTGGAGATAGGGGAAGCGAAAAGGATAAATGAGACGTGAGAGAGACTACTGAAGAAGAAGGTGAGACGGGGAGGAAGGAAAAGAAATTTGGTGAGTGAGAGAGGAGGAACACAACGAAGTATGGGAAATGGGGAGGATACTTGAGCGAGAGAGAGAGAGAGAGAGAGAGAGAGAGAGAGAGAGAGAATGGACAAGGTAATAAAGGACATATCAGAGGTCGGAATTAGAAAGGAAATAAAGGAAGGTGAAAAAACTAAAGGGAAAAAAAGACATGGGTGTGATTGGAAATAAAGAGAGAGAAAAAATACAGGTATGGGAGAAGAAGGAAGTAAGCACCTCACCTACCTTAAACCCCTGCAATAGTGTGTGTGTGTGTGTGTGTGTGTGTGTGTGTGTGTGTGTGTGTGTGTGTGTGTGTGTGTGTGTGTGTGTTACCATTACCAGAATTGGTCTACTAGCACACATACACACATACATACATACAGATACATTCATACATATATAAATCAATACATACATACACATGCATACACATTTAAATACACACATACATACATATATACCGATACATACAAACATACTGTACACATATATATAAATACATACACACATGCATATTTATAAATACACATACATGTATACATTCATACATACATACAAACATACACATATATATCTACATTGGAAACAAGTAAAATATTACAGAACTTTAAAATATGTAAAAGAGAAGTAGGAACAATAGCAGGTTTTCCTCTACGATGATCAAACCAAGACTCTCTCTCTCTCTCTCTCTCTCTCTCCACTTCTATCCTCCTGTTTGTTTTCCCTTATCCTTCTTCTTCTTTCCCTTTCTCCTTCCCTACCCTCCTCATTTCCTTTCCCTTCATTTTCTACTTCCTTGTATCATTCTCCCTTCCTCTCCATTTTCTCTCTCCTCCTCCAACCCTCCACCCTCCTTCACTACCCTCCTCCCTCCCCCCCCTCTCTCTCTCTCTCTCTCTCTCTCTCTCCCCTCTGTCTCCTCTTCTTCAGCTTACCTCCCTTCCTATTTTCCTTACTTCCTTCCCTCACTGTCTCCGTTCTTTCCCTCTCCTTCCTTCTTTCTTCCTACATTCCTTCTATTCCCCTCTCCTCACCTACATATTCTCTCTCTCTCTTCTCCGTCCTCTCTCTCTCCAACCTTCTTACTTCCTACACTCCTATTCCTCTCTCTCTCTCTCTCTCTCTCTCTCTCTCTCTCCCTTTCTCTCTCTCTCTCCTACCCCAAGCGCTGCAAAGGCCGGCTGCAATTCTCTTAATAGGTCTTAAACAAAACTGCTTTGTTTTATCGTTCTCTCAAGCTTTCATCCTTTTATCCGCCATCCAACGTCGCCATTTTTGCCGGGAATCAAAGGGGAACGAAACTCCTCCTTTAATATCCATCCCTTAAAATGCCGGGAATGAAAGACACAGAAAAAGAAGGAAGCAAAGAAACGCGGTGTCTAAGATGTTCGCTGTATCTCGATGATGATGATGATGGTAGTAGTGGTGGTGGTGGTGACTGACGATGATGATGATGATGATGATGATGATGATGGTGATGATGACGACGACGCAGATGACGATAACGACCATGATGACGATGAAAATAATGATGATAATGACGATAATACTGATGATGATTGATGATGATGATAATACTGATGATGATGGCGATGATGATGATGATGACAGTCAAATGAGACCTCGAGACGTATTCACAAAGCATCTTAACCCCTCTAAAACGACGGCAAACTTTCGTCTTAGGTAACACCAGGTGATTATAGTAAATTCAGATAGGCCTCTTGTACTGAAGGGGTTAACTACTTCACTCCAATGACGTGTTTTTCGTTTTTCTTCAGTCATTTCCACACGATTTCAGTCAGCTCTGGAAAGACACGCACACACACACACACACACACACACACACACACACACACACACACACACACACACACACAGGCAGAATAGGTTAACTCCTTCAATCCGATTACTTTTTCAATTATTATAATGATGTTATTTTCAGGCGAATATATTTAGGGGGGAGAGAGAGAGAGAGAAAGAGAGAGAGAGAAAGAGAGAGAGAGAGAGAGAGAGAGAGAGAGAGAGAGAGAGAGAGAGAGAGAGACGAAAGGACGGGATAAAGTACGTAATAACAAAAGGTGGAGAAAATAACAGGAAGGAAGAAGAAAGGGGAAGCAGAGATGAGAGAGGATCAGAAGCTTGAGGAATATACACAATCAAGATAAAATGGGGGAAACAGAAAGGGTTATGAGGCAGAGTGAATGATGAAAGAGAAGGAGTGATGAGGCAGAGAGAATGATGAAAAGGAAGGAGTGATGAGGCAGAGAGAATGATGAAAAGGAAGGAGTGATGAGGCAGAGAGAATGAAGGGAAGGAGTGATAAGGCAGAGAGAATGATGAAAGGGAAGAAGTGATGGGGCTGAGAGAATGAAAGGAAGGAGTGATAAGGCAGAGAGAATGATGAAACGGAAGGAGTGTTGAGGCAGAGAGAATGATGAAACGGAAGGAGTGATGAGGCAGAGAGAATGATGAAAGGGAAGGAGTGAAGGGCAAAGGGAGAATGATGAAAGGGAAGGAGTGATGGGCAAAGGGAGAATGATGAAAGGGAAGGAGTGATGGGCAAAGGGAGAATGATGAAAGGGAGGGAGTGATGGGGCAGAAAGAATGATGAAAGGGAAGGAGTGATGAGACAGAGAGAATGATGAAAGGGAAGGAGTGATGGGACAGAGAGAATGATGGAAAGGGAAGGAGTGATTGGGCAGAGAGAATGATGAAAGGAGAGGAGAGATATGGAAGAGAGAATGGTGACGAAAGAAAACAGTGAGAATCCGAGAGAAACGGGAAGAGTGATGGGCAAGAAAGAATGACGAAACGGAGGGAGTGATGGGACAGCAAGAATGACGAAAGGGAGGGAGAGATAGGAAGGAGAGAATGGCGAAGAAAGAAAACATGAGAATAAATATAAATCATGAGGAAAAAATCTCAAACGTTAAGAGCAGAGATACCAAAGATAATAAAAAGAAGAAGGAAAGAAAGAAGGAAGAAGAATGGGAAAATTGAGATGGAGGAATGGAGATGGAAAGGAAATAGCATAGAGGGAGGCATATCTGAAAAGGATGGGACAGAAATGATAAATTTAAAGGGGAAGAGACGAGAAGGGCGAGAGAGACATTTAAAGAGATGGAAAGCTGGGGAGAAATGGACTTAGAAAGAGATGGAAAGAAAGTGACTGAGAGGAATGCTGTCTAAGGAAGGGAGTGATGTTAAAAAAAAAAAAAAATGGAAGGAGGAGGAAAAGGTAGATGGAAAACAAACAGGTATGAAAGGAGAAAAACTGACCCTGAAGGATGGAAATGAAAAAAATGGGCAAAGGAAAAGAAATGCGAAAAGGGACAGAGATTAAGAGGAGAGAGACACTGATAAGAGATATTTAAAAGGGGAACAGAGAGGGATACAGACCGATAGGAGGAAGGGAGGGAATCTGGTGAGGAGGGAAGAGGAAGGAGAGAGGGGAGGGTGTGGGAGAGAGGGATGGAAAGAGGTGTATCAAAGAAAAGAGGAAGCAGGAGAAAGGGGGATAGAAAGGAATCAGCAAGGAGGGAAGGAGGGAGAGAAGAAAGATGGGTTCAGAAGAAAGGAGAGGAGAGGGAAAAATGGCTATGGAAAGAGAGGTATGGAAAGGGACGGGAGGTGGGAAGAGGGGAAATGAGAGAAGATGAGTATGCGAGAGGGAAGAGGAGAAAGACGATATGAAGAGGGGCCAGGAGAAAGGAGGGAGCATCAGAGAGGGAATGAAAGAAGGTGGAAAAAAAGGAAAAGAAGAGAAAGGAGGAAACACGCAACAGAGAGGGATGAAAGGAGGGAAGGAAAGAAAGCTGGAAGAGGAGAAGGAAGACGGGGGAATGATGGGAAAAAAAGAAATCAGAAATAGAGCAAAGGAAGAGAATGGAATGACAGAAGGAAGACGAAAAGAGAGAGGAAAAAAACGGGCAGAAAAGAAAGAAAATCAAAGCCGGAAAAGGAACTAGGAAGAAGGCTGATAAATGAATGATGTAAATGAAAAAAGAAAACATGAAGAAAGTGAAAAACGATGAAAACGAAAGGACTGAAGGAGGGAGAGAGAGTTGCAAAGGAAAGGTGTGAAAAGAATGAGAGTAGAAGGGGAGAAAAGAAATAAAAAAAGTGAGAGAGAGAGAGAGAGAGAGAGAGAGAGAGAGAGAGAGTCGGGAGCCAGATTAAGAGAGCAGGCCTGTCTGAAGTTTCCATATCAAGAAATGGATTGTTGTCTTGTCACTGGCTCCACTTTGACTCTCTCTCTCTCTTTCTCTGTCTGTCTGTCTGTCTGTCTCTGTCTCTCTCTCTCTCTCTCTCTCTCTCTCTCTCTCTCTCTCTCTCCCTGCGTTTCTGTGTCTCTGTTTCTACACTCTCCCAGTCTTTTCCACCCTTTCATTTCCTGTGTCTCCAAGTCTCTCCTCTCTTATTTTCTCCCCTCTATTCGCATCTCTATCATCTCTCCTCTCCTCTCTTCTCTTCTCATCTTCTTTGCAGTACTCCTTCACTCTTATTCTCGCATTTCCATATTCCTCTCCTCTTCTCTCTTTCTCATTTCACTTTCTCCTCCTCCTCATTCCTTCTTCTTATGACGAAGTACTTCTCTCTCTCTCTCTCTCTCTCTCCTTAGTGGCGAGATTAGAAAAAACTCCAATTCCTTCATTACACTGATTATTTTTTTTAGTTTACTTTGATCCAGACGATTTTCCTCCAGCTGACGGTTTTCCCCTTTTAGCTGACGGTTTTCCTTTTTTAGCTGACGATTTTCCCCTTTTAGCTGACGATTTTCCCCTTTTAGCTGGCGATTTTTCCCTTTTAGCTGACGATTTTCCCCTTTTAGCTGACGATTTTCCCCTTCTAGATGACAATTTTCCCTTTTTAGTTGATTTTCCCCTTCTAGCTGACGATTTTCCCTTTTAGCTGACGAATTTTCCCTTTTAGCTGACGATTTTCCTTTTAGCCGTGCCCCTACGTAGCGATAGGATTTGCAATAATCTCCATAAATCACTTCAATACAATGACGCTCTTTTGCTTATTAATTATTGCTACCGCCAGACGATTTTATTCAGCTTGAGAGACCTTTCGTTGTCATAGGGTTAATCTCTCATCCTCAATCTCCATCCCACACTATCAACCCCATTCACACCCCTCCTTCTTCCCACTCAAAAACCCCTCCTTCCCCTTTCCTTCCTTGAACTTCCCCCTTCTTATTACTATCCTCTCAACTTTCTTCCTTCCCACTCCTGTTCCTTCCCTCCCTTCTTGCTCCCCATCCCTCCTACTCCCCTCCCATCTTTTTCATTCCGTTTCGTATCCTTTCCACCCTTTGTCTTTCAACTTCCCTTCCCTCAACCCGACTTCCTTCCCATCCCCATTTCTCCTTTATATTCTCTTGCTTACTCTCTTCTTTATACTGGCTCTTCTTCATAAATTATTCTCTTCCTTCCTACCCCTCTTCTCTTGTACTTTCGGTTCCTCATTCGCTCCCTCAGCTCACCTCTCGCCCTTACATCTTTGCGCTCTCTCTCTTTCCATTCCTCATACCATCTCTGTTTCAACTCCCTCCCTCTCTCTCTCTCTCTCTCTCTCTCTCTCTCTCTCTCTCTCTCTCAAGTTCCCTCTTTCTCTCCCCTATCTCCCATCCTCGCTCTCTTCCATATATTACCTTGCTACCCCCTCTCGTCCTCCTCCCATCTCGCCTCCCCTCCTCTTCCTTCCCTCTCCTCTTCCCTCCTCTTCCTTCCCTCTCCTCTCCCCTCTAGTTCACCCAGTCTCTTATACCCTCTCTCTTAGTTTCCCTTCCTCCTCTTTGCTCCCCTCCCCTTCCCCATCTCATACCTCTCTCTCTCTCTCTCTCTCTCTTAGCTCCCCTTCCTCCTCCCTGCTCCCCTCTGCTACCCCATCACATACCCTCTCTTTCTCAGTATCCCTTCCTCCTGCCCTCCCCATGCCCTCACACCCTCTCCTGACTCCCCTCCTCCTCTCCCCTCCATCCCGAGAGAGTCCAATTCGTTTTGTTTTAGTGAAGTTGTTATGATTATCACCCATGATTCTGCTCCACCTCCCGAAATTGGACGTCCTCAGAGGAGCGAGTCTTCTTGATTTCTTCTCCCGGGATTCCAGCCATTTTAGGAGAGGGGATCAATCTGACGGGACGAGTTTGCATGATTGGGTATCGACCAGGCCCGTATAAATCATCCACTTTATCCACGTAAATTATCCAGTTATCCCCCGCCCTCATTAGCTTTATTGGTCTCGGTTTTTCCTTTATTGGTCTCATTTTTTCCTTTATTGGTCTCATTTCCCCCCTTAGTCTTGGTGTGATTTTTCTTATTTATTTTAATGGATGTTTGTGACTTACCCTACCTCTATATTTTTGTAAACTAGTAAATTATTAAGTTTTATCACCGTCTTATTTGCCTCAGTTTTCCCCTTCTGATTATGCAGGTCTTGGTTCACTTTGCGTCTACTTTAACTTGTATTTTTGTACTTTCTTTTAGTGCATGTGTTGTGAGTTATTGTTATTATTAATTATGTAAATTATCTGGTTATCCACTCTCCTCATTATCTTTCTTTGGCTCATTTTTTTCTTGTCTACGGATGGATGTGTGGATTATGAGTTTGTATTTTTTTCTGGTTATTTATTTAGTTATTTATTTATTGTAGTATGGTCATCCCACAAAATTATCAAGCTTTCCGGAGGTTCCATTATTTTTATTGGCTTCAGTTATTCGTTGTAAGGAAATGATTAAGTTATATTTTTACGACCTAATACCAGTGCATAATTTTGTGATTAACACAACACTTATTTCTGTAAATTAACCACATCATTAATATCATCAGGCTCAGTAATTCGTGTTTATTCTGTTTGAGACTTAGTTATTCGTGTGTTTATTCCTGTTTGAGACTCAGTTATTCGTGTGTTTATTCCTGTATGAGACTTAGTTATTCGTGTGTGTGTGTGTGTGTGTGTGTGTGTGTGTGTGTGTGTGTGTGTGTGTGTGTGTGTGTAGGTTATGATCATGTTTTTAATTCTCATACTTTCTCTGTTTGTTTCAATGGGTACTTTTTATTTCATTATGATAAATGTAAAATACTCCTTTATCGTTAACTTTACAGGATTAAATTTTCCGTACCAGGGAATTTAGTTATATAATTTAATGTTTATTCTTGTCATTAATTCTGATGTTTATTCTGATGGATGGATTATTATTATTTTTTCGCTTGGTTTCTACTACTTGCTTTTTCTCTCTCCCCTCTCCCTCTCTTCCTTGTTTCCCCCTTTATTCGTCCGTTCGCTCTGTTCACCCTTCGCCGTTTCTCTCTCTCTCTCTCTCTCTCTCTCTCTCTCTCTCTCATCTTTCCTTCCTTTCTTCGCCTCTCCTCGCCAATCAGCTCCTGGGACATAACATACCACTTTACCTAATTCTCTCTCTCTCATTACCCAGCCCTTCAACCTGCAGTGACGCACGTAATCCACACCAGCGCTCTATTCCATTACCATTTTTATGCAGGATCACTTGCAACGATCGCCAGTTTCTCTTATTTCCCCTCTTTCGACTTTCAATAATTTCTTTACATTCAGTAGCTTCAGAGTAACTTTTTTTTTTTTTTTAAATATTCCGTAATTTCAGCTTTAATTTCTAGAGTCACTTTTAAAAATATGAAATAAAATATCCACCAGTTTCTCATATCCTCTCTTTGGACTTTCATTGCTTTAAATTCAGCCGCTTCACTTCCTACGCTTTTTTTATATATATATATATATCCGTAATTTCAGCTTTAACAAAATCTCTCACAAATTTTCAGTAATACTTGTTAAATCAAATTATATATTCACGTGTAAGAACCAATTGTATACTTTAGTTTCGGCAGTTCTTCCATTTATTCTAATGTTTTCTTCTGACTCATTAATTTCTACATCATTTTCATCTGTTTACCAGGACAATTTCAAAAGCCAACAATTTCTTGACATTCATTTGCAACATTTTTCTAGATACTAACTTCTTTCAATAACTTTTTTATTATCACTTCAAATTTTCATCAATATCTCCACGACTCTTCGATAAACAAATTAACTTTACCACCTCCCCCACTCTACCTCCCTCCCACCTCTCCCACTCTACACTCCCTCTCCTTCTACCTACCTCTTACCTCTCCCAGTCTTCCTCCACTCTCTACTCTCACTGCCTCCCCTTCTACCTCTCCCACTCTACCTCCCTCCAACCTCCCCCACTCTACCTCCCTCCCTCCCACCTCTACTATTTTACACCCCCTCTCATTCTACCTCCCTCCTACCTCTCCCATTCTACCTCCCTCTTACCTCTCCCACTCTACCTCCCTCCCACCTCCACGCTTCTACATCCCCTCTCATTCTACCTACCTCCTACCTCTCCCACTCTACCTTCACTCTCTCCCTCTCACTACCTCCTTCCTACCTGCCTCTCTCACCTTTCCTCCTTACTCAGGGCAGCCCCAACAAACTTGCCTCCCCCATCACATTAGAAGCATCTCAGGCGACAATGCGTTTCTATTTATCTAACTTACCTTCCCAGAGTTTTAAGACATCGCTTTTCTTAAGATCACCATCAAGAACAATAACAGCACTGGCGGCAGTAAGAAAGTAAGACTAAGATTAGCAGCAGAAATCATACCAAAAACAAGAGACCAACAACAACAGCAGAAACAGTAAGATAGCAAGATTAAGATAAGCAGCAAACTATAAAACAAAGACAGGACATCACCATCAACAACAAGAACAACAATAATAGCAACAACAGAGATAAACGGTAAGATAGCAAGATTAAGACAAACAGAAAAAACTATGCCAAAAACAGGACACCGCCATCAACAGCAACAATAATCTAAGCAACGGTAAAAAACAGTAAGATAGCAAGATTAAGATTAGCAGCAAAAATTATGGGAAAAAACAGCAGACAGCCATCAACAGCAACAATATTAACACCAACGGTAAAAAACAGTAAGAAGGCAAAATTAAGCAGCAAAAAAATAAAACTGGACGACTATAACAACGACGAAATGAAAAACGAAAAAAAAGACGAAATGAGAGAGAAAAATGAGACGAAATAAAAAAACGGAGAAAAAAAAAACGAAATGAAAACCGGAGAAAAAACGAAATAAAAAACGGAAAAAAATAACGAAATGAAAAACGGAGAAAAATGACAACGAAAAAAAAGAATAAACGGAGAAAAAATAACAAAATTAAAAACGGAGAAAAAAGAAACAAATGAAAAAAAGAAAAATGATAATGAAATAAAAAAAAATATAACGACGAAATGAAAAACTTGGAAAAATGATAACGAGAAAATGAAAAACGGGGCAAAATGATAAAGACGAAATGAAAAACAGAATAAAATGATAACGACTAAACGAAAACGGAGAAAAGTGATGATGAAATGAAGAAAAATGACGACGAAATGAAAAACAGGAAAAAATGCTGAAAAGAAAAACGGAGAAAAGAAAATGAAAAACGGACAAAAATAACAAGAAAAACGGACAAAAATAACGAAATGAAAAACGGAGAAAAAATGATAACGACGAAATGAGAAACGGAGAAAAATAACAACGAAATGAAAAAAATAACAACGAAATGAAAAAACGAAAATAAATACGCAATGAAAAACGGGAAAAAAATGATAACGACGAAATGGAAAACGGAGAAAAATGAAACAGAAAGCAGAAAAATGGTGACGACGTGAAAAACAGAAAAATGATAATGACGAAATGAAAAACACGATAACGATAAAATGAAAAACTTAGAAAAGAAACACAGAGAAGAATAACAACGAAACGAAAAAAGGACGAAAATGACAACGACGACAAGACAGAAAAACGATGAAATGAAAAACAGAGAAAAATGATAACGACGAAACGAAAAACCGGGAAAAACGATAGCGACGAAATGAAAACTAGTGATCACACGAGACAAAGAAGCAGACGGTGATTAAAAACGCAATCACACTCATAAAAGCGAGGAAAATTAGAGGAGCCATTAAGGAATCACAAGACACTAGATGAAAGGAAGGCGAAGAAGAGGAAGACCGAGGAAGGCAGAGGTAAGAATCTCAATTTAATTACGAAAGAGGTGGGAAAGAATAGGGGTGGGGTGAGAGAGAGAGAGAGAGAGAGAGAGAGAGAGAGAGAGAGAGAGAGAGAGAGAGAGAGAGAGAGAAAGGAGGTAATAGCCAAGTATATGGATGATGGGAAAGGAGACGGGACTATACACTTAATGAGATGATTAGGAGGTGAGGGTAGCTCTGAAGGGGGAGAGAGCGGGACGCGGGGAGCAAGTTAAAGATCTGTGAGTGAGTGGGCGGAGGGGAAGTGATAGGGGAGAGGAGAAGGGATGGGGTGGGGTGGGGAAGTGACGCGGGAGAGAGGAAGTGTGAGGAAGTGATAAGGGAAAGAGGAGAGAAGGGGAAGTGACAGGGGAAAGGAGAGAGAAGGGGAAGTGATAGGGGAGAGGGAGAAGGGGAAGTGATAGGGGAGAGGGAGAAGGGGAAGTGATAGGGGAGAGGGAGAAGGGGAAGTGATAGGGGAGAGGGGAAGGGAGCGGAAGTGATAGGGAAGAGGGGAGAGCCTGGAGGGGCAGTGATAGGACAGAGGGGAGGGGCAATTGAGGAGTAGACGGGAATAGGGAAGGGGGAGGATCAAGAGAAAGAGGAAGCAAAAAAGGCAGGAACTGTAGGGAGAGAAATGGAAGGGTGATGGGGAGGGGAAATGGGAAGGGAGAGTGATAGCAGAGAGGGGAGAGGGAGGGTCAAGTGGAAGAGAGAGAGCAGTAAGATGACTTAGCTGACTGTTTTAAATGGAATGGAAAATACTCAAAGGTAGCCCTCACAATTTGTCCCTCATAAAGAAAAGAAAGGGAAAGCCAAATTCATTATCCGTTCATTTCAAGATGCCTGGACACACTGGTCATGGGCACCAAGAAACACAGACTTCGGATGACAGCTCCAGGGCCAACCAGCTGCATACATAAAACACTTTAACTTTTGCATCAGACAGAAAAGGGGATGAGTGCGTGTTGCTGAGTGCTGCGTGCCGGCCATAATGCAAGCAGTGTTAAGAGCAGTGACCAGAATCGCTGACACACAGTATATATGATAAAGTCAGTAAGAGAAGAAGAACTGTTAAAATGAAAAGCTCTGGACTACTCTGTTTACAAGTGCTACGGAGGTTATGATTTCATCCCTGTCTCTATCAAGCTGTCTCTTCCCGGATTACTGAATAAAATAACGCATGAATGACTGACTGACAAATTTAGTACAGTACAGTATGTACCAGCAACCAAGACGAAAGAGTAACTATCAACGACCATCCTAACAGATCAGGTTACTATCATCACTATCATCATCATCACTCACCATCATCATCTTAACCAACAATCTAACTAAAACTGAGGCGGGTATACTCAAGAAACAAGAAAGAGGAAGAACAAAAATGAGAAACCCTCCACAGAACGTCTAATACATTAAAAAAGGTCATTGAAACGTGGTCCATTCTACCAAAAAAATTATTTATTTTTAAACTCGCAGTACAGGAACGTCTTACCTCGTTTCTTTCTTTTCTTTTCTTTTTTTTTTTTCCATTTTTCTCGCTATTAAAATGCTTCACACAGGCATTCACTCTTTCGTAATATAAAGTCACTATAGAAGCAAAAAATGTATGCTTTTTTGTTTAAAGTTGCAGCCACTTCACTACATTGACGCTTTTAATCTATTTATCATTCTATCTACCTTATTTTCTTTCCTGTTCATTTTTTGTTTTTTTTTTGCAGATCAGTACCTTGAAGCTTTTTTTTTTTTTTTTTTTATTTCTTTCTATCTGACTTTTTTTTTTCCTATTCAGTTTTTTAAGAGCTTTCGAGTTGGATGAAACAGATACAGCCTTCACGAAAAAACGTCGTCCTACGATAGAAAAAAAGTCTGGGAAAAAAAAAAATCCCACATACGCCTGTCGGTTAGTCCAAGCTTACACATGCATTTGGTGGTCTGTCCACTGAAAGACAGCGTCCTAATAAGATGACTACACTATTTTCGAGAGTTCTGGGCCACTCTCACAACCTAATTACTATGTTACGATTGCGTGATTTTCGAAGAGCCTTAGCTACGAGGCTCAAATGTCCTTGGTTACTAGTCAAAGCTAACCTCCAACCTGATTACAGCTGGACATTAACTAAGCTGAAAGGAGTAAAATATATAAATAAATAAATAAATAAATAAATGAATTAAATAAACCCACTATAATACGTCTAATGCGCGGCGACGGATCCGGGGACCAGCCATCAAAACAATACTATTTTTTCTTCACCTAAAACTGTCATCTCTCCATCTTGAAGACTCAGTTCTAGCAAGAGATTAACATTAAACTCTCTTCCCTTTAAGATGGCCTAAAACTGTCACCTCTCTATCTTGAATGCTGAGCTGTGACAAGACAGAAACGCTGGAGTACGCTGCTAGCCACGAAGAAGTGCTATGGAAAGGATTTAGAGGTAGCATCTGTCTCTTCCTACAACTGAGCTACACGAAACAAGGAAGACGGAGGAAATACAGTACTCCTCCATACACTGAGGATATAATTACAAGTCTGGAGTTAAAAAATAAACGAAGACACACTGAGGATTTGAACACCACCATACCAGTCTTCGAAGCCATAAAACCACTCCCACAAACACCATAACACCAGCCCTGAAGGCGGTATATATCCCTAGCATATCACAGTATAGCAAATCGGTGTAATGGGTCAAATGGTATTGCTTATCGGCGGTGTTGGTCGACTGCTGAACCTCGTAAACGGGCTCCCTTGCTTATATCCAGAGTATCTAACTACTGACCCACACTACACCTCAGTAAGTACCCAGGCATTACTGTCCCTCTTCAGTAACGACTAACCTTTTCACACAGTACACTACCTTTCCTAATAAAAACGACTAACCTTTTCACACAGTACACTACCTTTCCTAATATACTCTCTCTCTCTCTCTCTCTCTCTGAATAAACCCCTGAAACTACTGAAATACATAACCATTTGCGCCAAGGACAAAGCACGATTCCCCAAACACGAAAATACAGTCACGTAATACATAAAATCCGGGTAATGCCATAAAGCAATAAATATAATGGGAATAGAATAAGCTGGCTCAGTCCACGGGGATCGACTGGAGAGAGAGAGAGAGAGAGAGAAGGGGAGGGGGGGATTGGCGAGGCGGAGTGATATATCCTTAGAGCAGTAATCGCAGTAAAATATGGACGGCTGTGAAGCGAAGTGGTGTGTTATGCAGTGTCGCGGGAGAGGAGGTGGGGGTGGGAGGGGGTAAGGAGAGTTGGGAGTGAAGAGATGCGATAGGAAGAGAGAGAACATGGGGGAGGGGTAAGGAGAGTTGGGGGCTGAGATGGGATAGGGAGAGAAGAAGGGGGAGAAGGGTAAGGAGAGCTGGGAGTGAAGGAGATGCGATAGGAAGGGAGAGAAGGTGGGGAAGGGGGAAGGAGAGTTAGGGGTGGAGATGAGATAGGAACGGAGAGAAGGTAGGGGAGGGGTAAGGAGAGTTGGGGGTGCAGATTGGATGGGAAGGGAGAGAAGGTGGGGTAGGGGTAAGGAGAGTTGGGGGTGGAGATGGGTTAGGGAGAGAAGGTGGGGGAGGGGTAAGAAGAGTTGGAGGTGGAGATGCGATAGGAAGGGAGAGACGGTGGGGGAGGGGGAAGGAGAGTTGTGAGGGAAGGAGATTGGATAGGAAAGGGGAGAAGGGGGGTGCAGGGTGAGAATGGAGGTAAGGAGAGTTAAGATGGGATTGGGAGAGAGGTGGGGTACACAGCGTGGGGGTTGGCGATGACAGAGGACGCAGTGTGAGAGGAATGAGAGGAGATGGGGTAAGAAGAGTAGAATGAAGATGAGACAGGGAGGGAGAGAAGGGGGTGCTGAGTGAGGGGGTTACCGGTGAAAGGGGGTAAGCAGAGTAGTGGGTAAAGGAGACTACAGAGGACGAGAGAGGTGGGGTGCAGAATGAGTGGGTTAGGGGGATAAAAGGGGGTAAGGAGAGTTGAGAAAAATGGAGGCGGGGGAGAAGGGGAGAGAGAGGAGGGAAGGATAAAGGGACAGATTATGATGGGGAGAGGGGAAGGGATGAGGAGAGGGAAGGGATGAGGATGGTAAAAGGATGAGGATGGTAAAAGGATGAGGAGAGGAAAGGGATGAGGAGAGGAAGGGAAAAGGATGAGAAGAGACAAAGCGGCAGGCTGAACAGATGGGAAGAAGGATAGGAGGTCGAGAGAAAAGTCTGGGAAAAGGTACAGCTATTTAAGAAGATGGGGGAGATAATGAAAAAAGGAGGAAGAATCAGAGAAATGCGACCAAAAGATATGGGTGAGAAAAATGAGAGGAAGTATATGAATGATGAGAAAAAGAAGAGGGGAAAAAAAAGGGGAGGAGGAAGAGAAATGAGGTAGCAGAGAAAATTAGCGAAAAGTCTATACGAGGAGAAAAAATGTGAGAAAATATGACAAAGTATGGAGGGAGATAAAAGGGGAATGGTAAAAAGAGTAACATGAGAAACGAGTGGAGAGAGGATAAACAGAGGAGGGTTAGACAAGTGAGTAGGATAAACATGAGGGTTAGGAAGAAAACAGAAAAAAATAAAGAACATAAAAAATGAAAAGGGAGGAGAAAGGGTGACTGGGACAGGAAGTGGAAGCAGTAAGTGAAGTTCGTCAAAGAAAGGAAGAGCAAGATAGGGCAGGAGGGAGTAACTAAAAATAAAATTACGATTAGGTCCACAAGTATCTGGAAATGAAGTCAAGGATAGGGTCTGGACAGGGAGAAGGAACTAGGAATCGAAGGGGGAAAACAAAAAGAAAGGTACACAGGGATTAATGAGGAAAAGACTGAAGTAGAATGACTCGGAAAGGTGCCGTAAAGTAAGGTGGGATGGGGAGAGGAAAGAGAACAGAGGAAAGTACAAAGGAGTACAAAGGAAAGCAAACAGCAACAGACCAATTGATCTTTTCGTAGCTGTTACAGGATATGTCACAACTAACGTGACTATTGTCAGACAAGGCTAGATCAGGAAGGCTCCCCCTCCACCTCTCCCAACAAGGACAAGATAACGTAAAATGAGGTAGCAAAGTATGTTCAACGACAAACAGATAGAGTTAGGCAGAATAGGGTAAGGTAGGGAAGGGAAGGGAAGGGAAGGGAAGGGAAGGGAAGGGTAGGGTACGGTAGGGAAGGGAAGGGAAGGGAAGGGAAAGGGAAGGTAGGGTTGGATAGCAGCAAAGTGAATGTGAGCAGGATATAAGCACAATGAACTCTACATCACACGCCACTCAATTTCTGGGTACTACTTACTCCCCACATACACATCAGAAAGGTAATGGTTCAGGCAGTTTCCACAATATTACTGCATTCTCCACTCTCCCCCCTTTCCTCCATCACTTCTCCCCTCCCCCTGCACCTTATTACACCAACCTCTCCCCTCCCCATTTCCATCACACCACACCACTCACTTCACCACCACCCACCACCACCACAACCACATTACACTAATACCCCACCCCAAGACAAACACCCTCACGTCAGTTACCCACACCTTTCCTCTCCCCACTACACTACACCACACCAAATTAACACCTCATCACATCCCACCCCACTAATGCTCCATCAAACTACACCATACTAACAGAACACAATATTACACACCACATCACAAACAATCACACCACGCTAACACCACACCACACCACACCACTCAACGCCAACACCACACCACAATAACATCACCAGGCATATCACACCACACCAACACCACACCGCACTACACCATACACCATCCTCATAACACACCACACAACACCAAAATAACATTAACACCACAGCACACTACATAACACCACACCAACCACTCTATATTAACACCCCACCATACTACACCCACACCCACACTAACACACCACACCATACAACATACCCCACAACCCCTACCATACCACACATCCCACAACACATCACGTCCACTTCGTCTTTCCCCCATTCACTTCCACCTCACCCGTACCCCATCACACAAATACCACACCACCTTACACTCTCCCATCCTTCTCCCCAACCACATATCCCACCACTACACAGTCTCTCTTCTGTCACCCTCGCCCACACTTCACCCCTTCGTACTCCATCCCTCATCCCCACGACAGACACATTATACCCTAAACCACCACCTATTTACAATTTACTCTCACCCCACCACAAACTTCATCCCAACACCCTCTCAACTGCACACCCCTCTCTCACCCCACGACACCCCCACCATAACGCCTAACCACATTACCCTAACACTGGCCACTCACCGTCAGGCTTCTTCCATTACACACTATCCCCACCCAACCCCACCCCTCCCTACCCCATCACAAAATACCCAACCTTTTGCATTCTTCTCCCCATCACCCCCCTCTCTCGCTCCACCCCACCACACTCCCCTACCATAAGCATACCACACAAGCCACCCAATCCCTCCCTTCCAAGTCCCTTCCTTCCCATTCCTCCCCTTCCAAATCCCTTCCAAGTCCCACCCCTCCCATTCCTCCCGTTCCAATTCCCTCCCCTCTCAAACGTCCCCTTCCAATTCCCTCCTCTCCCATTCCTTCCCTTCAAATTCCCTCCCCTCCCATTTCTACCCCGCCAGTTTCCTCCCCTTTCATTCCCATTCTCTTTGTAACCACACCCCACTTACTCCCACCCACATTCCTTCTCCATCAAACTTCCTCCTTCCTACTTACCCTCCCCCCTCCGGACTCACTCCCACGGTCCCCCACCACCCCATCACATAACAACTCACTTTCACCTCCCCTTCCTACTCCCTCCACGTCCTCTCCCACACAGCTCCCACATAACAAGCTACATTGTACTCCCACACACACTTTACCACATCACACACATTCCATCACATCCCTCACACACCACCACATTACAGTCCCTCCCCCACACTCCCCATCAAACTCCTTTCCTCGCTGTCCACTACATCACCCAAGCACATATCCCACCACATCATGATCCCTTCCCCCACCACACCCCCTGACACATCTTACCACACCACACTCCTTCTTCTCACCCCACTACATCACCCACATAAACATCTCACCACACCACACCACATTACAATCCTTACCCTCCCTACTTCCCCACCCCCACCACATTACAATCCTCCACCTCCACACCCCCAATACACCCCATCGCCACCCGTCACTCGCTCCCTACACACCGCTGAGTGCCACTTCGATTACACTGCAATTTCGGGGCGATTTTAAGTGGTCGATCTAAAGTGAATATCAATCTTGAAGGTAGTGTGAGTGGGGTGGGGGAGGGAGGAGGGGGAGGGTAAGTAGGGGAGGTGGTTGGGGGGGTTGGGAAGGAGGGAGATGAGAAGGGGGGACTGGGAAGGAGGGAGTAGGGGGGAGCAGGGAGAAGGGTGGTGGTAGTGAAGGTTAATGAGGTGGGAAAGGGAAAGAAGGGAAGAGAAAGGGGGAAGGAGAAGGTATTCAAAGGAGTACAAAGGAAAGCAGACACCAACAAGCCTATTGGTCCTTTCAGGGCTGTCTGTTACAAAGAAGACTGTCTATGATATCTACTTCTACGAGCAAAGCAAGAAGGTTAGTGGAGTGGGAGTGCAGAAGTGACGAAAGGAATGGGAGGAGGCGGAGGGTGGTTTTCAGGGGGAGTGGGAAGGGAATGGGGGTGGGGATGGGCGGTGGTGGGAGTTAGTGTGGGGAAAGGAAAGGAGGAGTTAGTAGGATGGTGGTGGTGGTGGAAGTTAATGGGGGGGGGGGAGGAGTGGAGTAGTAGTGGTGGTGGTGGTGGGAGTGACTGGAAGGATGGGGGGAAGGAGTTAGCAAGATAGTGGTGGTGGTGGACGTTAACGGGAGGAAAGAGGGGAGGAATTAGTAAGACGGTGGTGGTGGTGGGAGGGGGAGAGGTGGTGCATGCCTTCCTTTGAGGGAGAGGTTTGGGGGCGCAAGTTTGAAGCCTCCAGTGAAACCTCAGTAGTAAAGAGTGATGGCACATTCCAGCAGATGGACGGCGAATTTTAAGGAGTCGGTGGGAGTAAGGGAATGACGAAAAAAAAAAACAATCGATTCCAGCCAGTTTAAAAGAGCTGTGTGTGTGTGTGTGTGTGTGTGTGTGTGTGTGTGTGTGTGTGTGTGGATAGATCCCCCTCCACACACACACACACACACACACACACACACACAAACGTCAATCAGGAGAATGGTATACTTGCCTTTCCACTCCCAGTATACACAACTCTGCCTCCACAAATACCAGCCACACCAGTCAAGCCAACGATGCCACCACCAATACAGTAAAACAAACACACCACTCCAACCATACCAATCTATCAAACTCCAACTCCACTTCCACAACCTTAACTCCACGGCACTGTACACCATCACACTCCACTTCGCCACTCACCCACTCCACTCTTCACACCCCACATCCAACCCCACCTCATCTATCAGTTTCACTCTTATCCACCCCACTACACCTCCCACTCCCACAACTCCATTCCTCTTCTCTGCCTCGCTCCTCCCACTCCCATAACTCCATACCTCTACTCCACCTTACTCCTCCCCACCCCTGACTCCCTCTGCCCTACCCACACCGCATTCCATAATCATCGGGAACGTTCATCACTCGCCACACTCCAACACACGCCCCATTACTACATTACTCTAATGAGGCTAAGCAATTAATTACACACACACACACACACACACACACACACACACACACACACACACACACACAAATACACACACACTCATATATCCATTCTCTCTCTCTCTCTCTCTCTTTCTGTATCAATCACCCCATCCGTCTGCCCTATCATACCCTTCTACTCCTCATCCTTCCAACACAACTCTTCCCTCTTCACAGACTTGCCATCCCACTCCCCGTCCCTTCATCCTGTCTTCCCCATTCCCCTTTCCCCATCCCTTAACACCAACCTTTCCCGTTCTCTCTCCAAGTGTGGAGAAGGAAGGCGCCCCTCCCAACCACCCCACGTACGAGGTGGAAATAAGGCGACAAGCACGAAAAATGGTTGTCCTATTGTCCTTCCACTCGTCAGTTTTTTATGAGTCTACCCGCAGCATGGCCAAGCGAAGTCTGTTTTTCTTGAAGCATTAACGTTCGTTGGATCAGACAAGGATAGCGACGTGGCCCCACTTCGTCCCAGGTACACAAAAGTCCGAAATTCAAAGCAATCGACTTCAAAGACACAGTTCGACCAACTCTGCCTCACTCTATTTCAGTGACGACCCTAGCAGATGTACAGACGACCAAGTTACAGCTAGGAGGGCAAATCTACCCTCCAACAATCTGCTGCCTAGAATGGAAACTGTTCTCAAACCGAAATCTCGCTCAAGGTATTAGCCAAAACAGCTACGCCTTGCGCAGCCCAGGGATCATCAGAATTCGGGGGATACGTTATCTGTCTCTGCCTCATCTCAGGTTCAGCTATCTCAGAGCTCCTTCGGGCAAGACCACAGTACTGTTCACGTCCACTGGGTTGTCCACTGAACACGTACGGATCAACTGCAACCTTTCGTCCCGACTTGCTGAAGAATCCTGAGACAGTCCCAGTTCTACGCTCAACCTGCTCCTCAAGGGTCAGCCCCACTGCAGTAACCCGGCACCCTAAGTCAGTGTTCAGTGCAGAGTCCAATTCTCTCCTATGCCACTAAGTTCAGCAGCTAAAGAACCCCACCTGGGATACCCTGCCACCAAGCAAGCAGCTAACGTAGTAGTCACCTCGCCCGTCACCTACCCTCCTTCCCTTGGCCTACAATACCTCCGGTACACCCTGGACCCTCCAACCACCACCCTCAACACACACCACTACCACCACCACAATCACCATTCATCTCTATTACATTCACACAAGTACTGCACATTAAACTCTTATTTCCCACCCACTGTGTTCACGCAATACTTAAATGTTTGATACAAAGGAAGCTGCCCATCAGGTGACCTCCTACCTTTATATTAATTTTGTTTCACCATACTCCTTTAAGTAGTGTTTATGAATGTCAAGCAAATCTACACGCACAGTATACCCAATTACTTTCCACATAACCCACGAACCCCCTTATGCATCAGCCCAACTCCTATCTACTCACTCTCCATCCCTCCAATCCTAGCCCATCCCTCTCTCCAGTACTCCCTCCAATCCTAGCCCATCCCTCTCTCCAGTACTCCCTCCTCACTCACCATCCCTCCAAACTAGCCCTTCCTTCTCCTCAATCTACCTTTCCACTCCTTCAACCCCCCCCTATCAACCTTCCCACCCCCATCCCTCTAACCCCAAACCTATCCCCACCCCACTCCTCCATTATCAATCCTTTTCCCTACCAAACATTCTCTCCCCTCTTCTGCATCCCCTATCCCCAATCTCTCCTCCCGTCTCCCCAGCCTATCTCCCACACGCCCCACCATCCCCATCCTCAATCTTCAATCTACCTCTATTCCTCATCCCTCTAACCCCAGCTCCCTTCTTGTCCATCACCATCCCCCAACACCAGTCATTCTTCTCCTCACTCGATCTTCTCCCCAGTCCCAATCTACTTACCTAATTCCCATCCCTCTCCCCGAATTTCCCTCTCATCCCCCACCCGGAGAGCCGTAATACATTTCTCCAACCCCAATCTTTCCTCCTAACTCCAAATCTTACCTCCTCTCTCCTCAATCCCACCTCCCCATCCCTTTCCCTAATGCTCAATCCCTCTCTCCAATCCCCGATTTCCTTCCTCATGCCCCTTCCCTCCTCTCCAATCCCCAATCCCGCTCCCCAATCCCCCATCCGTGGAGCCGCAGTCCATTTCCCTTTACTGACACACACCATTTTCGACAACAACACGCCCGTCAAATAATGGCCGGCCGCACAACACTATTAAAGACAGCCCAATGTTCGCAGCTAATTAGATTATATTCATTTAACTCATCGGTAATTAAAACGATTCGACAAACTGACAAAATGATTTACAATTGATTAAAACATTTGGGGCGCAGTTACAAGGGCTCCGGTAATGACGATAATTTGCTGGGTGATATCAATTTGTTGGGCAGCGTGTTTAATGTTTTCTGTTGATTTTAGGGTGATGGGATGGGTGTTTAGGGATGGGAGAAGGTGAAGGGGTGGACTGGGGGGAGAGGGATGGGATGGGTTTTTAGGGATGGGAGAAAGTGAGGGGGTGGACTGTGGGGATGGGGATGGGATGGGTGTTTAGGGATGGGAGAAAGTGAGGGGGTGGACTGTGGGGAGGGGGATGGGATGGGTTTTTAAGGATGGGAGAAAGTGAGGGGGTGGACTGTGGGGATGGGGATGGGATGGGTGTTTAGGGATGGGAGAAAGTGAGGGGGTGGACTGTGGGGAGGAGGATGGGAGAAGGTGAGGGGGCGGACTGTAGGGAGGGGGATGGGATGGGTGTTTAGGGATGGGAGAAGGTGAGGGGGTGGACTGTGGGGAGGAGGATGGGAGAAGGTGAGGGGGCGGACTGTAGGGAGGGGGATGTGATGGGTGTTTAGGGATGGGAGAAGGTGAGGGGGTGGACTGTGGGGAGGAGGATGGGATGGGTGTTTAAGGAGGAGGTGAAGGGGTGGACTGGGATGGGATGGGTGTTTAGGGATGGAAGAAGGTGACGGGATGGACTGAGGGGAGGGGGAAGGATCAGGGGAAGGGAAACTGCAAGGGGATGGACTGGGAGTAGGGAAGAACTGGAGGGAGAGGACTGGGGAGGGGAAGGGTTGGGGAAAGGAAGGACTGGGGGAGGGGATGGGTTGGGGAGGGGAATCTGGGGTGGGGATAGATTGAAGGGGGTAGGATTAGAGGAAGGGATGGATTGAGATAGGAGCGGGACTGTGGGTGATGAAGGACAGAAGAATGGGAGTGCGAGTTAGGAGAGGGAGTTCAAAGGAGTACAAAGTAAAATAAGCAACAACATACTTAAGCATCCTTTCGAAATTACTATCGTGGTTCACAGTAAAGGGTAAAGCATTCAGTACCTCACTTAATGGTCCTATTGAGACTGGTGGTACTGAGACGAATATGACAACATGCTACTTAATAGTGAGCTGAAGATTATGACGAAAAAAAAAAAGGGAAAAAGAAATGAAGGCTCCCCCATCCACCAATCCCTCCAGCCAAAACCGACAGGAAAAACTTATATATATACCAAGTAGCATGGGAAAATTGTCATGGATACTTGATAGGAAAGAATGGATGGAAAACTATATATATACACTATCTTAATCTGTACGGGAAATCATTAATTGCATACTGATGTGGCACTGCTGTAGTATTTTCCGTGATGTGGATGCGAGGGAAACAATTAGTCAGATATTATTCAGCTCTGAACATAATTAGCTGGGGATCGGAAGCTAATTATTTATCCAGGTAATTTTTTAATGTAATAGCTGTATCAATTTCCCACATTCCTTGGTAATTTCTCGACAACCTTGCTGTAGATAATGCTGAAGAAGGAAATCTGATGAAAAAAAGGTAAAAGAGGAGCATAAGAGTTGGAGAAAACGACAGGGGAATTCTGATAATTAGACTAAGGAGTACAAAGTGAGAAAGATAAAAAATAGGTATATATATTTTGATGAACGGTGGGAGGGGAGAACAGACGGTCAGGAAAGGAAGAAGCAAAAAAGAAAAAAATATATTAAAGATGGAGCAGGGTAGTATATGAAATTAAGGATTATGGGGAGAAGAAGCCAGAATTATGGAGAGGAAAGAGGAGTAGGGAAGAACCGAAGAAGAGATGGAAAGGAAAGAGGTACTTAATAAGATATCCTCCTTATCTTGTTAGCCTACATCTGGAGTATTGTGTCCAGTTCTGGAGACCTTATTACAAAATAATGTGGAGCTAAACAGGGCACTGCAAAGAGGGACAGAAATGATACCTAGGCAAAAAAAACACGAAGTCTAATAATAATAATAATAATAATAAAAGAACTGAGTATATCTGATTTACAGCTGCTTGCTTTCCTTTGCACTCTTTTTGTACACTTGCCTATTCACTCCACCCATCCCTCCTTTCGCCTCCTCTCTCCTCCCTCCCTTCTCCTCTTCTTATCTCTCTTCCCTTCTCTATCCCGAGCTCTCTTCTCACGCATCTTCCCCTCCTTCCTCTCAATTCGTCTTTCCTCCCTTCATCCCTCCCCACCTCCTTTTAACTCCTCTCACCTCATCTTCCTTCTTTTTCCATGTTCCTTGAAAGCTCCATCATACACCTATCCTCTCTCTTCTCCTTTCTTTTCTTCTCTTCTCCTCTCCTCTCATCTCTTTTCTTCTCTTCTCCTCTCCTCTCATCTATTTTCTTCTCTTCTCCTCTCCTCTCATCTCTTTTCTTCTCTTCTCCTCTCCTCTCACCTCTTTTCTTCTCTTCTCCTCTTCCATTACTCATGCTCTACTCCGATCTCTCTCCTCTCCTCTAAAGCCTACTTTCACTCAGTTCTGCCTCTTCCCCTCCCTCCCTTCCTCTCCACCTCCCCCCCCCCTCAATCGTTCTCGCTCTTGACTTCTCTGTACTTACATCTACTTCTTTCCATCTCTTCCCTCTCCCTTTCTACTCCTTCCAGCTTTTACTCTCCAATTTCTCTCCTCTTCCCCTCCACCTCTCTAATAACCCATTCTTTATCATTCTCTCTCTCTCTCTCTCTCTCTCTCTCTCTCTCACACCTATCTCCCTCTAGCTCTGCATCTCTCATTTATCCCTCTCCCTTCTTACTCTTATCACCTCTTCTTTCATATCACATCTCTCCTCTTACACATATCTCCTTCCCGTCTCTTCCCTCTGCCTTTACTTCCGTCTCTCAATTCCTTTCAGATCCTCTTCCCTCCTCTCTCTTCATCCCTTCTCTTGCTTTATCTCTTCCTCCTATACCTCCATATCTCCCTCCTTCTCCTCATTCCATCCCCTTCCTTCTATCTCTGTTCCTTTGGTTTCCTACCCTCTCCTCCTCCCATCCCCTTCCTTTTCTCTCCATTCCTTTATCATTCCCCTCCTCCTCCCATTCTCTACTTTGTATCTAACTCTTGTTTCTTTTGTTTTCCGTCCCCTCTTCCTCCTCACCTCCCCTTCCCCTTCCTATCATTTCTTCTCCATATTCATTTATCTTCTCTTCTAACAACCTCTTCCCTCCATTCCTTTTCCTTTCTTCTAACACTCACCTCTCCTCCTCCCCTCACTTCCCCTTCTTTCTCATCCATTCCCTATCCAGATCTCTCCCCTCACTCCCTCTCTCCTCTCTTAACTCCCCTCAGCTCTTCCTCCAACCAGTCCACACCATCCTCTTCCCTCCATCCCTCCCTCCCTCCCTCCTCCTACTTCCCTCCATTTTAGCTAGTGAGTGAGACGCGTTCACTGTGGTAAAAGCTTTTGTGGATACGCTGGGGGGAGGGGGGGAAGGGGGGAGGGAAAAAGAGAGGGGGGAGAGGAGTGCCAAGGAGAGGGGATGGGGCTAAAGAAGGCAGGGAGAGGTGGTAGGAAGAGATAAAAGGGCCGAGAGAGAGAGAGAGAGAGAGAGAGAGAGAGAGAGAGAGAGAGAGAATGGAGGGGGGAGCGAGGAAAGATACAGAAAGAGTAAAGAAGGGAAGAGAGGAAATAGGAATGGGAAAGCAAAGTAAGAGGCTTAATGTTGAAAGGAAGGTTGGGAAGAAGGGAAGAAAAGAGAGGGAGGAAGAGAGAAAGAAGAGAAGGGATAAATGGAGTGGAGGAGGGAAAGAAAGATGGAAATAAGAGGGACTGAGAGGGGAAAGGAGGGACAGAGGAGGGATGGGACAGGGAGAGAAGGGAGAAGGGTGAGAAGGAGATGGAAGGGCATTAAGGGAAGACGCAATGATGGAGAAGAAAAGGAGGGAAAGAAAGGGTAACAGGAAGGAAAAATGAAGGAGGGAGAAGAGATGGGTGGAGGAAGGGGGGATAAAGAAAGAGGAAAAAAAGATATAAAGGGAAGAGAGAGAGAGAGAGAGAGAGAGAGAGAGAGAGAGAGAGAGAGAGAGAGAGAGAGAGAGAGAGAGAGGCCCTCCGTTGTTACCGCCAGACGATTTTACTCAGCTTAACAAATCCGCACCCCAACCCAACCCCACACCAATAAGAACCCCACACCAATAAATCCCACTGCACCCTCTCAATCCCGGGGGCAACTCCTCGCTCTCCCTTTCTACTCCAAATGTACGAAAAAAGTATGAACCCGCCTCCTCAATACTCAATAAATAAATAAATAAATAAATAAATAAATAAATTGAAGGCAAGTATAAAATAAGCTCTAAGTGAATGGAAAACCTAAAAAAAAAAAAGTATGGGTTGCAAACGTATGGCCTCAAATAAAAAGGAGAAAAATGCCAAACGATGATGCAAACAGCTTACTATGCTCTAGGCTGGGGGGAGGGATATGAAGAAAAAGTACCTAAATTAAAAAACCAAAACCAAAAATGCCTCAGAAATGGTGAAGGAAAAAAGAGAGATGAGGGAAACAGCATAAAAACACCCCTATATTGAGAGGGGGGGAAAATGAAAAGAAAAAAAAACGGATAAAATGCCTACAGATGAATGAAAAAAATGCTCCCAAATTAACTGACAAATTATAAAGGTCCTCAAAATGCATGAAAAATAAGGAGAATATTCCCTCCAATGAATGAAAATAATGGGAGGAAAAAAAACGAACCAAAAACGAAGGAAAAGCAGGAGACAAGTGAAAAGGGGGGGGGGAGAACAGAAAGATGTGGGGGAGAGAGAGAGAGAGAGAGAGAGAGGTGGGGGGGGGTTCGTGATTGCTTGACACGAAAAAGGCATCTCTTTTCTCCAGTCATCAATTATTATATCACATCAAAAAGGGGGCGTCGGGCGTGATGAGAGCGAGCTGGGAGAGAGGGAGAGAAAGACAGAGGGAGAGACAAAAAGGGAGATGGGGAGGGCGTGGGAGATGGGGACAGAAAAGATAGAGATGGGGAGAGGGAGATGGGGGCAGGGAAAGATACAGAAGATGGGGGCAGGAAGAGATAGAAAAGTTGGGGAGAGGGAGATGGGGGCAGGAGGAGACAGAAAAGATGGGGAGAGGGAGATGGGGAAAGGAAGAAATGGAGAAGATGGGGAGAGAGACATGGGGAAAGGAAGAGATAGAGAAGATGGGGAAAGGGAGATGGGGGCAGGATGAGATACAGTAGAGAAGATTGGGAGAAAGAGATGGGGGTAGGAAGAGGTACGGTAAAGATGGGGAGAGGGAGACGGGGGAAGGAAGAGGTAAAGATGGGGAGAGGGAGATGAGGGCAGGGAGAGACAGAGAAGATGGGGAGAGGGGCAGGAAGAGACTGAGATGGGGAGAGGGAGATAGGGGCAGGAAGAGATAGAGAAGATATGGAGAGGGAGATAGGGGCAGGAAGAGATAGAGAAGATGGGGAGAGGGAGATCAGGGAGAGAGAGCGAGAAGATGGGGACAGGGAGACTGACATGACGACAGAGGCAGATAGGGGCAGGAACAGAGAGGGAGAGAGGGAGAGGGAGATGGGAAGAGGGAAGGAGTAGAAGAAAAAGGAGGGCAAACGGACAGAACGGAACAGTGAGAGTCAGAAATGAAGAAAGAAGGAAGGAGGGGGAAGAAGGAAATGGAAGGGAGGGAGGGAGGGCGAGAGATGTGGGGAGAAGGAAAGGTGAGAGTTAGAGTTGAAGAAATCAGGGAGAAGACGGGAGGAGGAGGGGGAGGGGGAAGGGGAGGAGGAGGAGGAGTGAGTGTGAGAGGGAGGGGAGGAAGAGGAAAGGGAGGAGAGGGTAATGGGACACGGTGAGCGGGTGGGGAGGGTATGAGGTAAGAGGAGGTAAGAGTGGAAGACGTAAGAAGGGAAAGGAACAGCCGGGATGATAAAACTATGATTAGAAGAGTGGGGGAGATGGAAGGAGAGGGAGACAGAAGGGAGGGGAAAGGGGAGGGGGAAGGAATAGGTGGAGGGGGAAAGGGAGAAAAGTGAGGGTGAGAAGGAATGGAAAGAAACAGACGGAGGGGAATGAGCAAGAGTAGGATATGGGAGGAGAGAGGGCGAGAAAGGGAGGGAAGAAAGATAAAAGGGTGGAAGAGTGTAGGGAATGTCATAGACGGAGGGGGATGAAAAGGGAAAAGGGAGTGGAATGAACAGTGTAGGTGAAAGACTGAGGAAGGAGCTGATGGGGAGAATGGATGATAAGGGAAAGAAAAAATGGGTATGGAAGAGTGAAAGGGAAGAGAGAGAAGTAAGAAAGAGGGGCGAGGGGAAGAACGAGGAAGAGAGACGAAGGAACAGTAGAAGTGAGAGATGAAGGAAAGAAGGGAGAGACTGGTAACCTTGACGTGAAGGAGACATGAAGCAATAGGAAAGAGATAAGAGAATGGGAGAAGGAAGGGAGAAAGAGGGAAGAGAAATAGGAAGGATCAGCGTCTGTGAAAATAAATGAAAAAAGCAGAGGAGGTGGTCTGGAGGGGGAGAAATGGAGAGAAGAGAGGGAGGTGTGGGGGTGAAGGGAGGAGGGAGAAGAAACCAAGATATTTAAAAGTAGGAAAAAGAAGACAAAGGGAGTGGGTGGGAAGGGGTTAAGGAGAAGATGGAAGAGGAGGGATTATTGGAGAAGGAGAGGTTAAAGGGAGAGGGACAGGACGGGGATGGTAGAAGAAGGAGAGAGTAAAAGAAAAGGAGAAGGAGAGGGAGGGGAAGAGTAGAGGAAGGGGAGGTAGCGGGGAACAGGATAAGAAAAGGAGTAATTGGTGAAGAGAGGACACAGAGTGAAAAGAGGAAGGGTGACGGGAAGCTGGAAGTGGATGACAATGGAGTATGGAAAGAGTTAGGTAAGGCACTGAGAGAGAATGACGGCAAAGGCAGGGAAAGAGGACGAAAATATAAGTAGGAAAAGAGAAGGAAATAAGTGGGAAAGAAAATGCGACGGTGAGAACTTAACGATACAAAATGAAAGCAGTCGAGAGGGAAAGGAAAGAAAGGGGGGGGAGAGGATGTGTGGAAGAGAAAAAAGAAAGAAAAGGAGGGAAGGTGGGAGGCAGGGAGAGAAAGTCTGGGAGGAAGGAGGAGGCCGGAAGAGGAGGGTGGGGAAGGGTGGATAATATAAGAGAATGGAAAGTGTGGATAAGTATTAGGGAAGATGAGCACAGTAAGAGGTGGGGAGGAGGGGAAGATGAGGAGGTGAAAAACAGAGAGCGAGAGAGAGAGAGAGAGAGAGAGAGAGAAACCAAATACGAGTGTTTAATCACCTACCTTCACAACCACAATATAACCAACCAGCCAACAGGTTAAACAGCATGTTAAATGAACAGGAAGTAGAGACCATACCTGCAAACAGAAAAAAAATATATTGTTCTTAAATCTACAAAAGGTTCCACATTAATGTCACACCCAAGACGAAATACCACTTGAATAATCACATTAAAATTTACAAAGAGTACTGTATTAATAGCTGATCTTGAAAAAAGGCCACATATGCAGGTAAACCTTGAAAAAAAAAAATTATGTAGAGAAAATATCATCTAAATAATTGAATCCAGACAAAATACCCTAATACTTGTTATGGCACCGTAATGGCCAATGCAAAAAATCAATTTCATTATTACCAGGTTTACCATTTCCACTGTCATCGTCAATGTAATAATAATAATAATAATAATAATAATAATAATAATAATAATGACGATATACTAATCCTCCTCCTCCTCCTCCTCCTCATCATCATCATCATCATCTGGGCAATTACTGAGTCTTTCTGTCATAATTTCCAGTATAATCACCATTATCTTCCTCCTCCTCTTCCTCGTCGTCCTCCTCTTCATGCATTAGCGAGTCTGTCGTGTCCAACAAGTGAATAACACCATGCCGTCACAGGAGGGGGAGGAGGAGGAAGAGGACGAGGAGGAGGAAACAACCATCACTCCAATCCTCCTCTTCCTCGTTGCTCCTCTTCCTCTTCGTTCCTGGTGTTCTGGCATCTTCCTCGTCTTTCTTCTCCTTCTTCCTCAGCTCAGGGGCATCATGCATTACGTAGCCTGCCGTGTTCTGCCAGTGACTAACATCAGAGTGCCACGGGAGAAGCAGGAGGAGGAGAGAAAGACGAAGGGGAGGGGATGACGAAAATGAGAGAGAGAGAGAGAGAGAGAGAGAGAGAGAGAGAGAGAGAGAGAGAGAGAGAGAGAGAGAGAGAGAGAGAGAGAGAGAGAGAGAGAGAAATTGCAAAGTAAACGTCTACGGTCAAATCAAACCATGAACTATTAAGACCTCCCTTACTGTAATTACCCCATTTGGGCCAAGTGTTCTCAATATAGGACGGAACTGGGCATTTTCAAAAGTTAACAAAGTGAGGAACCCCGGAGTAGGGACCTAGAGCTTCGCGACTATGGGCTGACAGGCGTAGGGCGGTATGTCTAGTACCCCTCCAGCACAGTCCCTCACACGGGGTTAAAATATAATACTCCATCCTCTGCCCATCATCCACTCTCTTACGGTACCAACAGAAGCGCAGGGGCCCGAAGTTCCGACCTTTAAAGCGAGTGACCATTCGCTCGTCAGTGTGTGGAATTATGTGAGCAATAAATCCCAAACACGCCTCTGATGTATACCCTTCAGGTCACATACGGCTGGAGCGCCTTAACCCTCTATAAAGCGCCTTACCTCACTAGACCAACAGATGTCGACATAATTACAGTATACGAATGCAATATAAAATTCAGTACGATGTAGGAAGGGCAAATACCACAGAAACCAGGTCGAGGCAGTATAAACAAATATAACTCGTATTCCGACATTCTTTTTGCAACAGCATAGTGTGCAGAAAAAAATCATATTAAGTGGATGACTATAAAAAAAAATAAGGAACTTTTGAGTGCACTTAGGTTTAAGGCCCGTATTCTCGTCGGTTAAGGAGGCTCCCTAACACCTTTTCCTAAGTGATTAATTTTGCTTATTACACCTTGCTGTCCCGTGTCATATAAATCCTTCAAACATCGTCATAATCTGCATACGAAAGGACAGTAACTAGGTGTATCCAAAAAGAAATAGCTATGGGATAGGTGCTAGGGACTTAACCAAGAACACCAAGCAAAGTAATGTTACACCAAAGCGGATCTTACTAGCGATAAAAAAAAAATATAAGAATAAGGTTATATGTGCTTATAAATTTCTTCTTCTTTTCCTCCACCTCCTCCTCCTTTCTCGCACGCTGATATTACTACATCTTCATACATATTATAAAATGTATCTAATACTTCTTACACTGTTTTTTAAAAGACTGTCTGAACGTCACGATTTTTCTTTTCTAGCACTTAACTCATGCGTCAAGGAAGTGAAGGAGTTAATTACGGGGATAATTGTAAGCCTCTTGACTAACCACTCCCCGCTAAAAAAAAAATAAATAAATACAAATAAATAAAAAAAAAGCTCCTGAAATAAATAAAGTCGTCAGGGGATAATAAAACTTGAGTACTCGAGTGAAATATCAGCAACCCCTCTCTCTCTGTCTCTGTCTGTCTGTCTGTCTGTCTGTCTCTCTCTCTCTCTCTCTCTCTCTCTCTCTCTCTCGGCCAGCCACAACAGAAGCTTGAAACCCCTATCATCCATAACAAAAACATTTCAGGAACCCTTTCCCAGCAAAACAAATGCATTTCCTTACTTCCCTTCTAAACATACCAAGATCGTTCTTAAACCCCCACCAGGAAAACAACGACCATCCGAACCTCTTCCAACCCCCGCACCGACCACGAGAAACCCCCTCAGTCTGCCCAGTAAGACAGCACCGAGCAAAAACATCACAACCCCTTCCATCCATAACAAAAACACGCCCTTTGCATCGGTAACAAAAATACTTACTCATTCCCACCTGCTTTCTCAACCCCTTCAGCTTCTCCCACCTCTTCCTCAACCCCTCCAAACCCCTCCAAACCCCTCTCAACCCCCCTCCAGCCGCGAGAAGAACCCCGCGAGGCTGCAATAATACCTCACAAAAACACCTCTATCTTTGCATCCGTAACAAAAACACTTCCTCATTCCCTCTAGCTTTCTCAACCCCTTCAACAACACCTCTCTGCTTCTCCCAGCTCTCTCTCTCAACCCCTCCAAACCCCTCCCAACCGCTCTAAACCCTTCTCAACCCCCCTCCAGCCGCGAGAAAAACCCCGCGAGGCTGCAATAAGAGGAGACAGCACCGCGGGATGGCTGTGATGAGTTAGATTGGCTCCGGCTTTGACGCTTGGATTGGAAACAAGAGAAGGCTATTAGACGGGCCGGAGCGGGATACCACTTGGGGGGGCCGGCCCTAATGAAATATATCATTGCTGATGCATCGCCCCTGCACTGGGGGAGGGGAGGGGAGGGGGAGGAGGAATGGTTGGGGGGAGTGGAGGGATGGAGGAAGGTTGGGGTGAGTGGAGGGATGGGGGAATCGGGTTGGGCGGAGGTAAAGTTTGAGGGTGGGGGGGAAGAGGCTGAGTGTGAGCGGATGGGTGGCGATGTGATGGGGGAAAAGGGGTGGAGTGTGATTAGATGGGCAGGGAGGTGTTGGGGAGGGGGAAAGTGGAGTGTAAAGGGGATGAAGGGACAGAAGAGGGGTATAGCAATTGGGGAGGGAGAGGGGAGGAGTGTGGGAGTGAAGGACTAGAAAAGGATGGGAGAGGAGCGAAGGGAAATTATAAGGATGTTGTGGAGTGGAGGGATCTGAGGGGGTGGAAGTATGTAGCTGATAATCCTAGGGTGAGGTGCCATAGATGGAAGGGGGGGGGGGTGGATATGGAGGTGCGGAACAGGAAATGTGGAAAGGAGAGGTGGAGGAGGGAAGGGGGAATGAAGCGAGAGGAAACATGAGGAGAGGGGAGGGATGTAGAGGCAAGAGTAGGGGAGTATGAGAGACAGTGAGTGAGTGAGTGTGAGGGAAGGACTGAGAGGATGGGAGGAGTGTAACGAAAGGAGCAGTGTGAGGAAAGGAGCAGTGTGAGGAAAAGGAGCAGTGTGAGGAAAAGGGGCAGTGTGAGGAAAGGAGAAGCGTGAGGAAAAGAGAGTGAGGAAAAGAAAGTGTGAGGAAAAGAGGAGTGTGAGGAAAAGGAGGAGCGTGAGGAAAAGAGGAGTGTGAGGAAAGGAGAAGCATGAGGAAAGGAGGAGTGTGAGGAAAAGGAGGAGGAGTGAGGAGAGGAGGAGTATGAGGAAAGGAGGAGTATGAGGAAAAGAAGTATAGGGAAGACATGAAGGAGGAGTGCGAGAATGGGAGGAGTGTGAGGGGAGGTGTGTGAGGAGGGCAGGGGTGTGAGGAGGGGAGGAAAGTGAGCGAGAGAGGAGTGTGAGGAAAGGGGGGGGAGTGTAAGGAAGGGGGGAGTGTGAGGAAGGGGCAGTGTGAGGAGGAGGATGGGAAGGGCAAAAATGAAGGGGAGGAGAGACAAAGAAGGGATGGAAGGTCGGGTGATGGGGATGGGAGGTTAGGAGGTGGGGATTGGCCAGGAGGGGGAGAAGTGGCAAGAAGAGGAGGTATGTGGAAAGACTGGAGGGAAGGGGTGGGGGAAGGATGAAAATGCAAGGGAGGGCCGGAGGAAAGGGAGGATGCAAGGAGGGAGTTGGGGAGGGAGATGGGAGGAAAGGGAGAACGTAGGTGTTTTCTTGAAGGTGATGGAGAAGGGTATGGATAGTGGGGGTGAGGAAAAGAGGGGGAACAGAGGGGGGGGGAAGACGTGGAGAAATGCTAGGGGAGGGAGAGTAGGGGGAGATAACTTGGTAGGGGAGGGGAGACGCTGGGAGGGGAAGATGGAACACAGGGGAGAGAAGGGAAAGGATGGGGGAGGGGGGAGGGAAGAGGATGCAGAGCAAAGGAGGGGGAAACAGAGGATAAAATGAAAAAGAGAGAGAGAGAGAGAGAAACTACCTACCTGACATCCTCTTTTCTATACCATACCGTTTCCCACCTATCTCGTTATCTTTCCAATCAATATCTCGAGCTACTGACTGCTTCATACCTACCTGACTACCTGCTTCACCTGACTCATCTACCTACTGTACCTGCATAAGTTCCCTGTCTACCTACTTCCCCACCAACTTACACATCCATCAAATTACCAGCCAGCCTCACACCTTACCTACCTACCTAACTACTTACCAACTCACTCACCCATTGACTTCCCAACCAGCCTTCCAACCTACTTACCTACCTACCTACTTACCAACTCACTCACCCATTGACTTCCCAACCAGCCTTCCAAGTTCAAACCCACTTACCTACCTACCTACCTACCAACCACATCAACTTTCCTGCCAGTCTACTCAGTGATCAACAAACCTACCAACTCTCTCTCTCTCTCTCTCGCTCTCTCTCTCTCTCTCTCTCTCTCTCTCTCTCTCTCCCTCATATATTCTCTTCCGCCTCTCAATTCAAACCTTCCTCTATCTTCTCTCTCTCCCCCTCCCTCCCCTCCCTCCCTCCCTTCCTCCCTCTCTCTCTCTCTCTCTCTCTCTCTCTCTCTCTCTCTCGCGTGATGCCCACCAATAAAACAGATAATAACCAAACTTCTACAACGCACACAAACCCCCACAAACTTGCCACTCCCTCCCTCAACCTACTCTTTATTTTTCCTCACCCAAATCTTCCACTTCCACTTCTTCCTCCATGTCATCATTTTCCGAGTCTTCATTTCCCTCCTCATCTTCCTCTTCACCCAAATCTTCCACTTCCACTTCCTAATCTTCATCTTCCTCCTGGTCATCATTTTCAGAATCTTCATTTCCCTTCTCCTCTACTTTACCTTCAGTCCACCTGCTAGCCCATCTACTCATCAATTTCCTCCTAATTAGCCAACTACTTCTTACCTACTCACCTAATAAACTAACGTACCCACATTTCTTTACCTCTTTCACCTACCTATCAATTTGTCTGCTAACATCTTTCCCTATCTATCATTCAACCTAACAGCCAACCCCTCCACCTACCTACCATTGTACCCAAACTACCTCTGACGTTCTACCTACCTACCTACCACTCTACTTACCTACATACCAACCACCCTACCAACCTACCTACCTACTTACCTGCCAATAGAACATTAAGAAATAAACTTCTACTGATGGAGCGACAACACAAATTAACCTCAAAATTATAATTCTCCATTCTTCTCCCTCCCCTCTTCCTATTCACCCTCCTCCTCCTCCTCCTCCTCCTCCCCCTCTTCCTTCTCTTCCTCCCAAGCCCTTTTTATTATTAGCTGTACGAGGGAAATTTCAAGGACTTATAAAGGGTATTTGGAGGACTATATGGGAAATTTGTAGGCCAGACAAATTTATCCAACTCAGGAAGAGCCTCCCGTAGTGAAGGGATTAAGGCAGAAAATGTTTGCAATGCTTTAGGGCGAATTTAATTAACTATAAACACAAAAATTTCCAGTAATATATATCACAGCGGAATAAGAACGCAATAACTGGTTAACAAGAAATACAACGTTAGACTAGACACCCACGAATTAATTATCACGTACAAAATTATGAAACAGATGCGGGAGCACAGGGTGGTAATATGGGGCTCAGCCAGGGGTCTAAGGGAAAAATTTACGTGTCCGAAAATCATTAAGGAGTGACTGACGGACTGCCTCGCTCTCAGACTTGCATCTATATCTAAAAAAAAAAAATAAAAAAACAGCTAACTCACCTAACACTTAAGCAAGAACAGAAAACAGATTAAAAAACGTACACACACACACACACACACACACACACACACACACACACACACACACAAACCACTGACAGGACCCAAACAAACTGGCAAATCATATAAAAAACGCAACATACGCAACACTAACTTAGCAAATAAACAAAAAAATGCACAGCCAAAACAAGCACGTATTAGGATGTTAAAAAAAAAAAAAAAACAGTTTATTATCCGGCCAATATAACTAAAAATAATGCAACGTCTGCCTATTAAAAAATAAAAATGATACCGTCACGAAGAATATATAAAACAGTACAATAAAGGACTTCACACACACACACACACACACACACACACACACACACACACACACTTCTACAAACCACGGATCACTAAGAAAGACGAGTTAGTACAAGGATATAACAAAAACCGTGACAAAAACCTCATAAATCACAACACACACACACACACACACACACACACACACACACACACAATCAAATCACTGACCACACCGATGAAACCGATTAATAAAACAGACCAGAATGCAACAATAACCTCGCAACTAATATACAGTAAAACCCAAATAAAATAAAAACAGCAATTTCCTGTTCTGTAAGTCAATGAGCAGAAGAAGAGATGAAGCAGATTAGTACAATAATATAATGTAGCCTAATAATACTCTAAAGCGCTAAATTCACACACACACACACACACACACACACACATACGGCCACTGACAACACATACACTCGCTTCTGATAATGCAGAAGAAAGATGAACAAATACATTAATAAAATAAATCAATAAAGCTCATACAACTAATATACAACTCTAATTACAGGAAAGTACAAAAATATTCATCATCAAAACTCCTTTCAGAAATCAATATCATTATCATCATGGCCTTTTTCCTCACAAGGGGATCATAAATAAAAACAGAAGAAGATAAAGTAATAATGATTATATAATATTAAACACGAATTAAAAAAAAACGCCAGAAATAGCAAAACACAACTTCCAAAAAACTACAAGCCAAAAGGACGAGGAAGCAGCTTACTGAAACAGGAAATAAAACACAATACTAACCTCACAAATAAAACACCAATGAAATAAATAAAACACGGCCACTGATAACAACACGCACCCGTTTCCACCAAATCACTAACCACAAAGAAGACACGCAGCTTAATAGGAAAGAAAACACACAAATATCTTAATAAAACAGTAACTAAAACACAATACTAACCTCACAAATAAAACACCAATGAAATAAATAAAACACGGCCACTGATAACAACACGCACCGCTTCCACAAATCACTGACACGGGTTAAAATGGTGGAATGCAAAAGCTGTTTCATGCCTTTCCATACCATCAGCTTCCTCTTACCAATATTGGCCAGGGAAAAAAGAACGAAACAACCCACTCTCTTACTGCAACAATCACACACACACACACACACACACACACACACACACACACACACACACACACACACACACACACACCTGCATACCCATGGATGTATGAACGAGTCTTGCACAAACACCTATTCTCTCTCTCTCTCTCTCTCTCTCTCACACACACACACACACACACACACACACACACACACATAAATAAAAGCATAATAAAGCAAACGACAGACAAGCAAAAAATGGCCATTGGAGTCAATCAAAACCACGACAAACAAACACACAGCCACAAAAACACACAAACACAAAAAACAAAAACAGACACCTCCTCGCTAACACACGCCATAAGAGTCAAGAGACGAATAGTTGGTAAATCGGCCTGGTTTACAGCTTGCTTGTACACACACACACACACACACACACACACACACACACACACACACACACACACACACACGCACGAAACAAATTCATCTGTCCAATGAAATAAATACTCTACGCACACGCAACTCCATACACGCACACATACATACACAAGAACTACCACACACACACACACACACACACACACACACACACACACACACACACACACACACACACAAGCACGCAAATTTAATAACACCCCGCCAGCCGGCATCACGAGAGGTAAACAACGCGACAAAGTGACTCCCCCAAAATAAATAAACAAAATAAATAAAAAAAAACACACACACTGAAAGCCGAGAAGTCTGATTGAGGTGGTAAATTGAATTATTGTGAGTGGCGAGGGAAAAAAGAATGCGGCCGAACTGATCTGAAACCTGGGCGAAACAAAGTGAGGGTGAAATGGAACGGTGTGTGTGTGTGTGTGTGTGTGTGTGTGTGTGTGTGTGTGTGTGTGTGTGTGTGTGTGTGTGTGTGTGTGTGTGTGTGTGTGTGTGTGTGTGTGTGTGTGTGTGTGTGTGTGTGTGTGTGTGTGTGTGTGTGTGTGTGTGTGTGTGTGTGTGTGTGTGTGTGTGTGTGTGTGTGTGTGTGTGTGTGTGTGTGTGTGTGTGTGTGTGTGTGTGTGTGTGTGTGTGTGTGTGTGTGTGTGTGTGTGTGTGTGTGTGTGTGTGTGTGTGTGTGTGTGTGTGTGTGTGTGTGTGTGTGTGTGTGTGTGTGTGTGTGTGTGTGTGTGTGTGTGTGTGTGTGTGTGTGTGTGTGTGAAAAGTGGGGAAAACTGTGGTGAGGGTTAGGGGTTATGATGAGAAATAGGAAAGGGAAGAAAGGAGAGAAAGGAAAGAAGAAGGAAGGGTGAGAGGGAAGAAGGAAGGACGATAGGGAAGAAGGAAGATAGGGAAGGAAGGAAGACAGGGAAGAAGGAAGGCTGGGAGAACGGTACGATGTAAGGAGGAGTAGGAAGAAGGAAGGGAGAGAGGGGAAAGAGTAAGCAGTGAAAGAAGGGGCTAGGAGGAGAGTGAAGACGATGCGGGGAAAGGAAAGATGATAGTGGAAGACATGAAGGAAGCTGGGGTGAACGGGAAGGAGGTAAATGACAGGCGGAGGATCTACGTAAGCTGTTAATGAGGAAGGATGGAATACGACGGAGAAAGTTGTTAATGAGTAGGGACACAAATACCACATCATTTAGTCCATACCACCCACCACATGGAAAATTTAGTAGGTACCTGATTCTCAATGCATTTAGTACAGATTTCTAGTTGGTTATTCTTATCATCCAACTCAGTGAGGAGGCTAAAATTCTCTCAATGCAAGAGGAGCCATTTACACGTCAAAAACTATATAGAAGGGTGGAATGCCTGAGAATGATAAAGCTTTGTTTATAAATCTACTCTCATTACCAATATGCTGGTGTAATTCCCTCTAGCAAAAAAAATAAATACATGTACAGTAAGTCAAAACACACACACACACACACACACACACACACACACACACACACACACACACACACACACCAAAATGAAGCAGTGAGAGGAAGATGCTGTCGGGAGTCGGGGAGAGTGGGTATGGGAGGAGGAGGAGGAGGAGGAGGAGGAGGAGGTGGCGGGGAGGGGAATGGTTGGGGAGAGATGTGGTGGCTGAACGTGAGGGGTGGGGCAATGGATCGAGGGGGAGAAGGAAGAGGGGCGTGTGTCGTGGGATGGTGGTGGAGGATGGAGGAATGGAGAGGTGAGAGGTGGGGGAGATCTGTTATGGGATGGTAGTGAGTGAGTGGGGGGATTTGGGGAAGGGGTGGGGGATTAAGAGAAGGGGAGATGAGGGTACATGAGAGGGGAAGATTGGGAAGTAGAGGGACGGTGGCAGAGGTAAAGATTTGGAGAGGGGAGACGGGGGAGTTGTGGGGTGATGATGAAAGATGAGGGGAAAGATGAGGTTGCGGGGGTGAGAGGGGTGGCATGCCGAGGGTAGTGGGGTGATGAGGAATAACGAAGGGGGCGAGATAAGGGGCGAGGAGAAGCGAGAAAGGGTCTGGGGGAACGAGAAAATGGATAGGTGGGCGGTCAGTTGATGGGGGAGAGAACAGGGGAGGGGGTGGGGGCCGTGAGGTAGTCGTGGGAGATGGAATAAGGGGAAGACGAAGGTAGGGGGAGGAGGGGGAAGATGAGTGGAGGGGGTAGGAGTGGATACAGTGGTAAGAAGGCCCCTCACCTCTTGCCATAATGGAGGCATATCCTGTTTGCTGCACCCAGATATGGAGTCCTCGCATTTACCGTCTCCACTTGTTTATACCCGCTTACCACTCCAAATGTATCCACGCTCCACACACACATACATACAAATACTTCTGCTGGCTAACGTACACACACCTCACTCATATACACAAATACATTTATACTCTCTCTCTCTCTCTCTCTCTCTCTCTGTATGTACATGCATACACATACAAGTATACAAACATACATGAGTCACAGATAGTGTACATATTCATACCAGCACAAAATAAATGGAAGCTGGAAGACCACACACACACACACACACACACACACACACACACACACACACACACACACGCACAACTATTTCACATCCAGCCACTCTTACAAACATTAGCAGGCACACAGACACGTGCAAGCATTTTTTCCACGCACAGCCTACACTCAAGGAACAACATACACACTTACACACACTAATATAAGAACAAACTTTTCCTCCCCCCCCTCTCTCTGGTGTGTGTGTGTGTGTGTGTGTGTGTGTGTGTGTGTGTGTGTGTGTGTGTGTGTGCACGCCACTCTCATTCCTCGAGGCTTGTCCTCATTTTTCTTCTTCCACTTCTCATTACTGAATTTCATTTCCCTCATTAATTAATCTTTCTAACATTTCCTCACTTCATCTTCGCCATTTTCCTCGGCTTCATTTTCCTCACTTCTGTTTTCTTCATTCCTTCATCTCCGTCACTGTTTTAACACGTCACTGAAGAGCTACATATTCCGCTAAAGTGAACCCCTTCTGTTCGTGGGTTCGTTTTTCATTCTTGTTACAGCCTGACGTGTGATTTTAGCTTTCATAGCAGAGGGGTTTAATGAAGATCGGCTCTATACCCTTCACTGTGTGAGGTTTCCCGAAAAGTAAAAATAATTACCTGGTGTTAATGGCTTCTTAGTAGTAAAAAGGTTATTGATATTGGCTGTAAATACCATAATATGTGCACCTCAAATAGCCACTAGCGCAACAAGCAGTCTATAAAATAATGTACATGACAAAGGGAGCTTCAGGCCCTTATATGGGGCTCCGCTGAAGTTGGTCAAGTCTACGGGAGCTAAGCATCTCGTCTCTGAAATATGTTGGTGAGTGACAGGAGGACAGGGTCGCTCCCAGTGATGCTCCCACATCTAAAATTATAGCTTACGGGAATTACGACTCCTCTTCTACTGTACAATGGCTTTGTAAATTACCTAAGAATGCGTTGGTGTCATCTTGTAGTTAATCCTCCTCCTACCAGGCAACTTTATTTAACTTAAGGACTTTATTCGCGAAGGAGTCCATGAAGTTACATCCAACCCATTTAGTTCGAAAAGTTTTCCCTGACCTGCATAAAATAATATGAACGTAGCATAGTCAGTAAACAAATAAATAAATAAAATCAAAAGAACGTCACTGGATACGAGATTTTATTTATTTTTTATTCAAGAAGGAACCAAAGGCCAGGAGCCCGCAAGACTGCTCCAAGAAAACAAAAACATGATGAGGGGCACTCACTTGAGCGCATCTCTCCGACAAGGGCACCGTAATTTCCAAACCACTCTTCATAATGGGTCTGGTTTTCTAATCACTGATTAGGGTTTCACAAAAAGTGTTTTGCGGAAAAAGACTCTGTAATACGATCCGGATCGGCCCCAAAAGTTAATCGATTAATCCCTCGGGCATGGGCTATCTACCCACCAAAGCTGGTCCAAATCTCTCTTAGTTTTTGAGTAATCCTGCTCACAGATAAACAAATAAACAAACGGGTGAAGACATACTCTCCTCGTCGGAGAGAATAACAGGAAGCCAAATTCAAGATCCGCGGTCATTGTCTGGACGAAGCACCTGAACATGACTTATTGTACTATTTTCACTCTAACTGGGCCGAAAATTGCCATCTCTCCATCTAGAATGATAAAATGTAGTAACAGATTAATACTAGAAGATGACGCTAGTCATGAAGAAGTGCCCCGGAAAGAATGTAGTCATAGCATTGCCTTTTCTGCCAATGAGGTATGTGAAATAAAGAACAATGGGATGAAAATCTTGGCCAAGTTAGTGTAAAAGACCTATAGGATTAAATACACAAATATACTGCATACAACTTTTTGGATTCATGGCTGGCTGAAAACAAAATATCAAAATATATGTGTAAAAAATGACGGTATCTTTTTAGCTGTAGTATAATTACCAAGTGTTTTTAATTCTATGGCTCCTATATTTCAGTCCTCCATGATGCTGCTTATTATTGACTTACTCTGAGCAGGTGACTTCCGCAGGGACTGGAGGGTGGGGTAAAGCCTTCAACTGTGCTATCCTATTATTAAAGTTCTTTAATGTCAAGTGATTAGTATTAAGGCTATACCAGTAAAAAGGGACAAAGATGTGTGCATGGACTGTGTATCTATGTAACTACGCTCAATCCCTCACCCTCCCTCCGACCACACTCCTCTTCTTCGACACATCCCATCTTCCTTATTCTCCCAATATCCATCTCCAATTCTTCCGGACTTCACTTCTTCCTTCTCCTCTCCCATGCCTCCTTTCATCCCTCCACATTCCTCCCTTCTCCTCCACATTCCCTCCCTTTTACCCTACATTCCTCCCCATCCCCCTCCTCCCTTCACATTCATCTCTCTCTTTCCTCCTCCTCTACATATTCACATTTCCTTAACCCACACTTCTCACATCGCCTCTCTTTCCCTCCCCTTTCCATCCCTCTATTTTACCTCCTTTTTTTATCTCCTCTTTCTCCCCTCCTCGCTCCATCTCACCACATTCTCCCTTTCTTCTTTCATCCCTTCAACAATACTACCTATTCCCTGGATCCCTCCATATTCCTCCTTTTTCCCTTCTCCCTCTACATTCCTCATTTTCTCTTACTTCCTCTCCCTCTGTCCACATTCCCCCAAACCGCACATCCTCCGTCTCCTATCCTTCTCTCCCCCTTTTCAAGTACTCCTTCACATTTCTCCCTTCTCCCTCCATCCCTCCACATCCTCATCCCTCCTTCATCCTCCCACCTTCTATTTCTCTCAGTTTCTGTCTATCCACATATCCATCTCTCCTCCCTTCCTCCTCTCCTCATTGCTCTCTCCGCATCCCTCCTTTCTCCCCCATCCCTCCAAATTCCTCACCTCCTTTCCTACCCCCCCCCCTCTATCTCTCCACATCCTCCTTTCTCCCCCATCCCTCTAAACTTCTCACCTCCTTTCCCCCCTTCTATCTCTCCGCATCCCTCCTTTCTCCCCATCCCTCCATATCCCTCACCTCCACCCCCCTCATCTCTCCACATCCCTCCTTTCTCACCCATCCCCGCACATCCCTCCCCTCCTCCCCTCCACTCTCTCCACATCCTCCTTTCTCCCCCCTCCACATCCCTCACCTCCTCCCCCCTCATCTCTCCACATCCTCCTTTCTACCCCCTCCACATCCCTCCCCTCCCCTCCCACCCTCTATCGCTCCACATCCCCCCCCCTTCCCTCCCCCCGTGTAAAAGTTGTGTGGGGCGTGGTTAAGTGTTATTGTGGAACTTGTGGTTGCTCGCTACCCTGGTCACGGGCCGGCTCCCACAACTACCTCACGCCGCTAATTTGCAAAAGTGAGACCTCTCTCTCTCTCTCTCTCTCTCTCTCTCTCTCTCTCACACACACACACACACACACAAACACTTCGTTGTAATTATGGTTAATTCTTACTGTTTATCATTTTCCATTCTTTCATCCCCCCTCTCTCTCTCTCTCTCTCACACACACACACACACACACACACACACACACACACGTCAATATGTTTAGTCAACTTCCATTTGACATACACTACCAACAATTATTTCTCCCTCACTTGTCATATACATGTAATAATAATGAAAGAGAGGGATTTTAATGAAATTGTGAGTACTAGGAAATGCTTACACAGATGGTCGGGATTTGGGGATTGGACTGATGAGGGATTGTGTTGATGTCTTGTGTATGGGGTGACAGGCGAAGGAGCAGGAGCGTTTAATTGTGTAACGTATTAATGAAGTGTATTTAGGTATTTCGTGTGTGTGTGTGTGTGTGTGTGTGTGTGTGTGTGTGTGTGTGTGTGTGTGTGTGTGTGTGTGTAGGCAGTACTAATTCTGAAATGAACTCGTGAAAAAATGAAGGAACAACGCCAAACTGAACGGTATTTGGAAGAAAGAAGAGCCCCTTCCCCTCCCCCCCCCCAAAAAAAGGAAAACTGCAAAAAGAAACACCAACTACTGTGCCAAGACGCTTACTCAGATTAAGCGTCTGTGAGCTATGAAATACGAGTGGCCTGCAAATCGTCTGGCTGGTGCAGGATATATGATGTTACTTAAAGAAGATAATGGAGCATATCTCCAAATCTCCTTCCAAAGATAAATAATACACCCTTCCTAAGCCGCATAAAACGCCCTTCCTAAGCTGAATAATAAGCCCTTCCTAAGCTGCAAAAATGCCTTTCCTAAGCTGCATAATACACCCTTCCTAAGCTGCAACAAACGCCCTTCCTAAGCTGCAACAAACGCCCTTCCTAAGCTGCATAAAACGCCCTTCCTAAGCTGCATAAAACGCCCTTCCCAAGCTGAATAATACATCCTTCCTAAGCTGAATAATACACCCTTCCTAAGCTGCATAAAACGCCCTTAATAAGCTGAATAAAATCGTCTGGAGGCAACAAAAATAATAATAATAAAAATAATAACATCGCACTAAAGGAGATAAATGCTTCTGCTTGTATTACTAGAAGGGGTTTTTATTTCATAGCCTCTTCTCTTCTTGTGCCGCCTTTAATCTACGTAATTACAGTGTGGGAGATAGTGTTGCCTCTCTCTCTCTCTCTCTCTCTCTCTCTCATTTCGTTGTAATTATAGTTAACTTTTACCGTTTTTCTTTCTTATCTTCCATTCTTTCATCCCCCCTCCTCTCTCTCTCTTTCTTTCTCTCTCTCTCTCTCTCTCTCTAATAATGGTTACTCAAGTGGTGTTGTGCCAAGTAAATTTAGTTAAGTAGCGATGTCTGTCTGTGCCCCCTAATTTGTTTGTTATCTCTCTCTCTCTCTCTCTCTCTCTCTCTCTCTCTCTCTCTCTCTCTCGCTGTATTTACTCATTGTTACTGGAATGAAATATATCGGTAATCAGGCACAATTTAATCGCCGTTCTGTTTAATTAGCCAATAATTACTAGACGATGTGATTTTAGTTATATTTAGGATGAAGTCTGAGTTACTGAGTAGCTATCTTATTTTCTGTTGATTTTTATTATTTTTATTATTATTATTATTACTCTCTCTCTAACACACACACACACACACACACACACACACACACACACACACACACACACACACACACACACAAATATAGCCCATACAACAACACTTACACTGTACATGCACTGCTTTGACTACAAATACCCTTTCCTTATTCGTACTTGCTCAGCATGAAGAAAATACTTCTGGCAATCACTCTCCCCCCTCCAAGAAGGTCCAATATTACAGTGACCCTCATAGAGCTTAGTAACATTCATATAAAGGCTCTACTTCTTTACAAATTAGCAAGAAGTCAAAGCTCTATATCCTCTTGACAGAATTAATAAGAACAGAAAATGGGGGAAGGGGGCAGAGAGGGGGGACTAAGCTAGGCAAACTCTCATTGGCAATTTTCTCCCAGCCATTAAAATTCAGTGGCTAATTCAAAGCAGAGGAGCGGATCAATATTTCTCGGGTAGGAGTTAATTGGATTCTTCCGCCGGCATGATTAAACCTCGCCTCGACCCTCCCACTCACCCCACTCCTTGCCCACTCCCCCACCCAACCCACCGATCCCAGCCCCACCTCCAACTCCATACCCCCACCTCCTCCTCCTCTTCCACTTCCTCGTCACCCTTCACTCTCACTCCTCCACTTCGTCTTCTCCAGCCACCCTCACGCCACTTCCTCCTCTCCTGTCTCTCTCCACTTCTTCGTCCATCTCCAACCTCCACCATCACTCTACCACTTTCTCGTCTCCCTCCATTACCTCTCCTTCCCCAACCCCTGTCCACTCACCCTATCACCTCACACCCCCTCCTCTATCTTCTTCCTTCCCTTCCTCCTTTTCCCTCTCCACTCTTCCCCTCCCCCCACAAAATCCCTCGCCTCAAACTTCCTTCTCCACCTCTACCTCCATCTCCCCCACCTACCACACAGCTCCACCTATAGCTCCACTTCCAACTCCTCCCACAACAACACTTCCATCCCTCATCCCCAACCTTCACCCTCGTTCACCTTTACCTCATCTCCCTCTCAATTCCTTTCCCCCCTTCCTCCCTATCCTATCCCAACCCATTTACCCACCCACCTCAAACCCCCTCCTCCACCCCCTCCCCTACTTCATTCCTCCCTTCCCCATCTGTACCCCCACGCGTCCCCCCACCCCAATCCCACCACCATATCCTCAGTCCCTAGATATTTCATCTGTTTGGGTCATTCCGTGGTCGTCCTACCCCTGACTAGTGATTGGCTGGCTGGGTTACGATGACACAGAGGGAGATAAAAAGGGCTTAAATTTGTGCCTATCAACTGCACGGGTAGCATTCAGAATATAATTAATTCTGTACATTCCAATCTCCCCCTAGAACACGATCCACATCAGTCGAGGTTAAGGCCTTATAAAAAGAAGTCTATTTTACGTGGCACAGTTCAACAGGCGTGCCAGACGGTAATACCCCAGCTTCTCAGTTTTCTCCTTCTTTTCTCTGGATTCCACCTCACTCCCTTTACTTGGGAATTGTGGCTGGAATGATGATCAATACAATTACAAGGTATAAACAAAGGATCAGAGCGATTTTATTCTCATATATAACTGATCAAGAAACTGTGTACGGGCTGTTTTATATCTGGTCCTTTTTAATGTGTGCGAAAGCTTTGGCCTTTAACAAAGCTATGTGGGCTTTCAATATTTTGAAAGACGTCATTGAATTAAGTTACTTTACGAATGCATTAGTCATCTTCTACAATGCTAATTATACAGCTTGTTTTATGAATATGCCAAGTTATTAGGAGCATCGTCTACTGCTGACTTTTTTTTTTTCTGCCAAACGCGTGGCAGACTCACAAAAAATGTAAAATCAGTTTGGAATCCTGACATTACACAGGGCATTTCATTAGTTACATCTGTCGGCAGTATCAAAGTCACACATTCTGAAACATATACATCTTGAGATCACGATGCACGTGCAACAACGCTCAAAATCCTATTCAAACCTATTAACTTTTGCATCTTATTATGACAATACATATTCGTATTTTTCTTAAGAATGTAACTGATGTAAGTTCTCTCAATTCACATATAATTTAAAGAATGCGCATTTTTAGTAACGACTCTGGCAAAAGCAGATTGAAATACTGCCTACATGAGTACACTAATATAAACGTTGGCTTCTTAACTAGCAAAGGCTTTTCCTACACTGAATAAAATCGTCTGGGGAAAAAAAAAATAAAAATCAACGACGTTACGACAGAGTTGGGACAAAAATGCCTGAAGGCTCTTGTCGAGGTCACCCCTCACAGGATGCAGCGCCAAACTACAGATATAGACAAAAAGGTGTGTGTGTGTGTGTGTGTGTGTGTGTGTGTGTGTGTGTGTGTGTGTGTGTGTGTGTGTGTGTGTGTGTGTGTGTGTGTGGATGGACGGATGGATGTACAGACTGATAAAAAAAAAAAAAAGACAGATGGACTGACGGAGACTGGCAGACGGACATACAGATTACGATATCGGTATGTCAATAAACAGGCAAACTGATATAAGAGGCAGGCAGACAGACAGACAGATAGCGTTATCCAGTTTGGGTTTAAAAATATCTAGGAGCAATTGCCCAGCACAGATGCACAAAAAGAATTCGAAAGCAAGTGGGATTTGACAGTTTGAGGGTTTTCCCTAGAAGGACAGCCCTAGAGACGGGGATACTGTTCTTTTATTTATTGCACACGAGAGAGAGAGAGAGAGAGAGAGAGAGAGAGAGAGAGAGAGAGAGAGAGAGAGAGAGAGAAATGTAAATGCGTTATCACCATACAGTTGAATCCGACCATAGGGACCAATAGCTTAAAACACAATGTGACCAGAGCAAGCTTACCTCTAGGAGCTGCATTAGGCCACTTCTATCCCCCCATCTATCCCCCATCCCATCTATCCCCCCATCTCTTTTATCCCCTCATCCCATCCTCTGTGGACAAATATAAACGATTTGAAAAGGGATATCAAAAACATCCATACTATCAAAACTTTTTCTTTTCTAGTCGAATTATTTTTAACCAATAATTAAATACGGCACAACAAATTCGTTTTCAACCCTTCATAGGGCAAGACGACTTACAAGTATTTTTATTCATTCTACTGCAAAACCATCTTATTTCTTTTCTTTTTTTTATTTATTTATTTATTTATTTTTTTTTTGGGGGGGCAACTCTGCGGGTTTCAAGTCTTTGGTTCCTTCTTCTCTGCATAAAAATAGTGAGTCCCCTAATTTGAAATGGGTTAGAGTAAGCAAGGTAATAAAAGAAAATAAAAAGCTCTTAAATATTTTACAGGCTCACGGTCACGGCTCTCTAGGGGAACTAAGATGCATTTCTCACAGGGGAAGGACACTGAGGTATTAGTAAGTATCTGGAGTTACTTGAGACAGGACTTCATGATTACTTTTCCGAGGCAAGATTTAAGAGGAATCCCTTCTGTGTCAACCCTCAATCCCTTTTCATTCAACCCTCAATCCCTTTTCTGTCAACCCCCAATCCCTTTTCAGTCAACCCTCAATCCCTTTTCAGTCAACCCTCAATCCCTTTTCTGTCAATCTTCAATCCCGCTTCTGTCAACCCTCAATCGATTTTGTCAACCCTCAATCGATTAGGTCAACCCTCAATCAATTTTCTGTCAACCATGAATCCCTTTTTTGTCAATCCTCAATCGATTTTGTCAACCCTCAATCCCTATTCTGTCAACCCTCAATCCCTTTTCTGTCAACCCACAATCCTTTTTCTATCAACCATCTCTTTTCTGTCAACCATCAATCGATTTTGAGTTAACCCTCAAGCCCAATTCTGTCAACCCTTTAGCCCAATTCTGTCAACTCTCAAGCCCAATTCTGTCAACTCTCAAGCCCAATTCTGTCAACTCTCAAGCCCAATTCTGTCAACTCTCAAGCCCAATTCTGTCAACCCTCAATTCCTTTTCTATCAACCCTCAATCCCTTTTCTGTCAACTCTCAATCTCTTTTTTGTCAACCCTCAATCCCTTTTCTGTCAGCTCTCAATCTCTTTTTTGTCAACCCTCAATCCCTTTTCTGTCAACTCTCAATCTCTTTTTTGTCAACCCTCAATCCCTTTTCTGTCAACTCTCAATCTCTTTTTTGTCAACCTTCAATCCCTTTTCTGTCAAACCTCTTCTCCTGAACACAACCCACCTGGGAGTTGTGTAAGATGAATTCCTGGAACCTGCAACCTGGAAGCGACTCATTTGCCAGACACACATTCTGAGAGGAACGTGATGAGGCTCTGTGAGTGAAGTGGACGGTACCCTTTGTAAAGTGGAGGCCTCCTTTTATATCAGCTAAGAGGATGACTGGGTGTTTGTGTCAGTCTTGTCTACCTACCACTTAAAAGCAGACTCTCCCAAGGCTACTTCCCATCAAGCTACAAGAACGGAATCATTATCAGGTGGAAGAATGACCTCCGTTGTGCTCTTCCTCTGACTCAAACGCTTGTGTCCCGACTGGTAAAAGGTGCCATTTCAACCGTGCTACTGAGTTGTCAATGGTGTGTGTGTGTGTGTGTGTGTGTGTGTGTGTGTGTGTGTGTGTGTGTGTGTGTGTGTGTGTGTGTTTTCATATGCACCGTATCACTTTTTATTTAGAACTGGTGCTCAAATTTCACATCCAACATGCTCATTCAAGCGATGATGTTTTGCATGCTTTCTCAAAGTTAATGTGCAGAACGGGGACAAGGAAAGAAAAGTTCACCATCCACTCTTATATAGGTGAGAGAGAGAGAGAGAGAGACGGGGGTTACAATATCAAGACATCCTCAACGCTCCACTAAATCTTGGCTTATTCAGTTCAGATTAAACCTCTGGTCAGATTGACGAGAGGGTAGGAAGGGGAAGGAGGCAAATATAGTATTAAGGGGGGATCAGGGCAAGGTAGGGGAAACAGTGAAGGAAGAGGGAGGAAAGGGTTAAGAAGGAAGAGGGGCAGGAGGAGAAACGAAGACAGGAGATAGGGGAAAGGAGGGGAGGGTTAAGTACAGGGAGACAAGATGACGAGGAAGAGGGAAGAGGTGAAAGATGGGAGAAGGGGAAGAGTCGACACGGATGAAGGGAAACAGTAGGGAAAGGTACGGGAGATGGGGGAAAAAAAGGGAAGGAGGGAGTCCGATGGAGAGAGAGAGAGAGAGAGAGAGAGAGAGAGAGAGAGAGAGAGTGGAGAATGAGTGGATGATGAGCTGAAGGTGTGGGAGAGAAGGGAGAACAGAAGCAGTGGAATGGAAAAGAAATACTTGAGGGAAGAAACAGAGGTGATTTAACTTTAAAAGGGAAGGGGAAAAAAGCACTAAGGGAAACAAGTTTTTTTGTTCATAATTTATAAATTTTGGACATCTGAGAAAATGACGCGACATGACAAAGAGAACAGACTTCAATACCGGTACGTACTCTTAACTACAGGCGATATCAAGAAGAGAGGGGAAAGAGAAAAGGAATGTGAGCAATGCTGAAAAAAAAAAAAAACGTAAAAGCAAAAGGAAGAAGAGTTGTTTTGCTGATGTTGCTGTTGAGTAATCTCAGTCTGTCTGTTCGAGCAGACTCATCAACCGCAGGCAAGCAACAGCTCCTGCAGGGCCGTCCCATGCAGTGAACTGATGCTCCCTTGCTATGGACAGCGCCTCGCCATAGCAGGGTGCGGGGACGAGTGGGGAGGTTTGGTTCCTGTATAGATGCCGAATTTGAGTCTCTCCACCCAATTAACAGGTGCATCATAGAAGACTCCACATCACCCCGTTATTTGGTTGTGTATATGGCTACCAACCAGCACTGTAAACAGTCTCCTGGGCTACAGAAAACCATTAAGCTTGTCACTCAGTGTAGAGCCACCCGAAGTGGATGGAAGAGTAATGTGACAGGAATGATGGGATAAATACGAAGAGGAGGGCACACACAGGAAAAAAATACGATAAAGACGAAGGAAGAAACAGGCGACATTGCTGCAACATGTGAGTGCACGATAGTCTCCGCCACCTACCACCAAAGGAAGATTGTAAAACTGACGAAAAACAGGAAAAATAAAACAAATACAACTATGAAATGCGGGACAGGAAAATGAAAAATGAAGGAGAAAACTGAAGTACAAGAGAGGGTGAATATGAGAGAAGAAACAGGGAAATGTGAAAAGAACTTGTGGGATGGGATGGGAGGTGTATATGGAGATGATGGTCGGAAGTGTGTGTGTGTGTGTGTGTGTGTGTGTGTGTGTGTGTGTGTGTGTGTGTGTGTGTGTGTGTGTGCGTGTGCGTGTGTGTGTGTGAGGAAACGGATAGAGCGTAGGTGGAAAGGGATAAAGGAATGACAGGGTGGGGTAGAGGACTGAGTGAGTGGGGATACTGAAGAGGGTGAGTGGGGATACGGGAGTGAGTGGATAGGAATACGAGAGGAAATGGCTGGAAGCGGATAGAGGGTTGACGGCACGGAGATAGGGGAGTGAGTTCGTTGGTACGGGAGTGAGTGGTGGAGATAAGAGAGTCAGTGAGTGGCGTAAGGGAGTAAGTAGGTGGGGAGAGGGGGTGAGCGGCCGGGAATTGAGGGGGAGTGGGTGGGGAAGGGACGTGAGTGAGGTGAGTCGGAGATGAGGGAGGAGACAGCTGGGTGAAGACGAGGGAGAAGGAAGAGAAGATGGGAATGAGAGTATGGGAGGAGAGAAGGATGGGGGAAGGGGCGTGAAGAGGAAAGAGAGTGGATGACTAGGGAAGTGAAGGGGATGGGGAGGAGAGGAGGAGATGGAAAGTGGAGGAGGATGGTGGTGGGGGAGGAAGTGAGGACAGAGAAAGGGGAGTGAGAGGGGAAGTGGGAGGAGTGGGAAGGGAGAGGAGGGGAAAGTGAGGAAGTGGGGAGGAGACTGAGTGAGAGAGGGGAGGAGGTGGGAGAGGAAAGGGTATGAGGGTGAAGGGGAATGAGGGAGAAAGGGTGTAGATGTGAGAGAGAAAGGGTATGAGGGCTAAGGGGAATGAGGGGAAGGGGTGAGGGAAAGGGGTTATGAGGGGAACGGATGAGGGAAAGGGGGTATGAGGGGGAAGGGGTGAGGGAGAGGGAGTGTGTGAACGAGATGAAGGGGTAAGAGGGGAGACGGGAACGAGGGGAAATGGGTGAGGACGGTAGGAGCGGACGAAAACATTAGGGAAAGGAAAGACTAACTGGGAAAGAGGTAAGGGTGAGAGGGTGGGGAGGAGGGGGAGCGGTAGGGGAGCAGGAGGGAGAGAGAAGGGGGTGGTGAGGAGGAGGGGGCTGAATAAGAGAGTAAGGGATAGAGAAGCTAATATGAGAGAGAGAGAGAGAGAGAGAGAGAGAGAGAGAGAGACGGAAGGGAAGAGTGATTAATAACACAAATCTAGGTGTAAATCAATGTTACTCTACTCCCTAAACATTTCGCTCCATCTACCTTCCTCCTCCTCTCACCAACACCACCTCCATCCCGACTACCAAAGAGATAGGAGATAGAGAGAGGAGACGAAAGGAGACAGAGAGAGGAGAAGAGTGGAGATAGAGAGAGGAGAAGAGTGGAGACAGAGAGAGGAGAGGATAGGTACATATCACTTCCCCCTAAATTGTTATTCCTTTCATTTCTTCCATCCTTCCTATTAAATTACCATCATCACTAACCACCACTGGAGAGATGGCGAATGACAAGAGAGAGGACAGGAGAGGAGACGTGAGGAGAGAAGAGATACGATATATTCTGCTCCCAAATCATCTCACTCCTTCAACCCCTTCCTTCCATCCTTCTCACACGAATACCACCATAACCACCACCACACCCTCTAGAGAGAGAGAGACAGAAAGGGAAAGGAGAAGAGAGGGGAGAAGAGAGATACAGAACACTACTTGCAAAACATCTCACTCCTTCAACTGCTTCCTTCCTTCCTTCCTTCCTTCACCACCACCACCTCCCTATGCAATCACCAGAAATAACCGGCACGTTGATTTTCTGGGGCGGGACGAAGCACAAGTTGTTGCAATTACTTGATTAACGCTCGCTGTTCCTTATGACCGCGTTCCTCTTGCTTTCGCTCGTTTCGCTGCGTTTGGCTCGCTGGCAGGGAGAGAGAGAGGGAGGGAGAGTGAGAGAGTGAGGGAGAGAGGGCCCTTTAATTTCTTAGCGCTAAAAGGGGGGGCTCTGAAACGCCATCTTTATGTAGTCTATTGTTTTTATGGGCGAGCGCGATCCTTTACCTTAAACGAATCCGATCCTAAGAAACGCCACTAAAGTTTCGGAACAAGTGACCAATCAGCGAGCGAACCCTTTGTGCCCGGTTGATGTAATTTGATCCTGTGTGTATACACGTTGATTGCATTAAGCTAAGTGGCAAGCTCACAGTTAATTCACCGGGGCGCCTCAGTGTTTCGCTCACTCCCACTGCGCCTCGCTCACAAAAGCCTTCCAAACCGGGCAGAGGGGGAATCCGGTATGACTGAACGCTTGTGAAGTCCCGGGTTCGCTCTCTCCAAATCGTTTAACCATTTCTTGATCAACTCCCGGCCATTGTGTATTGAACTACTCGATACCGCTGCATAGTTGGATGATGAAACTGCGCGCTGGATATCTGATTTCTCTAATTGAATTCCTTTATTTCTCCCCCACGTTTGTGTCTCGTTGATTGGCCCACTGTAATTAAAACTTGCCGCCGCCCAGAATTGAAAGCCGAGTGAGAGTGCATCTGGAAACATCACCTGTGACGTAATCCGTGACGTCACTTTACGTTGAAGGTCTTGCAGCGTTACGAGGTGTTTTACGTCCAAGGCCTTATAACGTTATTCATTTATTTATCTATCTATTTTTCACTACGTCCTGTTTATCTATATTTCACCACGTCTTGCAATGATCACTGTTTTCTTTTTCCGTTGATCCTACGTCAGTCTGCTTTTTACGTTGGTGTTGTGACGTTATCATGATTTTCACGTTAACAGTATTGCAACGTTTGTCTTTCTTCTGCTGAACATCTTACAAAGGTACTAGCTTTGATGCGGGAACATCTCTACGTGCGGCCCCGTCCATCTGCCTCTAACTGTTTTTTTTTTTTCCGGAAACTGTCCTTCAAGCCCAAAGATTTAAGCGACTTGAGTGAGGTCCGATATTAAGGTCCTGAAGCTCCCGCATCTAACCTGAACTTTAATCTTTTCCTCCCCTAAACAATGAGGGTTTTGAATCATTACAGGAGGGTTTATGTAAGTGGACCCCCCCCCCCACACAAACACGTCGATTTCCTTTTAAGTGAATATGCTCTCAAGATACACGGATTTTTCTTAATGTACAGAAGCTCAATGCTTTTTTTCATGTTACGAGAGAGAGAGAGAGAGAGAGAGAGAGAGAGAGAGAGAGAATGGGATGGAATGAAGAAGCATACGACTAAGGGTGGTACAGGATGGAGGGAGGGTAGCCTAATGACGGAGGACAAGGTGACATGGACGCGATTAGCTTATGGCGTCTGGCTAGAGAGAGACGGATAGAGCTTACGTAAACAGATCACGTAAATATAAGCCCTACTTCAATATTATTTTAAGTCCTTTTTCAACGCTGCATAGTTATTTCCACAACATACCTTTGGATTTTACTTTATAACACTGAGGCCTTTCCAGCGTTAGCCTCCATGTTCTTCAAAATATCTTAAAATCTATCAAGTTTGGAAGCAGCAGATATAAGCTAAAAAAAAGACAGAGAACACAAGAAATAACAAACACAGGAAATAACACAAACAGGAAAAAACAAACAGGAAATAACACACACAGGAAAAAACAAACAGAATTAACAAACAAAGGATATAACAAACACAGGAAATAACACACACAGGAAAAAACAAACACAGGAAATAACAAACACAGGAAATAAACACAGGATATAACAAACACAAGAAATAACAGATATTAACAAACACAGATTTTAACAAACAGAAAATAACACAAACAGGAAATAACAAACACAGGAAATAACACAAACAGGAAATAACACACACAGGAAATAAACACAGAAAATAACAAACACAGGAAATAACATACACAGGAAAAAACAAACACCGGAAATAACATACACAGAAATACAAACCAAAATTGAATGAGAACGTAGGATCAAGCATGAACCTACAAAATACAGAACTCTGAAAGAAGCAATAAAAATGATAGAGGTAACTTAAACGAAAAAAAAAAAGGAAAAAGGCAAAATGAGAAAGAAAAAGATGAGATGAAAAAAATACCAACAGATGCCGTCAAAATAATCAGTAAATTACGAGAAAAACTTGATGATAATAATAATAATAAAATGGATAAAAGCAAAATGATGGAGGACAAAAATGGTACAATGGCAACAAAGATATCATCAGGTAGCGGCAAATTATTGAACAAACTAAGCAACAAAAGAGAGAGAGAGAGAGAGAGAGAGAGAGAGAGAGAGAGAGAGAGAGAGAGAGAGAAAGATCCGGAACCTAAAGAAAAATGTCACAAAATATAAAGAATCCAGAAGTAAACAAGAAAGAACTCACTATTGCTAACCTTTTCACTCCTGGGATTTTTTCTTAGGATTTTTCTCGACTCCCTACAAATCCTCGCGTTTGCCTAAATATATGTGTAGGAACAGCAGAAAAAGAACTACTTAACCTTTATTTTCTAGTTTCTAAGTACTAGGAAAATTTCATCTCCTGGTGCTGACATGAATAAATTACCTCAGTGCAGCAATCGATGAGTTAGGGTTAAAGGAAATAAGGACACCCAAACAAAAAAAAAAAAAAAAAAAAAAAAAAAATCCAGGAAAAGTACAGAAAATAAACGATGAAGAAAAAGTATCCACAAAAACTGACGACGAAGAACTAAACAAGCAACAAAAAAAAAAAAAACGTAAAACCTATGAACTAAAAAAAACAAACACACAAATAGCAAAGAAAAAATAATATGTAAAGAAGACAAAGAGACAAGCATGAAGCAACAAAAAGTCAAGCGCGTCAGTAAGAAGAAAAAAAAAAACGACAAACACCGAACAAGAGGACAAAAAAACACACACTCAAAGACGAACGAAGAATCAAGGAAGAGGCTGCCAAAATAAAAGAACCCGGCAAGAGGCGACAAAGACACCAAGCACCTAAAACCGAACAACACAAAAATCCATTTGCTTTCGTCCTCCTCCTACACTTTTTTCTCTCCTTTTCGTTTACTTTTTAGGCAAATTTCGCTGGGCTGGCGCTGTCCTGTCAAGACCATTATCATAAAGCCATTAAAAGGCCGCAAATAAACCAATCTTTACTTTTTCATGCTGATCTGACGGGAGAGACGACAGGAGAGGGAGAAACAGCACCTAAGCCACGACCCTCGCCACAAAAGGACTTTCACTCTCAGGAAGAAGGTAGATAAAGTCCAATACCCCCTGACGGCCTGATGCAGGAGGGATGTGGCCTCTCTCCCCGCTCCTTCGCCCTTCGGTGCCTGGTACATAAGGTCTAAAATTACCTATAAACGTGACTTGGGAAGGATGTGCTCCGGGTCGCACTCCATCACCCTTCAGACCAAGATACATAAAGTCCAGAATCAAACAATTTCACGATCTATGAGGGATGTGCGCCCCCTCCTTCCCCCACCTTTCCCCCCCTCCCACATGCTTACCAGACCCACCTTTTTAAGCAATATTTCTCCTGATGTCAAATGTAAATTCCCACATTCTAAGGCGCTTAACGCAAATGGCGACTTGTGTGATGACGCGAAATAATACCACCGGGAGCCTCTCTTAGCGCGGCCCTGCCTTGATGGAACACGTGGAGGCTGCGATTACATTTGGGGGAAAGGGGGCGATTACATTAAAGGGGGCGATTACACTGGAGGAAACGGGGGCGATTACATTTGATGGAAAGGGGATGATTACATTTGAGGGAAAGGGGATGATTACATTTGGGGAAAGGTGACGATTACATTAGGGGGCATTGCACTGGAGGAAACGGGGGGCGGTTACATTTGGGGGAAAGGAGGCGATTACATTAAAGGGGGCGATTATACTTGAAACAGGGGATCATTACATTGAAAGGGGGCGATTACATTTGGGGAAATGGGGGAGATTACATTAACGGGGGGGTTATTACACTGGAGGAAAGAAGGCGATTACATTAAAAGGGGTGATTACAGACGAGGGGCGATTGCATTTGGGGGAGAGAGGGCAGTTACATTAAAGAGGGCGGAATATATCTGGGGGAAAGGGGGGTATTACATTAAAAGGAGGCGATTACATATGGAGGAAAGGGGGAGATTACATTGAAGGACAGGTGGCGATTACATTAAAGGAAACTGGCGACTGCATAAAAGGGGACGATTACAATGTGGACAGATTACGTAGGAGAGGGGCGATTACATTGGGGGAAAAGGGATTAGGGATTACACTGGACGAATGGGGGGTGAACACTGAAGGAAAGGGGGCGATTACACTGAAGAAAACGGAGATTACATTGTAAGGCGGCATTACTGGCAGGAAGGATGATTTTAAAGTGACGATTATACTGGATGGAAGGGAGAGATTACATGGGGAAATGGGAGGGATTACACTCGAAGGAAGTGGGTAATTACATTGGTTGAGATGGACGATTACACTGGAAGATACGGGCGATTACACCAGAGGAGAGGTGATTATCAAGGAGGAATGGGAGCTATTATATTTACGAAAAGGGGACGATTACATTAGAAGAATGGGGGCGATTACATTGGAAGAATTTTATACGACAACGGGTGATTATACCGAAGAAAACAGATTACATAGATGAAAAAAGGGGACTGACAGGTACAGCGATGGAAACGACCATTACAACAGACTGGCGAAACAGGGAGGGGAGGGGGCTGAATGAGGGCGTGTTATTTATGTCATTTTTGTATCAATAACTTAAGATTACATGACGATAATGAACTGCAATACGCAAAATAATTCGCTGAGGAAGAGGTGCTACGAAATCTCCATAGTTAATGCGACCCAGACGGACAGGAATTTCGGACACGTTGTGGTATATAAGTCGATGTGTAGGATAGGATTCGTGGTTATCCCGAGATGGTCTGGCCTCTGATCTTTTCCTGTCTACCTTCTACCACTACTACTACTACTACTACTATTACATCTGCTACTACTACTACTACTAATCCTACTACTACCACTATTACTACTACTACTACAGCATGATAGAAGGAGGACAGCATGATGGAGGGAGGACAGCATGACGGAGGGAGGACAGCATGATGGAGGGAGGAGAGTATGATGGAGGGAGGACAGCATGACGGAGGGAGGACAGCATGACGGAGGGAGGACACCATGATGGGGGGAGGACACCATGATGGAGGGAGGACAGCATGACGGAGGGAGGACAGCATGATGGGGGGAGGACAGCATGACGGGGGGAGGACACCATGATGGAGGGAGGACACCATGACGGAGGGAGGACAGCATGATGGGGGGAGGACAGCATGACGGAGCAGACAACGACAACGTGGAAATCAGTAACAGATAGACACACGACTCTAGAGAGATAGATAGACACTTACACTGAGAGGAGGTAATGTAATTTTGCCGAGGGTTATTACACAAGGGACAAGAGAATTACATTACAAAGGGGCATTACACTGGAGAAGATTAATTACATTCTGAGAGATTAGCCTCTTTTTTTATTTAAGTCTTTGAAAAGCAAGTTACAAAGACAGAGGTATTTACAAGACTAAGAGCGATTACACTGGACAGATTATATAAGGCACTGAAAAAAAATAATATAAAAAAACGCAGGGGGCCTCTCAGTACGTAGGCTGCGATTACATTATGGAAAGGAGGTGATTACACTGGAGGAAGAGACGATTTCAAGGTAATTTAGGTTGTGATATTGGATGGAAGAGGCGGAGGAGATAAGGAGGTCGATTACATTTGTGAAAAGGGGGTAATTCGAGGAAAGGAGGTGATTACACTGGAAGAAGGGACGATTTCAAGGTAATTTAGGTTGTGATATTGGATGGAAGAGGCGGAGGAGATTAGGAAGGTCGATTACATTTGTGAAAAGGGGGTAATTATAGTAAATGATGAGAGATTCATTTACAAAGGAGGGTATTTTAAGGTTATTACAACGGAAAGGTGGGATAATTACAATGGGGGAGTGTAAGTTTCTCATTAGGAGGGAAATTACACCCAAGAAAATGACCTAAGAATTACATTAAAGGAATTGCATTATGGAAAGTGACTGGGAGATTGTTTGTGCTACGGTGAGGGGGTAATCAGACTGAACAAGGTGACAGTGAAAGAATGTAAACACGAGAGAGAGAGAGAGAGAGAGAGAGAGAGAGAGAGAGAGAGAGAGAGAGAGCAGCAGGTGGTACATAAAAACTATAGACAGGAGGGTATTATGATGGAAAAAGTGACAGTAAGAAAGTACATTAGTGAGGAGAGAATTATAGTGAAGAGTGGGTGAAAGACATTAAGGAAAGTGGGGAATCATCTTTAGGACACAAAACTTCATGTACCAAAGCTCTCCCTCTCTCTCTCTCTCTCTCTTTCTCTCAGCGTCACCAGTCTCGAAAAAAACACGTGGGATGATTATACTGGATTACCTTACCCCTTCACTAAGATTATTTTTTTTTTATTCATTTATCTTCTTGTCCTTCATTTTATTTATTAATTTTTTTATACGGGAGTATCTCTAATAGCAACCCTGTTCGTCTGTCCCCCACTAACGCTCTTCGGAAACGTGGTGCTTCACTCCCGTAGACTTTAATGACTGTGGACCCCCATATTACGAGCCCTGAAGCTCCAGCATCTATCAAGAGCCTTACTACTTGTTATTTTTGTTACTACAGTTCTTTCACAAACATATTATAGTCCTTTTCTGCTTATTTCACCGTAGCTCAAGGATAGAAAAAGACAATCCTACGATTCTAAATCCTTTCCATAGCACTTCTTCGTGATCAGCATCATATTCGACTGTGCATTGAAGATGAAGAGATAGCAAGGTGTTGGGAAATGTTAAAGGCGTGGTGGTAATGAAGGAGTTTGAGGTTTAATGTGCAGAGTAAATTACTAACGAAGAGGTGTTAGGAAATGGTAAAGACGTGGTGGTAATGGTGGGTTTAAGTATGAAGGGTAGAACGAATATTTAAGGAAGAGGGAGTGGGTCCAAGAATTAATATAGAATGAATCGCTGAAAAGGGAGTGTTAGGACATGTTAAAGACGTGGTTGTAGTGAAGGAGCTTTAAGTCTGAAGCGTGAATGACATCTGGCTACAACCTCTTGGAATAAATCGCTTCGGGAGAGGTGTCAGGACATGTTAAAGACGTGGTGGTAGTGAAGGAGTTTAAGTGTGAGGTGTGTGTGACATTTGGCGACAACCTCCTGACATTTACCTCCAGTACCTCACCTCCTCTCCTATCTCCCTCAACCCCTTTAGTACGGAGGTGCGGAGGAGGCGAAGGTGGGGGAGGGGGGGGACTAATTGGAATGGAGAGTGATTATGGAGGACGGAAGGAAGGCCATTACACTAGAAAGGATTAAATTATTGTTGGATGGGATTACACTGGATGCTAGGGACGAACACATCGGAGGAAGAGGGAGATTACAGTTGAAGGAAGGAAGGAAAGAAGGAGGGCGATTACACTGGAAGGAAGGAAGGGAGGGCGATTATAACGGAAGGAAGGAAGGAAGGACGGCGATTACACTGGACGGAAGGAAGGGAGGGCGATTACACTGAACGAAAGAGGGCGACTGATCTGAAAGGGGCAATGCTAATTGAAGGAAGTGAGTGACGGTTTTTGCAGGAAAGAGAATTTAAGACTGGAAAGAAGAGGGTAAATATAATGGAACTTGGGGATGATTATAATGAAGGCAAGAGGACCGTGATATATAACTGTTTTGAATAAGTGACGATGACGAGGATGACGAAGACGGCGAAAACGAAGACGACGACGACGACCATGATGATAATTATGATAGTGATGATGACGATGATGATGATGATGAGGGTGATGATAACCGTGATGGTGATGATTACATTTGCCTTTGACGCCAAGTGCAAAGCGTGTGAAATTCGTCCATAATATCTTTAAAATGTACGCTTAGTACTTCACCTCTTCTCATACATTTACCTTAGTTATTTAATGGACATCCCCTTAACTTCCTGTCTTACACACTACTCTCTCTCTCTCTCTCTCTCTCTCATCAATCCTGTGCCACGCTCCCTTCCCTCTTCAACACCTAACCCTCTCTTTTTTCTCTCTCTCCCTTTCCCCCCCACTCATCCCACCCCTTCCCTCTCTCACTTTTTTCTCTCCTGTCTCACCCTTCCTTTCTCATCACCTCTACCTCTTCTTTCCCCCTCTTGCAATCCATTTCCATCAACCCCGTGCCACATTTCAAGCAACATTTTCTATCTTTCATCCTAACTTTTTTTAAATCATCGCCTCTCTCTCTCTCTCTCTCTCTCTCTCTCGCTCTCTCTCTCTCTCTCTCTCTCTCTCTCTCTCTCTCTCTGTATTCCTCTCCCCTCTTACCCTTCCTTTCCTATCACCTGTATTTTTCTCCCTTTATCAACCCTATCCCTGTCTCATTTTTCAGTAACACTTTCTGTTTTCCAATTCCCTCACCAATCTCCTTTTTATCAACATCATCATCATTATCATTACTTACCTATTCTTTCCCCTCTGCCACTTTTCCACTCCTCCCATCCTTCAGTTCATCCCAATTCCCTCCAATTCAATCCAGTCCCCTCCTTCAATCCACCCCAATTCCCTCGTTCAATCCATTCCAGTTCCATCCTTCAATCCATCCCATTTCTTTCTAATTCACTCCAGCTCCCCCTTTCATTCCATTTCCCTCTTTCAATCAATTCCAATTCCTTTCAATTCCATCCTTCAATCCATCCCGTTTCTTTCTAATTCACTCCAGCTCCCCCCCTTCATTTCAATTCCCTCCTTCAATCAATTCCAATTCCTTTCAATTCCACCTTTCAATCCATTACAGCTCCATCCTCTCGTCCCTCCATCCACTTCCTGCGCCACATTTCACGGTCTATTTTTCCTCCCTTCCATCCCTCCATCCCCTTTTCTCTCGATCACACCCCGACTCTCTCTCCCCCTCCCTCACTCACTCACTCACTCTCTCTTCTCTTAGGGGGATTGGTGGCGGGCCGGAGTCAACCAATGCATTACGTTATTGGTGGGGGCTCTAGCCTGCAGGTCCCAGAGAGAGGCCTCCAAGCAGGTTCCCTCTGTCCTGCGCTCTTACATCCACGTCCTGCCCAGCCTGCTCCTGCCTTCACCATTCTCAAATACACATGCTTAAAATTACTGTTTATTTTACCTTCTCCCTTCACCATTCTCAGATACAAGTGTCTAAAATTACTGTTTATTTTACCATCTGCCTTCACCTTTCTCAAACACACATCTCTAAAATTACCGTTTCTATTTCCTTCTCCCTGCACCTTTCTCAAACACACATGTCTAAAATTACTGTTTATTTTACCTGCCATAACCTTTCCCAAATACACATGTCTAAAATTACTGTTTACTTCCCAGTCGGTTCCTGCCTTCACCCTTCTCAAATACACATGTCTAAAATTACTGTTTATCTTACATTCTGCCTTCGGCTTTCTCCCATACACATGCCTCTAAAACTTTTCCCAAAATATGACGAATATATTGCGGAAAAATCGAAGCATCTGAAACACGCACTAGTAGAGATACGGGTTTCGTAGCATTTCGCCATGTGTCAGTTTTTCCGCACGGTACTGGGAAGATTAGTTATTTCTCTGACTGTACATTATTCGCTTTCATAGCTCACCTAACTTATCTATATCTATCTGGCTCTCCTAACTTATCTATAACTGGCTCACCTAAAGTATCTATATCTATCTGGCTCACCTAATTTATCTATATCTATCTGGCTCACCTGACGTATGTATCTATCTTATCTACACACAGAAGCCGTGAAACAATCGCCTTCACGTAATTTTGTCCTCCAACATCAGACTGCTTTCTCTCCAACTTAAACCTCCCCCCACCTCACTTGTGTATCTCTTCACGCCAACACTCCATCTCACCCTCAGTCTCCCCCTTCCTCTCCCCTTTCAACCTCACTCACATACTCTCCTAGTCAATCTCTCATCCTCATCACATTTCGATATGACCTGGCTTATAATCCCTCCGTACCATGGTTTTTTTTATTCCGCTTCTTGCTACCTCTAAGCCACTCCATTTAGCTCAAGGGAATTTCTCTCGTAGTGAAGGGGTTAGAGGCAATCACATTAGGGCAAGTACTCAACTGGGTACGTTTCTTCAAGACATCACCAGACGATTTTATTCACCTAAAGGAAACCCCCTGCCCTTCTACAGTCAGTCCCTTCAATACGGTTTTATTTTTATTCTTGCTACCGTCCAATAATTCAACCCCTCCAATCCAATCAAGTGTTTTCTATTGTGCTCTTCTTATTTCCAGACGATTTTATTTATCTTATGAAAAAACCCTGCCCTTAGAGAGGTCAATCCCTTCAGTACGGTTTTATTTTTACTCTTGCTACCGCCCCACACTTCAACCCCTCCAATCTTATGTTTTCTACTGTGCTACTGTTACTTCTAGACGATTTTACTCAGCTTATGAGTGACATCTCGAACTGGAGAAGCAAAACAAGCCCTTCACTAACCCCACTGCTACAAGAATTCTCTCCTAACTATATATTAACCCATTCAGTCCGATGACATATTTATTTTATTCTTGCTAAAGTTCAGACGATTTTATTCAGCTCATGGAGGGACGACTTGCAGTGGGGGAGAGGGTTAATGAAGGCGACATCTAACCCCTCCAGTATCAACAGTCTGTCATAAGCTGAATAAAATCGTCGGGAGATAGCAAAGATAAACAAAGGCGTCATTGGATTAAAGGACCTAATGGGTTGGTGGCAGCATGATACACACACACACACACACACACACACACACACACACACACACACACACACACACACACACACACACACACCGTAAAAGGAGCTAAATCACCTTAACCGAGACCTCTCATAATGACAGGATTAGGAACACCAAATAAAAAAAAAAAAACTTTTGTCTCTTTTTGCCGTACCGCGTGTGTGTATATCCTCTCGCCTCAATCACCTGCCTTAGCCCTTTTAGAGATTACAATGGCTTTTAAACTACATTCCTGCTACCGGATACGTAAAAAAAAAATTAATGAATAAAAGCTTAGTTCAGGACGATGCATTACTGATATTACTCACTGATATTACTTACTGATATTACTTACTGATATTACTCATTGATATTACTTACTGATATTACTCACTGATATTACTTAATGATATTACTCACTGATATTACTCACTGATATTACTCCCTTATATTACTTACTGATATTACTGATATCACTCACTGATATTACTCACCGATATTACTAGATATTACTTACTGATATTACACACTGACATTACTCACTGATATTACTTACTGACATTATTTACTGATATTACTCATTGATATTACTTACTGATATTACTGATATTATTTACTGATATTACTCAATGATATTATTCGCTGATATTACTCACTTCTTCATCTGGCTAAGTTTTTAATACACACTTTGTTCTAAAATTCTAAATTGTTACTCTGCGTTCTCCCCCCCCCTCTCTCCTCTCTCTCTCTCTCTCTCTCTCTCTCTCTCTCTCTCACCATATTTATTAATGTTTATATTTGTATTAACACAGTCTTTTCAGATTTTAATAATCTAGCCTAGCCTACTTAATACATCCCAGCCTACAAAATCCACCCTAGTCCATTAATCTTTGCCTACTTAATCTATCCTAGCCTACATAATCTATCCAAGCGTACCTAATTAATCCTTGCCTACATAATCTATTCTAGCCGACATAATCTATCCTAGTCTACACAGTTTTTCCTAGGCTATATACCGGTAATCTCAAGTAGCCTACACAAACTACCCTAGCTAACAATCTACCTTAGCCTACACCATCTATCATAGCCAACATAATCTAACTCACATGATCTACCCTAAGGAATCTATCCCAGCCTAATCATTCCTAGCCTACGTAATCCATCCCTGCCTACACAACCTAGCCATAATACTGTATTCTAGCCTAGACGCCCCACCCTGTACATAATACACCACTCTAGCCTAGTCTATCCTAACCTGCACACCTAAACCAACACACAATACTTTGGCCCTTATTCTCGCTGGTTCTCCCTAGCATCTCTTCCTCTGCGATTTAGTTTTAGACATAGCTGGTTAATATCCGTTTGTACGTTATTCATGCACAATACGTCGGTCCTTATTCTCGTCGGTTCTCCCTAGCACCACTTCCTTGGCGATTTAGTTTTGGACACGGCTGATTAATACCCGTTTGTACGTTACTTATGCAGAGTATGGCGATGTTTGACGGATTTATATAACATACAATACAACGGAAAGGTGTAATAAGCATAATAAATCGCTTAGGAAAAGGTGTTAGGGAGCTTCCTAAATCGCCTAGAATATGGGCCATCCTTCTAGCCGACAAACTTACTCTAGTCTACCTGCCCTAACCTATATATTATACACCATTCTTGCCTATGTGATATTTCCTAACCCCTTCATTCTGATTACACCTTCCCCATTTTAGGCAATTACATGTTAGAATGATTTTATTCAGATCGAGGTGCACTACTCCGGTTATGGGGATTAAAACCAACCTTCACTCTCTCTCTCTCTCTCTCTCTCTCTCTCTCTCGTGTGTGTGTGTGTGTGTGTGTGTGTGTGTGTGTGTGTGTGTGTCTCTCTCTCTCTCTCTCTTTTAACTTGAATACTATGCCATGGTTGCACGAAAATCAGTGAATCTCGGTTGAGGTAGGAAAGAGTCAACCTGGTTACTCGTCAGATAGACCCTGAAATCTGACTACACCTCTGACTACACCTGGCCGTCAAATGAGCTAGCCGTATGTTTGGCACGTTAGATACACTGTAACACCACTGCAATGATTACAGTTTATTCCTGTTACCACCAGGCATTTGTGTATCAGGAAGGGCATTTCTTAATAAATAAATAAATAAAAAAAAGCACGTACTCGGTTTAGGGGCCACAATATGATAGTGAATGGGGTTAAAGAGGGCAACTGCAAACTTCTTTTCCTAAGTCCGATACGCCATTGATAAAAGCTGAATGAACTCGTCTGGCAGTAGAAAGAAAATTAAAAGTGCTTGTTAAGAAAGAAAAAAAAAGGTAATAAACTACTTAGTCACTTTCATTATGATTTTTTCCTGCCTGCTCCACCTCCACCTGTCCTGCTGTATGTCATTCGCGCTTAATTAGCTTGGCAGTAAGAGGAATAAAAATGCCATCGGTGTAGTGACGGGGCTACCTAACTACCATAAAAGCCTGCTCTTAACTTCCACACATTAATCTTTTTCTTCGTCTATTCTGCCTCCACCTGTCCTCCTATACATCATCCGTGTTTTGACGGAGGTACAGCGGCAGTCCGTCACCATCGCATCCTAGTCTACACTGGACTCACAAACACACTTACCATCCACTGCCTCTCGTAAATCAGAGTCAGTTTTGCGGGGAGTTTGGGAGATATGGGGAGAACCGACCTTTTCTCTGTTTTGCCAGTCTCTCCCCTCTTTCTCCCCTCCACCTTCTTTCTCCCCTCCACCTTGTATCTACTGTTCCTTCCCTCCCGTTCTTTCTGCCTGTGCCTCAACCAGCCTTCTTCTCCCCTCCCCTCCCCTTTTTACCTACCATCCCTCCCCTTTCCTTACTTCTGTACCCCTACCTCCCTTCCCTTTCCCTCTCCTCTCCTCTCCTTTCCTCACCGTCAATTATTATCTCCCACCCCTAATATTCCCTCTACCTCATCTTACTTCTGCCCTTTTAATTCGCTTTCCCCTCTCCTCCACTCTTACCTCTACAGTATCTACCCCCTCTCCCCTCTTCCTCCTTGCCTATTATCTACTACCTCTCACTCCTCCTATGATTTACCTCCTCTTCCTTCCTCCCTTCCTAGTACTGTCATATCAACCATACCTCTCGCCTACCTACCCTACCCCTCGTACTTACCTATCCCTCTACCTCCCTTCATCCTAATTCCTACCACCTTTCACCTCTTCCTTGTACCTACCACTTCTCCCTTCTACCCCCTTCCTCCTAGCATCTAGCATCTCTCCCATCTTCCTCTCACCCCTCGTATCAGCCATCCCTCTCCTCTCTTTAGAACTCCACCTGTCCTCCCTTTCCTTTCGCTTTCCCTCCCCTTCTCTCCCCTCATCTTCTCCTCCTCCTCCTACTATCTACCACCCCTTCTCTCCCCTTCCTTCTACATCTATCCATAACTCCCTCTTCTTTCCCTCTCCTCTCCTCTTCTCTCACTTCCTCCCCCTTTCCATCTACCTACCCATGCCTCACACAAAACCCAAATTGTGCAGGGTGTCAGGGTGTGAAACTTGTGGGCGTGTGGCGTCACTTGCAAGGGCTGGCACGCGGCCTGTCACAAAATTCACCAAGTATTCCGTGAACACTTGGCTTCCCGGCATCTCAGTCTCCCCCGTCATCATCAAAACCATCGCCCTGCCACACGCTCACCCAACCACACACACACATTAAAACGACGCGCAAGTATCTGTTTTAGCCCTTTATGTACGATGGTGTTTTTCTTTCACCCCTGCTACCATCAGATCATAAGCGTCCTAAACTTTTTCTTTCTGAGCCCCCCCGCCCCAGACAATTACAACATTAATATCCCCGTCTACACAGTCATTTGTAGAAGCAAAAACTTCCGCTCGTATAAGCATGTTCGATCAATTTCGCTCGTATAAGCATGTTCGATATAAAGTTGTAAAAATTCTGGTATTGAAAGTAGATTTGCGCTGAATACACGTCAAAGAAATCTCAGTAAATGAGGTGAAAACTCATTGCTACAGCTGAAATTGCGTTCTTGGAACTAATTAAGTTCTTCATTTCGACGTTTAACAGCTTGGAAAACTCTGCTTCATAAAGACAGGTAGACGAGACCAAACAGAAACAGACACAACCAAAATGCTACAACGTCCTTTCTCTCCCTATAACTCCGCCAGGCTCCTCTCTCCAACTGTTCTTGGGCAAATGAGTTATTTCGAAATTTTAGGAATTCATTTTGTACTGCCTTCAAATATGTTTTGCATGAGACGGTTCAAACACACACACACACACACACACACACACACACACACACACACACACACAAATAGGAGGAAGGGGGGATTTCTCAAATTTTGCCTCACGAAAATTATTTACAAAGTTCTCTCGTCCATGAATCCAAATACTTGGATTACCCTATGGCACCAAAAAGAAATAATATACAGTCCCTAAAGAAGCATGTCCCCCCGGTAGGAATCACTACGCTAGATGGGGATAATTCAGCCTGGGGAAGACGTTGCCAATATCTCGAAGTATGTTTTCTTACACTCTTGCTGCCCTGAGACGATTTCATTCAGCTCAGATCGCTCATGAAGCCAACACTCTGGCCTGGCGTCTGAACATGGAAAAGCCACCCTTCCCCCAACACCTACCACGAAAAGCCTCCATCAAAACCAAATGCAACGTACCTACTAGTGCTCATAATCGCATTTCTCGTGACAGTAACCCCCGCTCTTTATACATTCGGGCCTCTGTTTCCGGCGGCGTATCACGGGGCATCTGCAGGGGCGTAAAAGTACCGCTCTGTGTGTGTGTGTGTGTGTGTGTGTGTGTGTGTGTGTGTGTGTGTGTGTGTGTGTGTGTGTGTGTGTGTGTGTGTGTGTGTGTGTGTGTGTGTGTGTGTGTGTGTGTGTGTGTGTGTGTGTGTGTGTGTGTGTGTGTGTGAATATTTTGTCCCCACCCTTCCTGCCGCGACACGGAGCTCCACGCCTGAGATGAAAGACACACCCTGGATGACTGCCTCTGGGGTGAGCTTAGGCACTCTGCAGCTGTTACCGCCCCTAAGTGCTGGTTTCACGCTTGGAATTAGTGTGACTTTAAACACCAAAAGGCATTCCACCGCCACTATCGCGCTGCTTCCATTTGTAATTATGACACAGAACAATCATAGGAATTATTGCACGTTTAGTCTAACCTTCACGATGTGGTCATACCCCTCATCCTTGCTCGTAACTCCTAACGGTACAGTGCTCCCCACGGTACAGATGCATAAGCTACTTCCCACGGTACAGATGCATAAGCTACTCCCCACGGTACATATGTTCAAATAATATACCATACTTCACATATCTTCATATTTATCTACTCATAAAACTATGAGATTAAATCAGCATCCATACCAACCCCCAAGACAGCGGATGCCTTTATCTTTTACCCTATTGTATGACGACAATTTAAGCTGATGGAAGTCTTAATAATTCAACAAAAATCCCCCTGCCGACCCATTTCCACCAAAGGATGGGGTGAGGCATGAACCACAAACAACGAAAGTACCGTCTAAAATCGGGAAAATCAACAGCACGGCCAGTGAAACAGACCAGCCAATCATTCCCATATCACTGAAGCCTCTGAGAAGAAGCGCAATCGATGTGGTAAGCTGGTCTTCCACAAATATTCCTGTCGGATCCGTATCAATAACTGTCATGTAACAATTTAGCAATAATGATAAAAGTACTGCAATATTATTCAGATTATTGCAATTATCACGCCCGTGTAGGAAATAAAGGAGGTTAGTATGAAATTAATCCAACATTTTGTAATTACCTGCCGTTACTGTTCAACGAGGGGTACAGGTGTAACTGACTGTTTTAGTGCTCTCTCCTCTAAAAGCCCTCTAAAAACTCTTCACGGAGTCTTTCTAAACATTTCACTACGAGTCTCTGCACTTAAAAAAATAAAAGAAAAAGATTGAAGAGAGAGAGAGAGAGAGCAGGCTATCACTAAAACGCAGATAACCATAAACTATTAGGCAGCAATGAATCAGGCATCAAATCATTTAGCAAAGGTCAAAGCAATTCATACCTAAGGAAATACCAGTCAAAAACACTGGTCCAGATAATCAGTGTGTATTCATGGCTTTAAAAAAATTACACAAGATTATTCATTAACTTGTGAATAACCAAGTAGTAATGCATTTAACGTGGATTTAATAAAGCAGATTAGATGGAGTTATTTATTACCACGGTAGCGAGAGATGATGATGATGATGACGATGATGATGATAATGATGATAATGTTTTACTGATGAGCTTGCGAAATGATCAAGAAGTGATACATTTAACGTGGATGCAATAACAGATTTCAAGCAGTTATGCAATCATGGGGAAGATGATGACGATTATTATTACTCGTATTATTATTATTATTATTATTATTATTATTATTGATGGATGGATGTATTATATCATTATTATTATTATTATTACTATTATTATTATTATTATTATTGATGGATGGATGTATTATTATTATTATTATTATTATTTTTATTATTATTTTATTGATGAACTTGTGAAATTATTAAAAAAAAATACACTTAACGTTGGTATAACAAACTGATTAGAAGCCGTTGTGCAATCACGGTGGCGAACGGTGGTAATAATGATGATGATGATGATGATGATGATGATATGGAGGAGGAGGAGAAGGAGAAGGATAATGATGATGAAAATAATATTAATATAATGATGATGATGACTGACTGACTGAAGGACGACGACGACGATGATGTTGATGAATTATTAATGAATTTAGCACGATCTGGAAGCCATGCATTTATCGTGGTTGCAATAACAAACAGATTAGAAGCCGCGGTGCAATCCTGGAAGGTGGCGAGTGGCGACGGATGATTATGCTAGTGTCGAAATGCCAGGTAACAAGGAAGTTGTGCAGTATTTCCGCCCAACTGAAGCCAGGTGGTGAAATTGTCTCGATGGGTATTCGTGGGGAAATTATCTCTCGGTGGGTATTCGTGGGGAAATTATCTCTCGGTGGGTATTCGTGGGGAAATTATCTCAGTACAACAACGATGCAGACTTTGGTGCTATGTCGGCCATGGTGTCTGGCTCATCAACATCTAATACGCGGTGTCGTGATGGGTGTTCCGGCATTTCCAGCGTAAGGGCTAGCCAGGTAACTTCTTAATGGCAGATGATCGTGATTATTCCTCTCATTATAATTACATTACACAGTTAAATTCACCACAACAAACGACAAAACTTCACTTTAGTTCTACAGTTATACGGTGGTGTTGTGTCTAAGCATTTTCAGCAATTTCAGCGTAAAGGCAAGTTATGTAGTCTGAGTGCTGCTAAAAGTGATGATTATTGCTGTCACTATACAACAGAGCTTAACTGTAGTCGAAAGGGACGCCTTCAACTACTGCTCCACAACTCCCTGTCACTCGAAAGGAGGATGGTGGACTGCAAGAGAAGGCAACCTAAGACTGAAGTCCACACGATCCATGTTTAGATAAGCGAAGGGCGAGAAGAAGAAGATGAAGAATTAGACTTTAACTGAGTATGGCAAGCGACATAACTTCTCTTAATCTCATACTGTATTATATGGTTTTGTCCAAGCACTTCCAGTATAAAGCAAGTTCTGTCATCTCACTATAATCTGGTGTTGATGATTACCGCTGTTATATTCAAGTTTAATTCAGATTCATAAGCCATAAAAGTAACTGTTTTATGCTTATGCTTTGTGGTAGTCCTGTGTCCATCCATTTCCAGTGTAAAAGCAAGTTATATGATCTCTGAATGGTTAATGCTGCTGATTACTACTGTTCTATTAAACACAACTTTTCTTTTTCTCTGATACTGTGTCAAACCATTTCCAGAATAAAGCAAGTTATGTGACCTCAGAATGGTTAATGATTCCAATTACTGCTATCATTATACTAAGTTACTGGGCATAACTTCCATTCATTATCCTGTAATGTGCTACCGAATTCGCCTTTGTTCTGATACAGTGTAGAGGTATTATGCTCAGCCATTTCCAGTGTAAACCCTGTAATATATATGAGAATGGCTTAACGCAGCCGATAAATGTTGTCAGATTATTATACTCGACTATTTCTATTTTATCCAATAATTCTGAGGCTGCGTTTTCAGGCCGGAGATTGCCTTTCCTGGATGAGAATTAACAAGACTAGTGGGTTTGGGTGGTTTATTATTATTATTGTTATTATTATTATTAATTATTATTATTATTATATTACGGGCAGTGACTGCAATGGCGAGTGGAGACAGGTAAGCTTAAAGGAATTACCGTACTTAAAATAGTGTTTATCTATAAGTTTTTCTTAAATTACCCAAGTATTATCTATCAGGCTTTTTACATTATTATTATTGTTATTATTATTATTCTTATTATTATTAATATTATTATTATTATGCACTTAGTGTTCATAATCCGCATAATTATTACAAAAGAGAATATTACCGAACCAAGTAATGAAATAAACCATACTGTGTAACTTAGCCTAAAACTGCCATATGACCATCTTGAATACTGAGCTGCAACAACATATTAAAACTAGATTATGATGCTGAAAAAGATAAAAAATAGACAAAGGGAAAAAAAAGTGCTACGGAGAGGATGTAGAGCCCACTGTCTTATTCTGCCACTGAGATGCGCTGAATAATTTATAAAAGGAAATAAATCTGGGCCAAGTTGTAAAAGGACAAAAATCTTGGCCATGTTGTGAATGGACAAAAATATGGACCAAGTTGTAAAAGTACATAAATCGGGGCCAAGTTGTAAATGGACAAAAATCTGGGCCAGGCTGTGAAAGGATATGAATCTGGGCCAAGTTATATAAGGGCAAAAAGCTGGGCCAAGTTGTAAATGGACAAAAAGCTGGGACAAGTTATAAAAGGACAGAAAGCTGGGCCAAGTTGTAAATGGACAAAATCTGGGCCAAGTTATGGTAAAAGAAATATACCTAGGAAATGGTGGTAGAAAACCTCCTAACTCCGCAAGAACATAGTGCTTTGTTGCAGCCCAGGAGGAAGTCTGAGGAAAACTGACTGACAAACAAATCCAAACAAAGAAGTGTTCAATCATTCCGGCATCGCGTTTTACTTTTTTTTTTTTTTTTTTTTTTTTAAGTGAGAAAGCTACCGATGGAACCAACTATAAGCCCTTCAGTATATTTCCACGTTACTTATATTTTTGTTGCCGCTAAATGACTGTATTAAGCTTCAGAAACCTCTAATAATGAAGGAGACTGAAACAATCACCATTAATCTCTTTAGTGAGACAATGGTTGAAGCAGGTGTGCGGTGTGCGAGGAAGATGTGTGTGGTGTGTGAGGCGGGTGTGTTATGTGAGGCAGGTGTGTGGTGTGTTAGGCCGGTGTGTGATGTGAGGCAGGTGTGTAGTGTGTGAGGCGGGTGTGTTTGTGGCAGGTGCGTGGTGCGAGGCAGGTGTGTGTGGTGTAAGGCGGGTGTGTGGTGCAAGGCGGGTGTGTGGTGAGTGAGGCAGATGTGTAGTATGAGGCGAGTGTGTGGTGTGAGGCGGGTGTGTGGTGTGAGGCGGATGTGTAGTGTGTAAGGCGGGTGTGTGGTGTTAGGCAGGTGTGTGGTGTGAGGCAGGTGTGTGTTCTTTTTACTTTGTTCTTGCTACCGCCAGACGAATTAGTCATCAGACCTCTCGTAATGAAGATATTCATTACAACACTGTTGTTCTAAAGCTATTATAGTCAATCGATGAACTTATTACTGTTCTACATAATACTGTATAACCTACTAAATTTACATCTGGTACTCGTAGTTATTGATTTTCTCTATGAACCAAATGATGAAAAGTAAGCCATAAAAAAATACTTGTAACTTTCACTCTCTTACGAATAAAAGCAACTATATCTGAACCCCATGCACCTATCTGTCTATCTATTTCTCAATCAATCTCTATCTATCTATCCAGAAGCCTAATCCTTACGTGCATACAAGGTGACCGCAACTAAAATTCCTCAAAAACCCTGTCACACCGAATCGCCTCCATCCTTTCCCATCCACTCAAGCCGCCTCCCCTCATGACCTCTTCCACTTCAGCCTCTAATAATTACTCATCCATTTAGTATTTCCATCATATTCTTAGCGGCCACAAACTCACCTGGGTCTATACATAATTCCATAAATTATTTTGTGTATGTGAACACCTACATAATCTACTTAATGGTGATACACGAAATAGATCCTAAAGTGTTCTCTCTCTCTCTCTCTCTCTCGTACACACTTTATTGCCGAAAACACTCATATACACAAACATATATATGAAGAGCCACATAAGAACCCCTCACACTCACACACACACACACACACACACACACACACACAATAGGGAAGGTCACGTACACATGCTGACAAACTTACGTACAGCTACACACAAACACACACACACACACACACACGAGGGAAGTTCACGTACACATGCTGACAAACTTACGTACAGCTACGCACAAACCTTCACGTACACACACCCTCTCACACAGGAACGCCTCGTACACATTCTCCCACAAACACGCACACATACCTTCAGGTACACATCAACAGAAAACAACGTACACACTAAGTGACTGGAGCACTGCCACTGCCACACACACACATTCCCACATACACAGTCTGGACATACACCCTATCAAATACACATACACTCCCCTAACTCATGCACACCACTCCCGCACACTAGTCTCATATATGCACTCACACTCACGTATACGTAACCTTTCCCACGCACACACTCCTATGTTTACATACATACACACACACACACACACACACACATACACACACACACACACACACACACACATATTCCCAAGTACACCCCCGTCCCCCACATACATCTCACGTACACATCCCTTCCCCACACACACCTCCCCCAAACATCCTCACTCACACACACACACACACACACACACACACACACACACACACACACACACACACACACACACACACTCCAGCACGCACACAGAATCCCACGTACACATTTAGCCCCCTGTGGCGGGTCCATCTAGGGTATTGAGGTGCATGTTTTGCCAATATTGCTACTAATGCATTCTGAATGGTGGTCGCTGGCCCTCAAAAGCCGAGCGGACGTGCCTAATGGACAATCAGTTCTGGACTCTCACTGCCTCGCCACTGCTTTTCACTGCCTCGTATGGACTCCCCCTGCCTCTCCTTGCCTCGCCACTGCTTTTCACTGCCTCGTATGGACTCCACCTGCCTCTCCTTGCCTCGCCACTGCTTTTCACTGCCTCGTATAGACTCCCCTTGCCTCTCCTTGCCTCACCACTGCTTTTCACTGCCTTGTATGGACTCCCTCTGCCTCTCCTCTGCTTTTCACTGCTTCGTATGGACTCCTCCTGCCTCTCCCTGCCTCGCGACTGCTTTTTCACTGCCTCGTTTGGACTCCCCTTGCCTCGCCACTGCCTCGCCACTGACTCACCACCGATTTTCAGTGTCTCGTTTGAACTCTCCGTCTCCCGACTCCTCACCACTGCTTTTCACTGCCTCATACAGACACCTCTGCCTCGTCACTGCCCTACCACTGGTGTTCACTGCCTTGTCTGTGTCCCTGCCTCACCGCCCTCTTAACTTTTTCTCTGCCCCAACACCGTTTTTCACTTCCTCAGCACCATTTTTCACTGCCTCATCACCGCCTCTCATTGTCTCACTACTTTTCACTGCCTCTCTCTTCCTCACCACGTCCCCTTCCTACCTATTACCTCTCACTGCACCGTATGGTCTCTCCCTCATCACTCCTTCACTACCGCTTTTCACTACCTCGAATGGGCTCTCCCTGTCTCACCACTACCTCTAACTGCCTCATACTGTTTTACCACTGCAATTCACTGCCTCTTGTAGCCTATGCCTGCCTCCCTTCACTGCCCTCTTCTGCTTTTCACTGCTTAACACGGTCTTACCCTGCCTTACCAGTACTTTTCAGAGCCTCTCCCATTTTCCCATTGTCCCTCTCTGTTTCTTCACTTTAGGCTAATTCTCTGATAGCCTCTCTTCCGTTCTTCGCATTGTCACATCTTTTTACAAACTAAGTCTCTCACTGTTTTTAAGTGCTCCACACACACCTGCTATCGCGTTTCGAGAAATCTTCATGCCTCTCCTAAATTCCTTCCATTTTTTTATCCCTCCTTTATGTAATTACCTTTCACCTTTTTTTCTATCATACATTTGTACTATTTCCATCTCTCTCTCTCTCTCTCTCTCTCTCTCTCTCTCTCTCTCTCTCTCCTTAAAACATGGAGAACACATATACATCACATTCAGGTAACATCCATAACTCAATAACTTTACTGACAAACTTCAAAGAATATTAAAGACGAAATACATAAAATGCCACGACGGAAAATAATGATCGCAACCTACGAAAAAAAAAAAATGCCCAAAACCACAACCAACGTTAACAAAGGAACAGTAACAAGAAACATCAATAAAGCAGCATCAAAGGAACACTATAAGAACCATCAATATACATAACCTGGATCAACATCATCATCATCATCATCATCATCACCATCATCATCATCACCATCACCCCAACAATCTGCATAACCACCCAGAATCTCCATCATCATCATCATCAACATCTACCAAAATCTGCAACTTCATCACCGTCAACATCGCTCATAATCTGCACCATCATCACCATCAACATCATCCACATCATAACATCACCATCAACATCACCCACATCTCCCACATCAATATCACCATTCATGAACCCATCTTACAAAATGCATTATCAACATAACGTACACTGTGCAACATCAATATTAACCAACAATCTGTAACAACAACCAACATCACCCACAATCTGCACCACCACCATCACCAACAACCTAGAACACACACACACACAAATCAGTCAACATCACTCACAATCAGCAACATCATAAACATCATCTAAAATCTGCAACATCACCATCACCAGCAACTCACTAACAATACAGCAAGCGAGGCAGCGGCAGGAGCGGCGGCGGCAACAGACTCGTCAATAATACCAAGTCGAACAGGCCGGCAATCCAGTCGTAATGAAGACACATTTTTACAGTCTCCCCTCCGATTGAGAATAACGCAAAAATGGACCTTTGCTGGCGGTCAGATGGGTCATTAGTGCGAATTCGCTTGTTAGGCCAGAATTAAGGGTGGAGGTACCGAATAATTGGACCTCTTGGGGGGAGGGGGAGGGCTTGGTGGTCAGGCGGTCCCTTGTTCGGTCTGGGATAAGTCCGATTTTTTTCATCCTCCCCTCAGCTTTCCTGGAAATGTGTAAACTGTAAAACTTTAAAGAATGGAGTGGTACATGCTGGGGTCTGTTTGGCTATCCCATGTTAGTGAACTCCGCATATAACTGTGTACACAATAAACAGAGTGCGCGCATACACACTATATTTCTACATCTATATCTATATCTTTCATCTGTATCTATATAACTGCAGGTTAATACAACATTCATTTTCTTACGTCTTTCCACAATCAGGCCCAACTGACTCTTTCATGGTTTGCCCCGACCTTTTCTCTGCTGTCACATATCTCCAACGTGTCGCCACCGAAGGCCATTTCCCAAGTGCTCGAACTCATACATGCCTCTGTCCCTCTTGGATGGTCTGCCTTCCAACTCATCCACGTCCCTCCACCTTTTTGGACTCTCCCTTCCTCCCTCCCTCGCCTCCTTCACTTATGGCCTTTCCATCCTTTCCATCAATCTTTAATCACTTATCTCACCACATGAACCTGATCAGTACTGCACTCTACCCATCATACTATGCCTACTTTAACTAATTAGCCTGTGAATTTTCTCATCAAAACATCTTATATGACTTTAAAATCTTAATGAAAAAAAAATATATATACTCCTGATAGGCTATTTACATTCTCTACCGTGATTGGGAATTAGTCAGTGCAAAACACAGACCTCTCTCAACTTGGCATACTGGGTATTTAGTCTGCTCAATCCCTTTCGAGCAAGTATACGCATGTCATCTCTCTTCTAGCTGGTTCTCTGCCTCATTATCCTGTCCTTCACCCCAGCTCTGGATTGCCACGCTATATCTTAGTTGTCTGTTGTACGACTAATAGCCCTGAATTACATTTCAGTACTAAAATTAGCTTAATCTATTACATCTGACATCCGTCTGTCTATCTATCAACCTATCTATGTATGAAGTACATTAACGTTAAAATCAGAATCAGCTTTACTTATACTGTAGTTACAAATGTATATAACATAAACATTTTGCGATTTCTTGACGAACAATGTTTACCTCTAACCAAAATTTGCTATATACAGGTATATTATAAATGTCCACAAACTCTTCCCTTTGATGACAACATTGCGTGTGCATCACGCTCATGGCAGCACTTTTCAAACTATGCCAACAAATGCTACACAGCTACTTTGCTTTATGGCGGCACTTTCCAAACTCGACACGGAATTTTATCACCTGTACATCATGCTTATATCGGTGCTTCTCACTGCACATACAAGCGCCATGATTCCCACACTAAACACAGGAGTATATCGGCCGTGTATCAAGCATCATAATTTCCGTACACAGCACAGGAGTATATCGTTACGGGAGTATATCGACCGTGTATCATGCTAACACTGGCACTCTACAAAACTGTACATAATAACCCATTTTATTTATGGCGGCAAATTTACGGCTTAACACTGCATTCTATCGCCTGCATTCATGTTTGCTGACACCTCCCAAACCATACAGTTTTATTCAATACCATCATTACAGTTCTGGGATTTGAACGTATTGCCTGGCTACGATAATGAACTTCTATGTATGTATGATTGCATTATATATATATATATATATATATATATATATATATATATATATATATATATATATATATATATATATATATATATATGTATTTATTTATTTTTATTCTTGCTAAATCCAGACGACTTTATGAAACTTAAAAAATAAGGTAAATCTCTTAGTGACTGGCCGAAGCTATATCTAATCCCCTCCCTCCCCCGAGTTACGATAACTTTCACTCTAAATAAATTATCTGAAAATAACACTAAAATAAACAATACCTCGTCGGACTGAAGGAGTTATGGAAGATATTATAACCCACTTTATTACTGCTGCTGATCTGGACTTTGGACACTATTATCCCAACAGGTTAAGACAGGCGTTCGTACTTAAGGTGGCATTGGAAGCTTCGTGGCAGTTCTTTCTCAGCGATTTATTTTGCATGTTACATCGCCTTACTACGTATATACTAGATACTAGTTATGTAGATCATTTTGATATAGATCTAATTATAAAAAAAGGATACTGAGGTGTAATGCAGTATCTTCAAAGCAACTTATTACACACTAAAAATCCCTGTTATGTAACCAATGTAGTTTCCATATCGATATTATGCATTTTATAAACAATGAAAAGGGGGGGGGGAGGTTAATGACATCTCCAAAACCAAAAGTAGGCCTGTCGTTACCTATAGATCTGATGAAGGATTAAGGTAGCACTACAAATACAAAGGAATCAAGTACTGTATACCGCTTTCACATCATGAATATTTCCGCACCGCCAAACAATACAAACACCGTATTTTTGTATATAATGGCACTCAAACCTCAGAAAATATGACCACAAGGAAGTGGTATATAGCATGTATCGTATATCAAGCTTCTTTCAGCACGTCTCAACTATACAAACATCATACTTTACACCAGAATTCTCAAACCTCAAAGTTATAAACCCAACACGACGTCAGAAAGTAAACGTCTGTACGTCATGTTTTCTGGACATTTCTGAACTATACAAACATCACAGCTGTTTTCTTTTACAACGGCATGTCTCAGAGTTCAGACAATATGGTGACAGAAGGAGTTATACCGCCTGTGTAATATCACATATATTTCGGAACTTCTCAAACTACACAAATCCCGGCACGAGGTCAAAAAGTAAGTAAACCTATATAGTGTAAATCTATATCGTGTTTATTTGGACACTTCTCAAACTATTCCACCATCATACTTTAGCGTGTAGTGGCCCTCTCAAAGCTCAACGTTTATAATACCGGTATGGTGTCAACGTCAACACTATCAGCATACACACTATATCAAAAGCGTTAGGTCCTCTGTCATTTAATCCACCACTTGACAAACCCCCACCCTCCCCTACCCTCCCCCTCACCCCGCTACACTCACTCCTACCCTTTACTGCACTCCATCTAGTCCATACCCACTCCATCCCCACCACACTCCAATCCCCCCTTTCTACACCCCAACCCCTCTCCTTACTACACCCCAACTCCTCCCCTTACTATTCTTTTAACAACATCTCACAAAGCCTTCTCCCAACTTCCCTCCCCATCTCTGTCCCCCTCCCTTCCTACATCATTCATAACATCTTCACCCTCCTTCCTAACCCCTCTCCTCCCTAAATCCTCCACTTTCCCCCCGCACTTAAACCCCCTACTCCCCTCTATCGATCCCTAACTATCACTATAACCCCACCCCGCACCCTCCCTAACCCCCACACCTATCATCCACTCCTAGCTCCCTTACCACTGGAATGCTCCCCCAATACTTAAGTACTTCCCTTGAAAAACTAGCCCAGACTAACCTTATTTATGCGAACCTAACAACACCTAACTTAAATTAATCCATCCTTAATCAAACTTACCTACTCTCACCCACCTTAACCTGAATCAACCCATCTCGACAAAACTTACCTCCTTCCCCTTTCCCCATCTCTTCAGTCCCTTCCCTAACCCCACCTCAACTCTCCCCACTGCACTCCCTCATCCACTCTCACCCCATAAAGCACTCGAGCGCTGCCCTTGCACTTGGGCGCTTAATTTTCAACCCAACCCAACACAACCTAACCTAGTCTAACAGAAACCTAACCTCACCTGACAATATAACCTAACCTTCCCTAACCCAACCCAACCCCACCTAATCCAGTTCAACTCAATAACTCAACCCTCCTTCCTCTTCCCCCTTCCAACTCCACCTCAACTCTCCCCCTCCCCTCCCTCACCCCCACTCGCAGCACCCCCTCTCAGCGCCCCTAGCACTCGAACACTCCCCTTGCACTTGAGCGCCCCCTGTCGAACCCGGGTCTGGTATCAAGGCCTCCTGGCGGCATTCCTGAACACCACTTGAGGGGCAGGCCTGAGACTTCCACCTTGGCTTTGAGGATTAGATGTCACGCCGTTAGATGAACATGGGTAGATTGGATAGATGGGTAGATAGACAGAGAGGCTTGGCAAGCAGATATAAAAATGTGCTTAGGACGAGAGGGAAAAGATGAAGTGACTTAGTAGATGGACAGGATTTATGGACAGACACAAAAACGAGCTAAGAATGAACAGGGGTAAAAGAGGTAGACAGGTAAGTACAGAACTTGTAAGAATTATATAACAGGTAGATATATGAGCGGTCCAGTAGAATGAGGTAATAGATAAGTGTATATTACTTAGATGGAATAAATGTTAACGTAAAAAAAGTCCTCTCTTATCCTCTCCACCCCTTCCCTCCTTTCCTCCTCCCTAGGCTATCCTAACAACTCAAATTATAACCCCCACCCCTTTCTCTCCCCTGTCACTGTAATTCCCTCTCCACAACACACACACACACACACACACACACACACACACACACACACACACACACCAAATCATCGCTCCCTAACATTCTCCCCACAACCCACACGCAAGAAAATATCCCTATCCACTTCTTAACTCCCTCCCCACAATGACACAAAAAATACACTCCCTCCTCACTCTAAAATATCCTTCCTGTCTCACAGACAAACTTTTTACTACAAACACACACACACACACACACACACACACACACACACCACAAGCAGCCTCCCTTCCCTTCTCTTGCCCACCAATTTCTGCACATCCCACACATGAAAAGCCCTCCCTCTCTTTTTCCTTTCATTTTCTCTCCCCAAATCTTCCTCTTCTCCAAGCCACAAACAAATCTGCCCTCATTCCCCTTCCCCTCCCCACAAGAACTCTTCCTCCCTTACGCTCTTTTCCCGCACCAACTCTCTCCCCACAAAAACCTTTCCTCTCTTCCTTCCAACCCTCTCTCCACTAAAATGCCTTCTCTCCTTCCTCGTTCCTTCCATTCCCTCTCCCATGAAATACACCCCCCCCCCCTTTCCCCAACCTAGCCTCAACTTCCCTCTCCTCTCCGCTCCTCTCCTCAGTCTAGCACCAACTTACCCCCCTTCCAAAATTCCCCCTCTCAAAAAAAAAAAAAAAACTCCTTCCCCTTTCCACCTCACACAAAAAACCTTCCTCCCCTTACCCCCGCCCACCCACCCACCCACCCCCCAAAAACTCCTCCCCAACTCCCCCAAAAAACCTTCTCCTCCTCAACCCTCTCAATCTCCACACACAAAAATACTTCTCCCACTTCCTTCCTCTTTCTTCATTCCCCCCCCCCCAAAAAAAAATGCTCTTCCACACACCCCACCTCATCCCCTCCCTTCTGTTTTCGCATACTTAATCTCCCACGAAAAACCCTCCTCCTCCCCAACTCCTCCACCTGCTCCCCTTTGCCAACTTCTCCATCCTCTCCCCCTCCTCAGCTCCCCCACCCTCTCTTCTCTTCCCCAACTCCCCCACCTTCTTTCCTCATCCTCAACCCCCACAAAAACCCTCCTTCCCCCCAACTCCTCCACCCTCTTCCTCTCCCTAAACTTCCCACCTTCTCCTTCCTAACTCACCCACCCTCTTCCCCTTCCCAACTCGTCACAAAAACCCTTTCCTTCCCCAACTCTCCAACAAACCCCCCAACCCAACTCCCCACAAAAACCCCCCTTCCCCAACTCCCTAACCCCCACCCCAGCCGTACCCCAAGCCGTCAGATGCCAGCTCGCAAAAAAGCGCTAATGGCAAACGCGGCAAATGATGCAGATAGTAATAAGAGGAGCTATTAATGGATTTGATATGTAAATAGCGAGGGGGCCCCCAGACCGCGAGCCGCACGCAGCTTATTGGTTCCAACTGATAAATGCATTGTGCTGCTGGCCGCGGAAATTGGGGGGGGAAAGGGTGGGGGGGGTGGAAAAATCGTGGATGGAGGAAAGTTGGGGGAAGGGGGAAATAGATGACGAGGGGAAAATGTAGATAGAGGAAAATAGGTGGGGAAATGAAGGATGAGGGATAATGAAGACGGAGGAAAATTGGGGGAAAGGGTTGGGGAAGAAATCGTGGATGGAGGAAAATTTGGGGGGGGGGGGAATGGATGATGAGGGAAAATGATGATGAAGGAAAAGTGGGGAAACGGTGGGGGGGGGGGAAATAGTACAGGGAGGAAAATTGGGGGGCAAAATGGCTGACGGGAGGAAATGAAAGGGGGAGGAAAATTAGGGGAAAGTGGGTGAAAAAATGGTGGATGGAGGAAAATTGTGGGAAAATTGGAAGACGAGGGGAAATTAGTATGGAAGAAAATTGGGGGAAAGTGGGTGTAAAAATCATGGATGGAGGAAAACTGGGGGGGTAATGGATGAAGAGGGGAAATGAAGATTGAGAAAAATTGGGGGAAAGGGTGGGTGATAAAATCGTGGGTATGGGGAAATTGGGGGAAAAAGCGGAAGAGAAAATCGTGGCTGGGGAAAACTGGGGGAAAGTGAGTGAAAAAAATCGTGAATGGGAGGAAAATTGGGAGGGGAAATAGTCACAGGGAGAAATGTGAGGGAAAATGAAGGCTTAAGGAAACTGGAGTGAGAAACAGAGGTAAGATGAAATAGGTATAAAAATAATGGGGAAGAAAAATGGTGAATGGGGAAAATTGGAGGGGAAAATGGAGGATAAGGGAAAACGAAGGTGAAGGAAAATAGTGAGAAATGGGGGTAAGATGAAATATTAGGATAAAACAGTGAGGATTAAAAAAAAAATGCAGAAAAATGGAATAGGGTGGAAGAATTGGGATGAGGAAAAAAATGGAGGGAAGACGGAAAACTATGACTGAAAAATGGGGGTAAGACGGAAAAATGGCAGTATAATAGGGAGGAGAAAATGGGAGGAAAAAAGATGAGGAAAAACTGAGTCAAAATTGGGGCAAAGATACGGACGGAGAAAAAGGCAGAGATAAAAAAAAAAATGAGGAGAGGGAAATTGATGAGAAAAATGGGGTAAAAGACCGGAAAATAGGTGAAAGAAAAGAAGAACTACGGAAAAGAGAAAAAAATGGGGAATGAGGCTGGGACAGTAAACGAAGGGAAGGAATATGGGATGGAAGGGACATGATGGAAGGAAAACTGAGAATTAAATGGGGAAACACAGTCAATAAGAAAAATACAAAGAGAGAAAAAAGGGAAGAGGAGGGAAAAAACAGGAAAACGGTGGAAATTGGGAAAAAAGCTGAAAAACCCATGTGAAATAGGAATAACTGCGGTCAGAGTAACTTTAGTAAAAAAAAAATAATAATAATAAAAAAGCATATGTTGAGGAAAAGGGGTAGAGAGCTGGGAGAAAAATCAAAGTGAAAATGAAAAAATGGGTAATGGAAAAATGGGTAACAGAAAAATGGGCAACAGAAAAATGGGAACTGGGAAGATAGTTAATGGAAAAAGGGTAATAGAGAAATGGGCAACAGAAAAATGTGTAATCGAAAAATAAGCAATGGAAAATGGGTATTGAAAAAATGGGTAACGAAAATGGGTAACGGAAAAATGGGTAACGGAAATGGGAAACGGAGAAATGGGTACTGGAAAAATGGGTACTGGTAAAATGGGTTACCAAAAAAATTGGTAACGAAAATAGATACTGGAAACATGGGTAACGCGAAAATGGGTGATGGAAAAATGGGTTATGAAGGTAAAAATGGGGATAAGGAGGGAAAAATGGGAAAGGGGATATATGAGGGGGGTAAATATGGGGGTGAGGAGGAAAATAAAAAGTGAGAGATAATATACATAAAGGGAGGGAAGATGCAAGGTGAGGTAAAAATTGGGGGAGTAGGAGGGAGAGCCATGCAGAGAAGGATGGTAAAAATGCTGAGAGGGAAGATATTGTTAATGGGAGAAGGGGAGGAGAAAACAGGACAAAAGGAAGAAAAATGCCTGGGAAGGGGAGAAATGAGGAAGGAAAGATGCATGAGAAAAGAATAATTACTAGGAGGGGGAGAAATGAGGAAGGAAAGATGCATGAGAAAGAAAAATACCTGGGAGGGCAAGAAATGAGGAAGGAAAAATGCACGAGAAAAAAAAAATGAGGTAAAAATGAAGCCGATAAAAAATACCAAGAAATATAAAAGATGAAAATGTGGTAGATGAAAATACCGAAGGAAAACGAAAAAAATATATAAAGAAAAATGCTAAGAGGAAATAATGCGTATAGGTGGAAAATGAGAGAAAAATTGGGGGGAAAGAGAGAAAAGGTACGTGGAGAGAAAAAAAAATGGGGGTGTGGAGGAAAGATACACGGAGGAGGAGGGGAGGGAGGAAAAGTGACATGAAATAAGAAGGGAGGAAAGAAATATAAAAGAAGGAGGCGGGGAGGGAGGAAGGATATATACATGAGATGGGGAGGAAGAAAAGATACACGGGGAGGGAAGGAAGGTAAGATACATGATGAGGGGAAGGAGGAAAAGATACAAAAGGGCGAAGAGAGAGAAAATGATACATAGAGGAGGCGAGGGAGAGGAAAATACTGTCGGAAGAAAAGGGAAGCAAAGAAAGTGGATGTACAGATAAATTCACGAGTTCTTGGTTAGGAGAATGTTTTCATATCCCACGCACTGTGCTCCCCACTGTACTGCACGTCATCATCATCATCATCACCGCCACCATCATCATCGCCACCATCATCATCATCATCATCATCATCATCACCGCCACCATCATCATCATCATCATCATCATCATCACCATAACCACATTTCCACAATTACAATTCCCACTTCATATTTAGGTGGGCAAGGATCCAGACACAGAAACACACACACACACACACACACACACACACACACACACACACACACACACACACACACACAAAATCCCCTCCCTCCCCTCCCACACAACAGGGAAAAAAATGCAAAAATAAAATCCATCCATAACAAAAGTGCAATCCCCATTATTTCAGTTTTTATCTGACGGCGCCATAGAGTATCTCCACACCCCATTCGTTATTATTAAAACCGCGATACCCATAATCCGCAATATTATAACCCCGCTGCATTTGGGGCGGTGGGTGTGGGAGTGGTGGGAGGGGGTGTGTGTGGTGTGGTGAGGGGTGCAGAGGGTGAGTGTGGGAGGGGAAGTAGGAGGGGATGTGGAGGAAGAGTGTGTGGTGTGTGTAGGGGAGGGGGAAGGAAGGGAAGTGGGAGCGGGTGTGAGGTGTGTGTGTGTGTGTGTGTGTAGGGGGGTGAGGACGGTGCGAGGGGATGTGTGTGTGTGTGTGTGTGTGTGTGTGTGTGTGTGTGTGTGTGTGTAGAAAGATATATGTATGAGGAAGTGCACGAGTGTATATGTAGAAGGATGTTTATGTGAATGTGTTACGGTGTTTATATGAATGCGGGACGGCTTATGTGTACAAAACAGTGTGCGTGTACGTGTGCGTGGGTAGAACTGTGTGATGGTCAGTGACTACGCAGAAGCCATGTGCGTATCAGCGAGTAAGCATAACCCATGCGCGTATTATGTACGTATCAGCAAACCCATGTACGTATTATGTGCATATCAGCAGAACCCATGTGCGTATTATGTGCGTATCAGCAGAGCCCATGTGCGTATTATAAACGCATCAGCAGAACCCATGTGCGTATCAGCAAACCTATGTGCGTATTATACGCGTATCAGCAAACCTATGTGCGTATTATACGCGTATCAGCAGAGCCCATGTGCGTATTATAAGCGCATCAGCAGAACCCATGTGCGTATCAGCAAACCTATGTGCGTATTATACGCGTATCAGCAAACCTATGTGCGTATTATACGCGTATCAGCAAACCTATGTGCGTATTATGTACGTATCAGCTGAACCCATGTGCATATCATGTGCGTATCAGCAGAACCCATGTCCGTATTATGTGCGTATCAGCAGAACCGATGTGCGTATTATGCGCGTGTAAGCAGAACCCAGGTGCGTATTATGTGCGTATCAGCAGAACCCAGGTGCGTATTGTGCGTATCAACAGAACCCATGTGCGTATGAATTTATTTATGTGTGTATTTAAATTTATGACACAATAGGCCTTCACGAGGGATTAAAAATATTACTGAAAATCTGCGCTAACTGATAACGCTGGCCGTAAATTGTATCAACCCTTGTGAAATGTGCGGAACAGAGATATGGGGTGCCAATGTGATAAGGCTAATGATGGAAGGGGAAGAGAGGGGAGAAAGAGGGGAAGAAGGGAAAAAGAGGGGAAGTGAGGGGAGAATGGGAAGTGAGAGGAGAAAGAGGGGAAGTGAGGGGAGAATGGGAAGAGAGGGAAGAAAAAGGGGAAGTGAGGGGAGAATGGGAAGAGAGGGAAGAAAAAGGGGAAGTGAGGGGAAAAGAGGGGAAGAGAGGGGAGAAAGAGGGGAAGTGAGGTGAGAAAGAGGGGAAGAGAGGGGAGAAAGAGGGGAAGAGAGGGGAGAAAGAGGGGAAGAGAGGGGAGAATGAGGGGAAGTGAGGGGAGAAAGAGGGGAAGAGAGAGGAGAAGGAGGGGAAGAAGAGAGTACAAGAGGGGAAAGATGGGAGAATAAGCGGACACAGAGGGGAAGAAGGGAGTAAAAGAAAAGAGAGGGGAAGAAGGGAGTAAAAGAGGAGAAAGAGGGGAAGAATGGAGTAAAATGGGAGAAAGAGGGGAAGAAAGGAGTAAAACAGGAGAAAGAATGGATGAAGTGAGTAAAAGAGGAAGTGAAGAAGGGAGTAAAAGAGGAGAAAGAGGGGATGAGGGGGTTAAAAGAGGAGAAAGAGGGGAAAAAAGGGAGTAAAAGTGGAGAAAGAGAGGAAGAAGTGAATAAAAGAGGAAAAAGAGGAGAGAAGGGAAGTGTGAGGAAAAGAAGAGTTAAAGGGGAAAGAAGGGAAACGGGGAAAAAGACGGGAAAGACGAAAGAGTGGGAGGGTGGGAGGGGGGGAGCGGAAGAGAAAGAGAGGACAAAAAAAAAAAAAAAAAAGACGGGGGGCAAGACGAGAAAAGATGGAATGGGGAATGAGAACTGACGAGGGGAATGGATAGGAGAAGATGGGAGAAAGAGAGTATGGGGAAAAGGTTGATGAACAGAAAACCGTGGAGAAAAGGAAAGAGAAATGGAAAGTGAGGAAAGAGGGAAAAATAGTCAAGGAAACAAAGACAAGGAAGACGAAAAAAAAAAAAAGGGAGTGAAAGACAAGACAGAGAACAAGGTGAAGAAAACCACGTAATGAGTTGTGCTGAGGGGGGAAAAAAAAAAAAAAAACGAAGGAGAAATGGAGGAGTGAAAAATGTAAGAGGAAAAGTGGAAGAGGGAGCGAAAAGAGGGAAATGGAGAGAGAGAAAAGGAAAATGGAGAGAAAAGAAGGGAAAAAGAAATATGGGAGAGTAAAGGGTGAAATAAAGAAATGGGGATGCTGGAGGAGAAAGTGGTACGTAAGGAAATACAAGAAAAGGGAAGAGGAAAATGGGACAGGAGGGAGAAAAGGGGAAGGAAGGAAAAGGAAACTGGGAAAAAAGTGGAGGAGGGAGAGAAGAAAGAAAGAGGGAGAGAAAAGAGGAAGGAAGGGAGGAAAGATGAGGGAGAAAAAGAGAGGGAGAAAAAGGGGTAAGGAATGGAGAAGAGGGAGGGGAGGGGACGAGAGAAAAGTGAAAATAAAAGGGGGAGAAACTGAAATGAGAAATGAAATGAGGAAAGACAAGGGTGAGAGGAGAAGAGAGTGAGAGAGGCAGAGAAAGAGTGTGGGAGCGGGGGAGAGAGTGGGAGAAGCAGGGAGGTGGAGAGAGGAAACAGGGGAAATGGGGGAGGGATAAAAGGGGAGATGAATGATAGAAAATAACACGAGGGTAGAAAAGTCAGGCGAATATACGAGCAGAGGACAAAAAGAAATGTATAACGCATGGAAAAGACGGAGAGCAAAAGGAAAAGAAAAGGGAGACACAGACAAACGAACAGGAAGGGGAAGAAGAGGGAACATATGAAAGGAGGGAAAGAAGGAAATGCGAGAAAAAAAAAGGGGGAATAAGAAAACAGAAAAAAAGGGATAATTGTATAACTTGAGTAGAAAAGTAAAATCGAAAAAAGAAAACAAGGGGAAAGGAAGACAGGAATGTAGTGAAAGGTGCCAGAAATAGGAGCAAGGGAAAAATTAAAAAAGAAAGTGAAGAGCGAGAAACATGAAGGGAAAAATGAATGTGAAAAACGGAGAAAATGAAGGGGAAAAAAGAATGAAAAGCAACATCGATGAGTAAAAATAAGGACGCAAACGGAAAAATAGGGGCGGTGAGAAAATGCAGAGAGAACTAAACCAATGGATGGAAGAAAAAACAAATAAGGAAGAAACAGCCAAGAAGAAAAGAGTAAAGTGACGAATAAGGAGGGAAAAAAAGCAAATAAAACTACTAAGTGCGAAGAATAATTGATCAAAAAAATGGAGAAGGCAAACCAGTGAAAAAAAAGGTGGTAATAAATCAGGAAAAAAATGGGAAAGGATACCGTTAAAAGGTGGAGAGAGAGAGAGAGAGAAAGAGAGAGAGAGAGAGATAACGACTCAAAAGGAAAATACAGAAAAAAAGATGAAAAAAAAAAAAAAGGGTAAACTATAGAAGAAAAGGTGAAACTGAGGAAGAAATCTGCAGGGAAACTTGGAGAGGGAGGAAAAAATAAGTGGTAATGAGATGAAGACAAAGTGCATAAGAGAAAGATGACAGAAATCTTATGTAATACTTAATATTTCAATGTACAATCTTATATATCGTTTTTTAAAGAAGAATATATTGTACGAATCAAGTTACGTCTGTGTGATATCCGATTTATTATTATACAACATCTCTCTCTCTCTCTCTCTCTCTCTCTCTCTCTCACACACACACACACACACACACACACACACACACACACACACACATTGCTAAATACACTGCAATGTCAATATAATACCTATGTCAATGTACCTGTAATATCCAGTCAAACTGCAACACTACGCCCGAGAATCATACAAGGTACTCTTCAAAATATACAACGATATTACGTGTCACATCAAATCGATTTTAACAGAAACATTCGAGTTACCTAATGGTAGGTTCAATATAATTTAAGACATCCTCCAATTATTACACTTCAGTTTTGACTAATAATCAACGTATCATAAAGAAATAAAATGAATTAAAAAGTACGCTCGGACACAATCTCTTCACAACAGTTACCATAGTGAAAAAGAAGTGAGAGAAAACGTAGTGTGGGATACAGAATGGTAGAAAACGAGTGTGCAGTGTATACTTCCATATTCTCCAACACCCTTCGCAGCCCATGTATATAATTATGACCAGTTCTTACCTGTTGGAAAATAAGGGTACTGTTTCGTAGCCACAGAATGGGAAAATTAATCAGGAAGTACAGTACGAATCTGCTGACGCATTTTGGACTTTATTCGTGCTACCTCCGGACTATATACATTTTTAAATATCTGGGAAGACCTCTATCGCAGGGGTTAAGAAGGCTATAACCCTACAGGCTGGCAAGTCATTCCTGAACTAAACACTATTGTCTAGAAATAGCAAGAACAAAATGAAAATGTCATCGTGCGGCAGTGGTTGTCACAAAACTTATCAAAAATTAAAAAACCACACAAAATATACAAAAACAGTATATAAGGAAAAGGTGAGAATAAAGTAATGAAAACTAATCTCCATCAGACAGAGAAAATCCCTTCCTACACTGTAAAGAAAGTAAGGTTCAAATGTAAAAGAATAATAAAACCATAAATACTGTAAAGAAAGTAAGGTTCAAATGTAAAAGAATAATAAAACCATAAATACTGTAAAGAAAGTAAGGTTCAAATGTAAAAGAATAATCAAACCATAAACCTATGTAATCATCCAAACATGCGTTACCTCCTGATAATAAAAAAATAAATAAAAAAGAAAAATGAAAAAGCAAGAATGAAAGAGATATCGAAATTCGACTTGGTTTATCAAGCAAATAAAAACAGAACACCAGGCAACGTAGACGAGAAAGAGACCACGTAATATCCCTCGCAATCGTGCAATAATAAAATGTCACCTCTTTAACACACACACACACACACACACACACAAAGAAATAGCGAGAGGAAGAAAAAAAAGATAATGCATGAACTGACTATCTAATAAATAAAATAGGTTCTCTTATTACAAAAAGTGAAGCAATATGGATGGAAGAGATTATCAAAAACAAATTACACACACACACACACACACACAAACAATGCCCAATAACTGACTACAACACAACAACTTACGAGGTTAGCAGTAAAATTATAACTGCTAACTATTCATATTCAGATCACAAAAAAAAAAGTAAAAAAAAAAAAAAGACCAATGTTAGCTGTAACGGATGTTGGTATATACTTACTGTCCCAGAAGGAAATAGAGAAAAAGATGACACGACTAAACATCAAAATCTAGGGTTTACCAACAGTTAACGAGTCAATAGATAAACACTACGGTATCGAGAATGCCCCAATACTGATTTTAATGCAAGAAAGACGAGTCAAATAGATGCTGCCAAAAAGTTTCACTTCCAAAGAGAAACGAAAAAGGAGAACTACAATCAAGAATCGTCCACAAAAAGTTGCATTTCCCAGGGGAACGGAATAAATGACAAACAACATCAAGATTCATTCATTTAGAGGAGCCTAGGCACATACTGTTTTAAGATGTGGATGTTACAGAACGACGGAAATACAGAATGTGAAAGTTCCACGGCTGATCAGTGAATACATGAATGATTAAGAGATCCATTAACTTCTGCATTAGAGGGTCGGACAAAAAAATGGGGATGAGAATGCGTTGCCTGATAGGTGCTGCACGCCAGGCATAATCAGGGAGGGATGCTAGTCGGCAGTTAAAATGAGAAGTAACCAAAGAAAAAGGATGAGGCAAAACTAACGAAAAGAAACACCAGGAAACGAAATCCTCACTAGTAAAATTAATCAAGTAAAAAAACTATTTAAAAAAAAAAAAAAGGGAACAGAAACACTTCCTGTCCAATAAGCCATGCATAAGTAAACGAAACGCACCAACATTAAAAAAAAAAAAAAAAAAAGAAAATGACATATCAATAACACCCACAAAAAACAGAGAGAGAGAGAGAGAGAGAGAGAGAGAGAGAATCAGAACACACACGTCAACGCCCCATGTTCAATAAGGCAGACATAATCAAGAGGCGAAAGAATCAACAATATATATGCACGGCCTGAAACATCCGAGACAAGATTGGTAGCGTGAAAAATACATTGGGGGGAGACGATAACATACCCCGATGCATTAACATACCTGAACACAGCTGAATACTACACGACACCTCTCTCTCTCTCTCTCTCTCTCTCTCTCACACACACACACACACACACACACACACACACACACACACACACACACACACGAGTTCTAGCAATACCTAAGAACGAGAGTGTAGACAAAGCTGAGTAAAAAGTTGCTTGACGTAACATAATGCAGGAGAGAGAACAAACTGAGGTAGTCTGAACATACAATATGCATGGAATATAATAGCTTACAAGGAAAGTGTTCTGTTCTAATGTTTACAGGAGACTAAGGATAAGAATGAGATGGCGAATGATAAGGTAAAGTACACGAGGAAGGGTAGCTGGTACAGGCATGAGGGATGTGATGGGAGAATGAGGAGTGGAAGACAGAGAACTGGGTAATAAACAACAGCGTACGAAGGAAGGCGCCTTGGACTGGCGGAAAGGGCGATGGGTTACGCCTGAGAAGCTTGCATGGATTTTTGTCTCGTCGGTTAAGGAAGCTCCCTAGCACCTCTTCCACAGCGATTTATTTTTGTATATGGCTGGTTAATATCCTTTCGTATATTACTTAAGCAGAGTATGGTGATAATGGAAGGATTTATTTAGCACGAAGGTGGTCTGTACGGTGTAATGGGCAAAAATAAATCGCTTACGAAAAGATGTTAGGGAGCTTCCATAACCTTCGAGAACACGGGCCTGTAACTGTTGTCTATGTATCAAAGCCCCAGTAATATGTAATAACCGATCAGGAATACATGTGGAAGGATGACCTGAATTAGGGAGAGGAAAGCGGTGACGTGCTGCAACAAGGACAGCACCTTGGGTAAACTCTGCGACTGTTATCTATGTATTAATAAATCCCCAGTAAGACAGGCAATGCGGTACACGGTCAAGGGTAGCTCTCATTGGTGGAAGGGGTGATGGGCTACGACTGAGAGGCCTGGAAGGGTTTTTGCTTTGAATAACAGGATGAACTTCTGGAAATGTTACCTATGTACCGATATCTAAATCTTCCGGCAGTATGAGACAGTCGACCCTACAGTACATGTGGGTGGGCAGCTTGGATTCGCGGAGGGGAAAGAAGGGCAACGACAGAGAAAATTTGCCACCCTGGATAAACCCTGCTACTGTTACCTGTACATCTGCATCAATACCCAAACGAGGTACAGGTGGGAGAACGACTTAGATGGCGAAAGGGGGTGATGAGTTACGGGGAGTTTTTTTTTTCTCTTTTTTCTATTATCTTCCACCCGACGGCCTCTGAGAGTGTTACCTATGTATCTGTATTAATGCCCCGGCAGTATGAGACAGACACGCGACCTATTACCAACATTAACAATACATTCTTCACTAATGCAAATCTGAATAATGTAGCTCGGTGTCAAAGGACGAGACCGAGAGAGCCAGGGAGGGTGGAAGGGTGAGGGAGGAGGGGGTAAGTAATGAGGGTGTGAAAGGTGGGAGGGAGGGAGAGAAGGGTGGTAGGGGGAGGGAGTGAAGAGAAGTGGGAGGGGAGGGAGTGAAGAGAAGTGGGAGGGGAGGGAAAGAAGAGAGGTGAGAGGGGAGGAGAAAGGTGAGGGGGGGGGAGAGAGATGTGTATGAGTGAAGAAAAGAGAAAGCGTAGTGAGACTGGAAGACCAAGGAAGGGAGGAAGAAAGTAAGGTATTGAGGAATGGAGAGAAGAAACGTAGGAGAGGAGGGATAGAAGAGAGGTGAGAGCAGACAAGGAGGGAGAGGAGAGAGGTGAAAGCATACGAGGCGCAAAGAAAGAGAAATGACATCAGAAACGGGAAAATGGAAGGTATGGATAATAAGGATAGAAAGAATTCAGGATGGGAAAAACAAGATCAAAGAGAGGGAAATAAACAAAGGGGAAAAAAAAAAAAAGATTGAAAGAGAAGGTAGAAGGGAGGAAATAGAAATGACAAGGGATGGCAAAAACAAGGGAAAGAAGAGAAAACAGATATAAGAGGGAGGAAAAGAAACTGATATTATGAGGGAAGGAAGGGAAAGGAGAGAGGATCTGAGGAATGGGTAACTTTGACTTTAGACTGATTTCTCTGGACCGAATTTTCCACAAAATTGGGTCCAAAGTAGATCAATAAACGTTTTAGCTCATTTTTCCTTGTGACCTTGACCTTGACCTTATTCGCTGTATCGTATCGTTTATAAAGGCTCCAACATGTTTGCATACGTCGGTCTTGGTCACCTAATGGCGGTTCTCCAAGCTGATCGATCTCCGACAGCCTCCCTATTCACTCCCTTCTCCCTAAGATCACACTCTATGACCTCATCCCAGGTTTTTTTCGGTCTACCTGTTGTTCTCAAAATCGAATCCCTTTACCCTTAGCTGGTGCTCAAAACTAACTATTGCTTAAATGGAATCAACACTGCTTTAATTATAGGGTCATACTTGACCTTCACCTCTGACTGCCCAAAGCCAACCCGTTCATCCTAGCATTAGCCTCAATCCATCCACCAAGTTTGGCTTATATTGGACAAAATCAAAGCAATCAGGCATATATATATATATTTATATATAAAAAAACAATAGGCAAGGCATTTCCAGATAGGACCCTCAACCTTCCACGGTGTTTCGTACAAACCGGAATAAAACTATGAGTTATTCTGTTCAAACACCACCAGACATAGTGACACGCACCGGGCAAGAAATACAAACGCTGAACTACCATGTGTGCGGGTGTAAAACAGTCATCAGAGAGAAGCGATTTAGCTCGGGTCCCTATACGCTGAAGGGTGTAATGTGGGAGCATTTTTTTTTTTTTATTAGTAAAAGCAAAACAAGAAAAATATCCAAAGTTAAAACTTATACAAACGTCACTCACATGATGAGTTATATTTTGAAAGTCGCAGCAATATTCACATGAAATCATAGTCATCACAAAAATATAGAAGAATGTTGCTGATTAATAAAGCATTCAGAGAGACAGCTATCGGTCTTTTAAAACACTGTATCGCACACCCGGAACTAGCAGGAAGCACTACAATAATTACACAAAACATTAACAGTGAAGTAACATAAAATACTGAACCCATTCAATCATATTGGTCGCGTCCAGGATTTATATATCGGAAAGAATATAATACAGTTAAATGTAAATATCTGTACACGACAACCACCCTGGATAAACTGGACTGGGAATCACGCAGGCAATACAGTACATAAAAGAACATAGGTCCATACTCGAGGTGACAGACTTCGTGGCACCTCCTCCTCTGCGAATTAGTCTGCGTGTCACATTAATCCTCCTACACGTTACCGAGATTTAGCAATGCCTTGAATACCAGTGAGAGTAACACCCTGAGACTCCCAGCACATCTACTTCAAAGTACAAAAATAAATAAATAAATAAATAAATGCTAAGAGGGAAGGGCTTACCCTATCAACAAGAATTAAACCCTAAAACTATTACCCAAACATGAGGAAGAAAAAAAAATGGCAGACAAGAACTTTTCAAAATATTACCCAAACACTGAAACACACACACACACACACACACACACACACACACACACACACACACACACACACACACGGAAAAAAAACACGTAAACACCGAGGTCTTCAAAAAGGGGCCCTGTCTCACATCCAGTCCCAAACATTACAGGCAAAACTAACGACCAGACAAGAAGCATTCATAAAAGATCTTACCCAATTCCTACAAACTCAAGCGGCCTCCATAACAGTGCCATCTAAACAGGAATAATTATACAAGAGGCATTCATAAAAGATCTTACCCAAATCCTAAGATAAAAAACGAGACCCTACCCAATTCCTATGATAAATAAAAGTCTCAATAACAGTGTAATTTAACCACGAATAAATTTGCTTGATCATAATCTTAGTTTTTTAATATTGTATCTGCTTTGGCTTCTTTACTGTTATCTTTAATTTAGATGTGAAGTATTTGGGAGCTGTACACGATAAAAGCATGATCTAGCATTCTTATAAAACATCTCAGGTTTGGGAATGTTAATAATTATGGCCCTGGATGCATTAGCCCACCCAGGCGCTGATATTACTTACCCGCGCATCCTTCCTAAAAAAAAAATAATAATAAAAAAAAAATAAGGAGAAAGGGAAAAAAAGGAATATGGAAAAAAATGAAAAAAGGAATATGGAAAAAAATATATATACTAGTATGGCATTTTCCCCCCGTTCCTATTCGTAAAGGGAAGGAAATTAATGATGGCGAGTACTTTTAGGGAGAATGGGTTTTATGTAAATAGATATAACCACAATATATCTAAGGGTAAAAAAGGATACTAAGGGGAAAAGAGGACACCAAGGGGAAAAGAGGACATTAAGGGGGAAAGAGGACACTAAGGGGGAAAGAGGACACTAAGGGGGAAAGAGGACACTATGGGGAAAAGAGGGCACTAAAGGGAAAAGAGGACACTAAAGGGAAAAGAGGACACCATAAGGAAAAAAGGACATTAAGGGGGAAAGGGGACACTAAGGGGAGAAGAGGACACTAGGGGGAAAACAGGGCACCAAGGGGACACTATGGGGAAAAAGGATACTAAGGGGAAAAGAGGACACTAAGAGGGAAAGAGGACAACTAAGGGGAAAAGAGGACAACTAAGGGGAAAAGAAGACACCAAGGGGAAAAGAGGACACCAAGGGGAAAAGAGGACAACTAAGGGGAAAAGAGGACAACTAAGGGGAAAAGAAGACACCAAGGGGAAAAGAAGACACCAAGGGGAAAAGAGAACACCAAGGGGGAAAGAGGACAACTAAGGGAAAAAGAGGACAACTAAGGGAAAAAGAGGACAACTAAGGGGAAAAGAGGACAACTATGAGGAGTATGGCCATTCCTCCTTTGCTCTATTTTCCCCATACGTTTTTTCTCCTCATGGCTTCGTACTTGCTGCTTTCACATAGCCTTCCTTCTCTGTGTGGGTAGTGCATTAGTAACTCTCTCTCTCTCTCTTGTGTGAAAAATTTCGTCTATGTTTCTCCTATTTCTTTTTAAATAAAAAAGTAGGACTTTTATTACCTCTATTTTACTGTTTTGTGTGTGTGTGTGTGTGTGTGTGTGTGTGTGTGTGTGTGTGTGTGTGTGTGTGTGTGTGTGTGTGTGTGAGAGAGAGAGAGAGAGAGAGAGAGAGAGAGAGAGAGAGAGAGAGAGAGAGAAAGCTTCCTTGTCAACCATTAATCCCTCTCAGGCCGAGGGTGTGAATAGCCTTTTTACACCTCTTATCTCCTGACGATTTCACTGTACCTAGGATAATTTTCGAAGTGGACGAGTTACATGTAGCCTCAATTAACCCCTTCAGAAAATTTGCCGGGAAGTAACAAGAAACTACTACTACTACTACTACTACTGATAAAGATGATGATGATGATGATGATGATAATAATAATAATAATAATAATAATAATAATAATAATAATAATAATATCATTGCTATTATTATTACTATTACTATTATTATTATTATTATTATTATTATTATCATTATTAAGTGGCATGTCCTTTAAACATTAGGAATTGATGCCTTCAGGACGATGACACCATTAAAGATTACGTTCCTGCTACAACTAAGCGATTCTATTCAACTTTCGAGCAAATCCCTTTACTACGAGGTCCAGCGTAAATTGAATACATCAGTCTGGAGAAGGCAAAAATAAACAAAACAGAGCGGCATTAAAAGCAGTTAATCCACATATATTTTCCCTCAGATCTAACAATCTCCAAAACGCACTCCCCTGACAAAAAAAAAAAAAAAAGAGGTGAAAGCAAAAACAAACAGCGTTAAATAAATTCCTGGGCATTTTTCGCCAGTAAGCGTGAGAGGACGAAGGAAAAAATGAAGAGGCGGGGGTGACAGGCGCACGGGGAAAAAGCCACGGCCAACAAAAAGGACTGACAGCAACACGCAAAAGCCACTAACGGCGACACGGAAGAACTGAATACCAAAATTAAAAAGGCAAGAACCAACAGCGCCGGCCCTCAGGTACGGGCGGCAAATACGGCACGAGAATGGACGCAGCCACACACATACGCACCCAAAGTACCCAACACACACACACACACACACACACACACACACACACACACACACACACACACACACACACCATAAAATTAAGAAGCTAATCGACACCTCATCAGTTCATACCTCACCTTAACTCGACATCTTAATTTAACTTTTATCTCCGGCTAAGGTGATAGGAATTTGCCCAGCTTATAAGGACGTCCTCGAGATGAGGGGATTAATATTCTTAGTGCAGTATTCTCAATGGTGTCGCACGCTTCGTGGCACTTCAGCTTGATTTAATTCCCTCTTCATCTCATCTTTGGTTGGAAAAGGGGTTCAGATGACGACGATGATGGAGACTATAGAGATGATGATGATGATGATGACAATGATGATAAAAGCGATGTTGATGATTATGATGATGATGATGATGATGACAATGATGATAAAAGCGATGTTGATGATTATGATGATGATGATGATGATGACGACAACGATAAAAAAAAAGACGGTTATAACGATGATGATGATGATGATGATGATGATGATACGACGAAGAATATGACTATGATTTTTTTTAAACAGAGAAGAGGAAGGAAAAACAAATAAAAACAATAATCCATACACCAGATTACAAGTGTCCTCCATTCATAAAAAAGCTAACAGTTGTACTTGTAAGGGCGTAGGCCGAAGTTTGGGGGGGAAACCACTCTGGGGATGCCATTTCCAAACAGATGCAGTTCGGGGAATAAAAGAATTCAGATGGGCAGAAGTTCAGCAATATAGCAGTGTGGCAGTTGTCATGAGCGATACCAGACACCCGTGTAGCGCGGGGGGAGGGATGGAGAGGTGGCACGATGGATGCAACTTCGTCTGAGCATTTGCCATAAAAACACCTATAAAATAATGCAAGGTAGGCAACATTCCTTCTTACTTGAAGGGAAGGAAGTTCGTTTTTAACAGCAGGGTTAGTACGATGATTTTCCTCATGCAAAAAAGGAGGAACCAAAGACTGAAGTCAGGAAAAGTTGTCTCTTCCAAGAAAATGAAATAAGAAAAAGAAAAATAATGCCAAAATCCATCTGTGTTCGAAATGTGTGGACACAGAACGTTCAAAAGGACTGGAGGTGACAGGCAGAGGGAAAGACAGACTAAGTAAGACAGCTCCGGAATTGACACGTTGTGTTTCGGTATATGGTGTGTGTGTGTGTGTGTGTGTGTGTGTGTGTGTGTGTGTGTGTGTGTGTGTGTGTGTGTGTGTGTGTGTGTGTGTGTGTGTGTGTGTGTGTGTGTGTGTGTGAGAGAGAGAGAGAGAGAGAGAGAGAGAGAGAGAGAGAGAGAGAGAGAGAGAGAGAGAGAGACATTACCATTCTCAAACCACGCAACCAGGATGGAGGGGAGGCAAATACAGAAATGAGCGGACATGAACACAACAAAGTGGATGGACAACTAGCACTAAATGATCAACTGGCAAGAAATGATGGGAAATAATTAGCCAGGCCTGATTGTGGGTGCTTCAACCTACGCTACAGATCAGAAGGTGAATGTACAATCGGCATCGAAAGTCCTGTACCCCCTCCTGCAACCATGGACAAAATCAGTGTGAAGAATCCTTAACAACCGACACTGATGACTTCATTTGTCCATACATCAGTGTCACCAGCGTCGTTTGCACAGGATTCATCACAGAAATTTTCAAAGTCCATGGAAAGGGATGTGGACGACGAGACCAGACTTTTCATATGAACAGTACAGCCAAAAGCAAAAGTGGATGGAGAGAGAAGCAGGAGAAGGTGGAGAGAGGAACAGGAGAAGGTGGAGAGAGAAGTATGAGAAGATGAGGAGAGAAGCAGGAGGTGGAGAGAGAAGTAGGGGAAAACGCAGAGAGAAGTAAGAGAAGATGGAGAGAGATGTAGGAGAAAATGGAGAGAGAAGTAGGAGAAGGTGGAGAGAGAACTAAGAGAAGATGGAGTGAGAAGTAAGAGAAGATGGAGAGACAGTAAGAGAAGATGGAGAGAGAAGTAGGAGAAGGTGGAAAGAGAAGCAGAAGATGGCGAGAGAAGCAGAAGATGGAGAGAGAAGTAGAAGATGGAGACAGAAGCAGAAGATGGAGAGAGAAGTAGGAGAAGGTGGAGAGAGAAGGAGGAGACAATGGAGGGAGACGTAGAAGAAGATGGAGAGAGGAACAGGACAAGCAACAGAACTTTTAATGGCGACTGTAGAGACAAGAGCAAAAAAGTTCACCGACCATCCTCAGCCAGCACCGTGTTCTGTCTTCCACAGTTCTCAATGCTCCTAAACCGACGGAGAGTACCCTTTTCTTCTCATACTCATGTGTTGTGTGCCTCATACTGCGAACACATTAAAAACTATTCTTGGGATTAGATGATGATGATAATGATGATGTTACTCCTTCCACTGCAATATTCATCAGAGAAGTGTAGGTAAACTTTTGCTCATGACTGTTTAAGTGATTTCTTTTTTATTCTACTTTCTGCTGGCAACCTTCTTAATCGCTTCAATCTGATGACATTTTATTATAAACTTATTCATTATTGCTATCAGCCTACAAATTAATTACATTTCTAAAACATGAGGCAGTAACAGCTCTGTATAACCCCTTCAATATAAAAGTGCTTCCTAAGCTGAATATATCCTTATGAAGACACAAATAATAAAATAAACGATGTCCGGTACGTCATCTGACTGAAGAGGCTGTAATTGCACGTTAAAAAAATATATATATAAAATATATTATGCATATTTTCAATAAATAAGCACAATAATGTGTCCATCTATCTTTCAACATCTTATTTTTTAGGAATTTCATAGGCGTAGAGGCCCTAGGCTGGGTGTCAAATAACCTGGCAAGGATGGCTGGGGAGCCTCCTAAATCCACAAGAATACAAGCCTCTGACACCCGGCTACACTCTACCGAAAAAAGGTGTACTGGGTGCAGCGATTGTTGTGACAGGTAAATTAAGTGATGGACAACACTCAGGCAGATCACCTAACTTTTGTAAAATTAATTAACGGATCTCATTGAAGCTGCACTCGCGACAGGTAATTAATAGACAAGACTCTCAATCACATAACTAAGCTGTCAAAAAATACCCAAAACGAAAAATAATTATACATACGGATACACGTTCTGCGAATGCAACAAGTGGACTACAGTATACAGTAGTTTTTTTTTTTTTTTTTTTTTTTAAATCTAGGGGAACTGTATCACCGTTGTAACTTGAATACCTGGTCGTGGTTGGGTGAAATTTTGATTATCTTAGTAGTTATGTCTCCTTGGTTACTAGTCAACATTTTCGTCCACGCTGACTACATTTACAACTTGAATACTTGGTCATGGTTGGGTGAAATTTGATAATCTTAGTTATAAAAGTCTCCCTGGTTACTAGTCAAAATTATCGTCCACTCACAATACTTTGCCACTGAGCTGAAAGAGGTTGTAAAACGAAATTAAACGGAGTATAGATATTGGTGTAAAAAGAGCACTTCAAGACATCTATAAATAAAAAAAATAAAATGTTATCAAATTTGTACCGTACCTTACGCGAATGATGGACATGCATTGGAAAAACTACTCTTAAAAACAAGTAAAAAAATGCAAGTTGTAAATCTGAACCTGATAAAGAAGTTATGTACTGAACAATAATAATAAAATAATAATAATAATAATAATAATAATAATAATAAAAAGGCTTTGCAGCACAACTCTGAGATGGGAAAACGACTGTAAAAACAAATGAAAAAAAAGTAGGCCCCATACCTGTATCTGACTGACGCTATGAATAGGGAAAAAAATGGACCTGGAAAGTGAATTATCCGACTGAGTGGCAATGGAGTCTTTTAAATGAACAAAATCGATAGGCAGAATACATTAAGTCCAACCAAATCAGTTCAAATGTTAATCAACTCTCTCTCTCTCTCTCTCTCTCTCTCACACACACACACACACACACACACACACACACACACACACACACACAAAACAAGGTACTCAGAATGTAGGGGTTAAAATGTTAATCCATTCGAAACGGTGACATTTATATATATTTCTATTCTTGTTACACGCAAACATTTTTTCCTCACCTTACGAAAGTGTCCAGGTTGTAATGTGATTAATGATGCCTATATCTAATCTATCCGTCAAAAATAATAAATAAATAAATATACTCGTAAGGAGGTACCACGAAGACTAATAAATACTAAAATAAATAAATAAAAATAAAAAAGTCGCCGTATTCTGGGGGTTAAAGAAAGCAATAAGGACACCACAGAACCTATCAAATGTCCACAATTTAAAAGACGACAAGCTTTCAACAAGTTCTCGGGTTGGGAATATGAAGAAATCTATTAAAAAGAAAAAATCAGTGCATCGGAAGTTTACTCCCTGAAAATGAAACAAGTGACATAATTAGAGGAGCAAGGCACTTAGTACAGTGTATGATCCCGGCAGGCTAATTCGTACTTTATTATTTAAAAACCCGTATCTTAACCCTAGTATTACGACGTCATAGTGCAGCCTATTCTTGTTAGCTCAAGACATTTTACTCAACTGAGAAAAGATTTCCCGAAACGAAGGAGTTAGCGAAAGTTATGTATAACCCCACACTTGAAAAAAAGTTTTCCTTACCGGAATTATATATATATATATATATATATATATATATATATATATATATATATATATAACTGTTGTAATTAAGTGATGCCACGATACTTTAAATTTTTCTTCCTTAGTTAATACACCCATCATTTTTTTTTACCTGATACTTTCGTAGGTTCGTCCTGCATTTCAGTGGAAGAAAACTGACAGAAACACACAAAGATAGCCAGAAAGACGGACAGACTGCCAGATGACTGAATAACAAAGTCGAAAACAACCTCCAGCCACCTTCGGTAGCAGGAGGAAAAAAAATCGACCATGAGACAAAGCTTTTCAAAACTGAGTTCGGTCAAGGGGGAGATGCAGATATACTAGTACGGAAGACTGTGTACACGAACTACTGATCACAACTGTACAAAAGTGTATATAATGTTAGCCTACTGTCAACCACCACATTTTCAGCAAAGGGGACAGTAGTGTAACCCCGCGGTGAGGCTAAATAGGTAATAAAAATTCAGATTGCGTCCTGAAGCTGTTAAAACAAGGTCATGCTTTATGCAGTGGGTACAATGCATACACAATGCCAACCCCATCGTAAATGAGTGGATGCTTACTAAAATGACAAGCCACTAAAACATTCCGCTAAGTCTCTTCTTTTCATTCTTTTTATTGATACATAAATCTTCTTGGGCTTAAGTTGTGTGCAAGATTGCTAGTTTATACTCATATCTTCACCCACAAAGGTACCAAACAGTTCGCAGCCAAGGCAATGTTAATAATAAAGGCTGCCTACAGGCCCAAGGGAATGCAGGATGGTCTCCATACACCTACTATAAAATGACACACTTTTGTGCAAATTGTTACGATATTTTTTAATTATCCATGAACATGGGATCCCAAAGTTTGTGTTTCCATGATCTGATCTCTGACTCCGTAAAAAAAAAAAAAATGAATAAACAAATAAAGACCCAATGCAAAAGCTGAAAATGGTTTTTGAGGGTATCTTCCCACGGAACAATCGTACCAAGCCTGAAGCAAATTGGGCAATAAATGATGGACTGATACCAAAATGAAAAGTGTGTGGAAGAAAGGTACTGATCAAATATATATATATATACAGTATCTCTCTACCGTATTAGGTATACTAATTAAAATGGAAAATGTGACCACACAAAAGTATTTTTGACAATAACTGCTACAGAGACTCGTTTATCGCAGTCAAAGGGTTACAAGAAATGAATATAATGATTAAACTCTTACATGACAGGCTTTCTCGGCAAAAGAAAATAAAAATAAATAAATAGTCTGGTGTCAGTCGGATCATAATACCTATAAGGTTCAGCAGTAGCCATTGTTGTAGTTGTAGGTGTAGCTGTAGTGTTTTTGTTATTGTTGCTATAACCCCAGGTTCATCAGAAAATGAACCTAGTGGACTGCAGGCTAATGTTGCCATCACGCAGCCCATCCTCCTCCTTTAGCAGGGAAAGCGAGGGAGATGCGCGACGTCTGCACAACCGTGAAGTGGAGCCGCCAGGTCATATCAATGTCACCACATGAAGTGTCCTTCTCCAGCACCACAGCAGTGAAAGGACTAATGAGTTACTTAATGTGTCGTAAATGAACTCCTATATGATCAGGCTTTTTCTGAAGGCGATTTTATTCGGATCAAGTGAGATTTTTTTCGAACTGGAAGGGTTAAATAAAGCCCTAATTAATTCGTTCACGGTGGGGGATCATTACTAGACAGTGAAAAATCGTCAAGTGGTAGCAAGAATATAAAACAGGTCATCAGTGCGACGAGGTTAACCATCCAATGCACTTCAGTGGAAATATTCAATCCATTTAGCAAAGACCATTAAACACTTTCTATAGCCCAGAGTGAAAATGCGACCTCAAATAATGCAAATTATTAAGTTCCAAAACTGGTGATTAGCCTACCATACTAATTAGCATTAATCTAAATTCTCTTTCCATTTGCCAATATAATTTCGGTATTATCAATAAATAAAAAATATATATAGTCTGATAGTTATGTTTGGGAATGATTTTATTAATCACATGTTACTATTCATGCTCACTGGCAGATTATATGGTGTCACGAGCTACATGCGACATAGGACCTGTAAACATCTAATAATATTGTGTACTTAAGCTTAATGCAGTATTGTAGTTAAATGCTTGGTGCTGGTTATTTCCTGTAATATATTGTCGGTGTATAGAGTGACCCAATGATTCGGGACTTCGGATTCATGTCTGTGTTGTCTAAATAACACTGGTTTTTCAGTCATTGCAGGTAGCTATATATTTTTGTTCAGTGTTCACTTGCTATTAATTTGGCATTTTATACCTGGGATCAGAAACTTCGTTAATAATTATTAACGATAATCGTTAGTATTACCCAGAGATATTCATAATGCCCAGCTGAGGGGATTTGAGGAGGTGAGAGGTAAGACTCAAGACGGAGTTGGCTGAATGTCTCGATCGGGAGCGGACCCTAGTTACCCAGACTCAGTCAGTACGTGGCGTGGCACCGGCAGGCTCAGCATACAGTGGTCTCAACAGGAACATATGCCAGAATTCAGACCTTAACTCTCCACTTAAGAACTGTGTCGTGTGGTCTTTGTGCCAAGAATTACTGAACTGTGTTGTGTGGCCTTTGTGCCTGGAATTACTGTGCTGTGTGGCCTTGCGCAAGATGGCATCGAACTGTGTTGTGCAGCCTTTGAGTCATAAACAACTACAGCTATACAATTCGACCTGTAGATATGTACTATAACATCTATAATGCAATGACAGGAAGAAAGCCCACTGTTTCACGGTTTCCTTCACCTCACAACTCTAGTATGCCGCGAATATACGACATATGGTAAGGTTAGTACCTATTCCACTTTATATTAATGGTTCGATGCTAATACCAGAGTTTATCGAGGGTGCTCACAGCAGTAACGCCAACAGGCCTATCACAACTTATTGCCGCTCTAAGCCTCCTTCCCTAACGCACTTCTAAACTTTCCTTCTACCTTGCTCTCATGCCATTCTAAGCCTCCCTCCCTTATGTACACCCTACTCCACCCTATCAACTCCACTACAAAATCTCAGCCTAGTCTGCCTTACTGGGTCAGAGTGACCGCCTCAGGATAATATTCTTCTAGCCTATAGTGCACCATTATTTTTATTATTATTATTAGTACCGGTATTCTTTTACACGGGATAGGTTAGCCAACATACACTACCTGCTTTACACACACACACACACACACACACACACACACACACAATTTAATATATATCGGTATATATATATATATATATATATATATATATATATATATATATATATATATATATATATATATATATCTGCTACTTCAGGCGATTTCACCTAAATTTTGAATGGCCTCACACATGAAATGGTACATGTGGGATACATTTAACCTCGCCAGTTCAAAGTCTTTCCTAACCTGGATTAATTCTTGAAAAGTTACTGTAACTAAAATAATATGAAGTTCTATGGTTGAGGGGTTGACCACTTCACGAAGAGATGTCTTTCCTACGGTTGAGAAAACAGTCTGACGGTAGAACGACCAAGCCAAAAGATGTCAGCGTACAAAACGAGTTAATGGAGACTACTTGGCTACGGCCTTTTCAGTGTGAGGCCTTTCCTATGTTAGTTGTCTGGCAGCAGCAGCAATATGGCACTAAAATGGGAAAGGCGTCATTGTGTACAAAGGGTTGAGAGCATTAAAATGTGCGAGCAAGCCAACCGTATGCCATAAAGTGCCAAGTTGATTATTTATTACAAATTCTGGCTGTTGGATTAAAAAAAAAAAAAACGATTTCGGATGCCAAACATTAACGCAGACTTTGCAAAAATTACTGCATATGCCCAACATGCAACAATTCCACTTAACATGGTGAACTCGGTAGAATATGGGGCAAAAGTTTGTTCAATAACCCAATAACCAGAGGGCAATTCATAGGCTGCCGTGCCAAAGCAGTTGTTTGCACTGGTAGTTAAATTTGCGCCACCTGGATCCCCTGACGTTTGATCAATATATTCTGGACATCGACTATACTTTTTTTTTTTACTCTTTGCTTAAAACTGCTACCTCGCAATCCTGAATGTTAAGCTGTAACAAAAGATTAATACTAGAATATAATAGTCACGAAGCAGTGCTATGGAAAAGATGCACGGCCGTAGCATTCTTAAAGTATATATCACTGATCTACGTGACATTAAGCAGTAAAGTGATGAAAATCTGGGCCAGGTTAAAGTGAACGAACTACAAGCTCTGTCATATATATGTATGAAACTGGATCCATACCGTTCAGTGTACATGAAGACTAAGCATCAATAAAACTACAAATATAAGTTGCTAATACATTTAACCACAATACACAGCTACCATATACATTCCAGTATATATGAATACACAAAAACATCGTTCATATACAATTAGAAGGTCCTTAATATCTTATTTCCTCATTTACCATGGCATTAAGCGCAACAGTAAAACATTAATTACCTGGAAAGTTTACAAATACATCAATTAGGCAACTGATCCAGCTAATAGTATGTACCTAATTAGCCGGTGATTAATTTGTAAAGACCGGGCTGAATACCGTACTGCTCTGCGTTCCCTTGGTTCTTAACATTTCATGAAGACCCAGACAATGATCCTGGTTCGTCAGTCAGTCATTAGGCTCATTTGGAAGATCTCAATCAACATTTTTTAGTTACTGCTCGTCTATTTCCTCTTTTTTTTATGGCAGTAACCTTAATTCAGTACGACAACGTAATACTATGTATGTAAATTACTGCATAAAATGTACCACATAAAAGCAACAAGGAACTACTTATCTGCTGCTATGTTAATCGGAGTCCGTGGCTTCAAAGAGAAACCCTTTCGTACGATGACGACAAATCTCATCCTTGCTACCGTCAACACAATCTTTTCAATTTAGAAGACTAACGTGTCTTCTCTCCAACTTGACAGCTGAGTTACAACAGTATATTAACACTAGAATATAAAGTTAAGTCTCTAGGAAATGCTACGAAAAGTATGCTGACTCATAGCACTGTTTTTCTGCCTCTGAAAAAGCAAAACAATCCATAGAATGACATAAATCCTGGCACAGTCGGGGCGAATGAACTTAAATATTGTTTGATGAGAGAAAGAATTTAATAATGTCTTCGCGCTGTTAACACCGTCGCTTCCGGGACGATTTATTTTCCTTTATTTATATTTAATTTTTGCTACCACTGGATTATCATACTCGACTTTGGGGAGACCTCTTGTACTGAAAAGGTAAGAGTAGCAGCTGCATCCCCGGGCTCAACTGAATGTGAACCCAGTGGACTGCAGGCTGAAGATACCCTCCGCCTGCAGTCCACCATCCTCCTTTGAGGTGGCAGTGTGACAGATGATGGGGGGCTTTGTATAGCCGGCCACCGAAGCAGCGTTGTCATATCGGTACCACCACATGAAGGCGTCTCTTTTCAGCACCAGTGAAGGGGAGAGATAAAGTTATAGCGTACCTCATCTCTGATGTTTGAAAGTGTCCTAAACTAAATATAAGAATGGAAATAGCACACACAAAAAATAAAGGAAAAGAAAACGAAGAGATAAAGTCATCTGAAAATAAATTAATTGTTATAAATAGCAAAAAGAAAAAATGAGACAAATTGACTTGACTGCTCTCTTCCTATTTTAACTTTTCCTTTAATGATGCATTTTTTTTTCTTATTACCTCCAGACGATTTTACTCAGCTCCTGTGAGACCTAGTAGGGTGAAAGAGTTTATGGAAGCTGTATATTCCTCCCTCCAGTTTGAAAATAAAAAAATCTTTAAAAGCACGTCATCGGTGAGAAGCGTCAGGGAAAGGTCATACGGTCGCTGGGTGATAAGTACGACGATAAGGAAGAGAAAGAAACGAGGAAAAAAAAAAGAAAACGCCTGTCTCATATTACCAACACGGGCTAAAAAAAGAGAGAGAGAGAGAGAGAGAGATGCGTGTCACAACTTAACCACCATACCCTTAGGCCAATCAGGTAAAAACAATTGATAACTTGTGATAACGGACGATAAGACAAAAATGCTGTGCTGTTTGCTTACCCATAAAACTGACGTTGTTTATATCGATATTTACATGGTTTCTAATCAATCGTATAAATGTTATAGCCAAGATAGTTTGGAAAGTGTATCGTGTAATTATACATACGAGTACGGTACACACATACAGATGGATAGATACACACCCGGTAGCCTACATACATACACTCGTAATACATACATACATACAATAATACATACAGATACAGATCTCTCTCTCCCTCTCTCTCTCTCTCTCTCTCTTGAAAAAAATTCTACTACTACTAATAAGAAGAATCCTCTCATTCGCGTGGTATATTACGGTAGGTATGTTATGCCTTGCTCTAATTTACTTCAGACTGCGAGATTTTTCGAAATGCTGCGGTTACAAATAGTCACCATTTGCCCTTTCCAATTGACGCCTTTCCTAAATTTAAAAATACTCTTCAGAACGTAGCAGGAATGAAAGGAATGGTTCACTAGTGTTAAACGTTACGCAAAACATTTTTTTTTTCTTTTAAAGACCATAAGTAAAAGTATTCTCAATAAAAGCCTCAATCATGAAGAGAGTAGACTTCATCGCTTCAGCACAGGATTCATCCTAACCTTGCAATTATATGCTGAACCACCGCCATCACACAGCCACACTACAACGATAAACTCTACACTGCACAAAATGCCTCAAAACAGTCATCCTCCGCCACCCAGCACAAATACTCATGTACACAAACATTTAGTCACTACAGCCATTCAGAACTTAAACAGACAGACCGCCAGAAAGCCCCACTAGACATTCACCCCAAGGAAACGAGAGATACGCCAAGGAATGAGAGAAGAGACAAGATTTTACTTAGCCTGACTACATGTGGCAGTCATCCTTCTCTGCTTAAGTACCAATATAAAATGCAACTCAATCAACTCTACTCCTACTTTAATGCAGCCCCTCCTACTACTAAACGCTTACCGGTACCTAGTGCATCTAACACACATAATACAACAACAACAAAATAGTAATACTAACAATAATCCCTCAACGACTTCAAAGATCTCGGAGCGTTAATTTAAAGTCTTCAGATATCTTCAGTTAAATCCAATGAACCTGGGGTAACGAGAACAGCAGCAACAATAGCAACACTCTCATACTGTCATACAAACCGCCAGGATGTAATTTCACCCCAATATTCATAATGGATCTGCTCTAAAATACACAATAAAACTCAACAAGCCCTCAGACCTAATTAATACCAGGGTCATTAGTGAAGTCTAGATGATGGGGATGCTGCTATCGTGACAGTCATTATCTCGCCTAATGAACCAAGTCTTCGTGAGGGTAGTTATGGCTCAGTTAACCTAATTAGATCATTCCAACACTGGGATAATCCGGAGACTTTTACGAGGCAGAGGATGATGAATCAATTACGTGCTAATAATTGCATCAGTCCCTGCCAGGCTTTATTTAACAGCTAATCCAACCTATTTACTTTATTAACTTTATCTGTACCGCGGCCGCTGAGTAAAAGAAATATTACATTATAATTAACTAACCGTAGCAATCACCGTGCCTGTATTGTTCATACCTTTAAAATATGTACAACACGCAAGTCGCCACAAAATCTGAGGTATCGTAGTGTGTGTGTGTGTGTGTGTGTGTGTGTGTGTGTGTGTGTGTGTGTGTGTGTGTGAACAAATGATACCGATAGCATTACTTACAAACGGCTTATTTGTATTGGTAACTATAGTAAGACAAGAGATGCGGTAAATTATAGTAAAGTAACCTAATAGCTGGGTACCAAGTAAAGAACAAGTCAGCGATAAATACCCTCGTAAGTACTATTACCAACAACTATATACATTAAATTCTACATTATTTAATTAGGGACTGACTGTTTTCAATTTACAAAAGCATGAACAGTACAGGTAAGGTAATAACTCGACACAGTAAAGGCCTTAACTATCTCACATAATATTTATCTTGCACTTTTATGGCATTACCTACATGAAAAATTATTAAGGAGAAATGTTATAGCCACTGAAAATTTTACTGCTTGTCGTAAATGTACTTAACTACGTGTACCTTAGATTTGTACATCGAAAAAGTCAATACATTTCCTGTTAAACTGATATCATAAATGTTATCTTAGTTGATTATAACTTTAGTTGAATGCTGTACCGGTCCGTTCTACACCACGGTTTATGAAATGCCCTGTGTCCTACAAAGCTACCTTAAAATTAATGTAAACAACACCAAAACGTGCTCCGAGACAGTAATGATTAAACTGGTTAGTGTAAATCAATACCAGTACACAAGACAATACACACACACACACACACACTGGAAGTAGTGCTACTTTACTTCTGACCGGTGTTCCATCTGGCAGTTCGTCAGTCGTTAACCTCTTAAATACGGTGACTTGCTTTATTTTTGCTACAATGAAGCAAGATTTCTTCATCTCATTGGAAACTCTCAAGTCGCCTTGGTGACATGGACGGCAGAGAAATCACGTCGAAGAAGTTTTGAATCCAAGTGGAGACCAAATGTTTTCCTATCATCTAAGTACTATCAAGATGATCCCTTAGCTATAGCTCAAACTAGCCTACCTGACCACGACAGCCTAGCCTCGGAACCCCAAAGGCCTCTAAAGGCCCTTCCACACAAACAGTGAGCACCTGTGACTCTGAGCACACTCAGATTCGAGGCATAGTGATGAAAAGTGGTATAACCTGAGGCAGAAGCAAGGGTAGTGCTTCAAGCCATCACGTGATCAAATATTTTCCATTACCATACTCCAACATCACATAACACCATATGTGCCCACTGGTCACGTGGATGGGCTACCGCTACATGTTTAAATAATTTCATGTATAAAGGCTCCAACATGCTTCCCTTGGTCACCTAATGACGGCTCCATGCTGCTCAATCTCTGGCAGCCTCCCTAATCAGTCCCTTATACCTTGAGGTCACACTCTGACCTCGTCCTAGGTCTCTTGTGGTCTGCCTCTCGCATCCCCACCCCTCACGTTCACACTGATCACTTTCTGCACCCAATCGCCATCCGCCATCCTCTCTGCATGTCCAGACGATCTTGATCTACCCCTCATCATCACACCACCAATACACTCCAGTTCCATCCTTCCTCTCGACTCTTCCATTGCAAACCTAGCCCCTTCCCAGACCTAACATTCAAGGACGCACTGCACATCCACCTAATCACTCTCATTTCTATACGTCTGACATAAATATATAAGTCATGCAAAGGTAATTAGAACTCACAGCAACAACTCATAGGCGTGAAAATTAGATGTACCATATTCCTATTCAAACTATACGCATCTTGATCAAGCATAAAACCAAGGTTCTCTATCAGAATCCTGTATTGCAAATTGCTTTCTAATAATACCCAGTGCTAACTGCTTAGTATTTTCTACACCGTGAAAACTACAATTCATGCAAGGCAATTAGCCTACTGCCCACTGGTTCCATTATAAGTTCCTGTATCAGGTATTTGCCAAAGATAATTTATTACCAGATAGTTTTCACATATGGAAGGGGGGCAAAATATTTTCGTGATACCAACCACCCCATTTAATAATAATCAAATGGATATAAATATAGAAAACTTTATCCATTCAACAAAAATGAACACTGAGGTATAACTGGTAGGCTCGGTATGAGAAGATATGAAGCATTATAGGTGGATAAAACCAAACCAGTTAGCTCATCATATCTGCTAGTTTCTTCCTCTGGCACCACGAAAACTTTGTCCTCCACATCGTCATCGACTGGGGAATCACTCTCGCCTTGAATTTCCTACCGTGGCTCGACATCTCTTTACTGGCCAGGTCACTGTTAACAGGTGAGTTTCAGAGACAATGGTGTTGGGGGGGGGGTCACGTGGGGTAAGGCAGTGTCCCCGCCTGGCGGAGGGTAAAGGAAGGTGTCCCACGTATGCGCATCAAAAATTTGAAAAAAGCGCAAATGACGGACCTCCCAATTGCAAAACGTATGGATACATCAACCGGGGTCACCATGACAAAACGTGGTGGCATATCCACACATCAATGGGACGTGGCGGGTTAACTTTATAAACCACGGAATTCGTAATCCACAGGTAGGTACCGGTCTGTAATTGCCGCGGATTAGGTGACTTGACTGCAGCTTGTTCACCATGTAGATCTGTGAATGGAAGGGAGAGCCAAAGGTAGTGATGACCATTGAAGTCACCTAGAATGGAATCTCTGAAAATGGAGAAACAGAACTACCTTATAGGCAAGATAGTCAAATAATCAACGAATTTGTACTGTCTGTGGAATCTGGGAATTAGTCTGAGAATGGCAGGATCACTGAAGTCTGAGTGAAGAGAATTCTGAACGTTCATGGTCTGTGACACAAGAACATGACATGTTGTTGCGCATACAAGCACAACCACCACCTTTGGCTTTGAAATGTAATAGTCATTCGTTGTGCAACGTCCTACCACACAATATCTGTTCACTTTAACGTCCAGGGACCCATTAAAAATAAAAAATAAAAATCCAAAGAACGGGACGTAGCAAGAGTATGCGGGCACAAAGCAGTGTTCCTGTGTGACGGCATGCCAGCATCCCAGAATGAAGTGATTACACTGCCGCCCATAGGATACGCATATATAACATACTCGTATACAGATACACTGCAATTCTGTTCAGATGTCTTAATATTTTTTTTTTCCCTACTTACATAAAAGTGGTAAAAAATATATCAAAATGCAGTATAAAGTTTCCTAATAGCAGTAAAAAGTTTACTGTATAAAAGTGTCAACACCAGTTACAAGCAGCCGCCTCTAGTCACATGTTTACTGCCATTATCGAGTGTTCTTGTGTATCCTTACATCAGGTTTACATAACTTTTTATACTGCACTATTGACCTTTTTCATTCATTGCCAGATGCCATGTATCCCAAACGGGGTGGTCAAGGGCTTAGAGTTAATTGTTTTACAGGGAGGGGCACTAATCCTCCACCAACCCCACTTGATGCCTAGGCTGCTTCCCCCATGGAAAGGTTGGTAGCCAAGACAGGACGACACACTCCCAATTTACTCGTCCAAACACATTCATTCGCATTTTAGCCCCAAAGGGGAGAAGGGACAGATCCTCACTGCATCACACCGCACGAGGATCAACTGTGTAGTGCGATCAGTGACATTCACAGCAGGGCCCGACAGCAGAGCTGGTTTACCCCTGCCACATCATTAATAGACCAATCCCCTTACCTGCACCTGACCTGATCAGCTGATCAGACCAAATGTGAGAGAATATCCCCTCAGGGCTGCGTTACCACTTATTTATTCACAATTTCTCTCCATTTATTTCTGTCACGCACAGCCACACTTCCTTGCTCAACAGACATCCCTCTCGCATCCAACGCTCTCTTCACACTGTCCATCCATCCTATTCATGGTCTCCCTCTCAACATTACATCTCTCACATCAGATCTAGTTATCTTTTTCACTAATCACTCATTATCCATTCTCTCCATATGCCCAAACCATCGCAACACCCTCTGCTCAATTTGATCAGCCATCTCCCGAACAACTCTAAGTTCTCCTTCGCACTTCATCATTTCTCACTCGATCCATACACATCACTCCACACATATGGTACTCCTCAGACACCTTATCTCCATTACGTTCAAACTTTTCCTCCCTGCTACACCCCCATATTCCATGTTTCAGTCCCATGTAATGCAGTCGGAACCCCATACAGCCTTCTCTTTACATCCATTCTAAGCGAACGACATCTAAACACTTTTTTCATTCCTCCCAGCACCTTCCCTACTTCATTCATTCTAAATTTCACTTCTGTATCTATTCTTCCATCCACAGCAATATGTGACCCTTAATACTTAAAACACTCTACCTCCTCATGCAACTCACCATTCAAAAATATATTCATCATCCTACCACCTACCGACCTCATACACTTCATCACTTTACTCTTATTCTCATTTACTTTCAATTTTCTCCTTTCACACACCCTTCCAAACTCCTCTACCAACTGTCTCAATCTCTCCTCTGAATCAGCCACCAGTGCAGTATCATCTGCAAACAGCAGCTGCTTCAGATGCCACTCTCTACCATCAACATTCACGAGACTCAGACCTCCACCTAACCTTCTTGTATTCACCTCCCTTACAACACCATCCATATAAATATTAAACAACCAAGGCAACATCACACATCCTGCTGCAGCCCCACTCTCTCGGGAAACCAATCACTCACAGTATTACCCGCTCTTACACACGCTCTACTATTTGCATAAAAACTTTTCACCCCTTATAATAACCTACCATCAAGTCTATACAATCTTAAAACAGTCCACAAAGCCTCCCTATCAATTCTATCATATGCTTTCTCTAAATCCATGAATGCCCAAAACACATCTTTGCCTTTCACTAAATACATTTCACACAGTTGTCTCACAGCAAACACCTGATCCACGCATCCCCTCCCTCTCCTATAGCCACACTGCTCATCACCAGTCACACCCTGTGTGCCCTCTCTAACTCTCTTAATTAACACTCTACCATACACCTTACCTACAACACTCAACAGACTTATACCCCTAAAGCTAGTACATTCATACTTATCACCCTTACCTTTATACAACGGGACCACACAAGCACTTGCCCAGTCAATTGGCACCATACCTTCCACAGAGAACACATTCAACAATCTTACTAACCAGTCAACAATAGTCGCTCCGCCACCCTTCAGGCATTCCACAGCACACCCATCCATACCTGCAGCCTTCCCTTATTTCATCTCCTTTACTGCCTCCTGTACTTCCTCCTTCGCGATCAAAGCATCATTCAACTCTCCCAACACATTTATTCCTTGCACCCTTCCATCCGCCACAATCTCAGCCTCCCTTTCCTCCTCTACATTTAACAATCTTTCAAAGTACTCTGCCCATCTCTTCCTTACTGCATCCATCTCTATTAACATCCATCCTCTGCTTTTACTCGCTCTTCCTTCCCAGACTCTCCCTTTCGCACCCTTTTCACCTCTTCCAAAACATTTTCTTATTCTGTTGAAAGGTCTCAGTCAACTGCCTATCCCACCTCTCATCTGCTGCCACTTTAGCATCACACACAGCCCTTCTCGAACTAGTCCTCTTTTACTTATACCTCTCATATGACACCTCATCCTTCCTCTGCAGCCACACTTCATATGCATGTCTCTTCTCAGCCACAGCCATACTTACTTCCTCGCACCACCATTCACTTCCTTTTCTTACACCACCACCCACATGTCTCACACCACACACCTCTTCTGCATGCCCCACCACAGCACTCTTAAACAACTGCCATTCCTCCTCAACATTGCCATTTTCCTGACCTTTTTCCACTCATCTTTCAATTTTTCCTGATAATCTCTTATTTTCTCTCTATTATCCAACTCACTCACTTTCAAAACCTCCATGCCACACCCAACTCTCCTAGCTCTCACCCATCTCTTACCTACTCTTAACTTTCCCTCCACCAGGTAGTGGTCAAACATACCTCCACCCTCCCCTCTCAGAACTCTCACATCCAACAATCTTCCTATTACATTCCTGGACACAACCACATAGTCCATCAATGCTCTATCAACAACCCTTCCACCCTCCTGTCTCACCCATATATACTTATAAATATCTTTCTTCTCAAGCAGGGTATTTCCAATCACCATCTCTCGCTCAATGCACATCCCTATCATAAGTTCCCCATTTTCATTTCTTCCAGGCACACCATGCATACCAACTATACAGTAAAGTATATAATATATATCTGTATATATAGGCCATTTATGCTCAGCTGATGGGTTTGGTTCTTTTACTTGCGCGAGCCTTGAGAGGCGGACCAGGCGGCTTTGACCATATGATAGAAGGGCAGACAGCGATTTTTGCTCTGCTGGTCGGTCAGGTTCTTTTACCAACAAGATCCTCAAGAGGTGGGCCAGATGACTTTGACCATTCGGTACAGGGTCTGACAGCCATTTCTGCTCAGCTGGTTAGTTAGGTTCTTTTACCAGCACAAGCCTTCAAGAAGCAAGCCGGGCAACTTTGGTCATTCGGTAGGGAGGCAGTTTTGCTCAGCTGATGGGTTAGGGTGTACTACCAGCACATGGCCAGACAGGCCGGCCTGCCATCCAACCGTATACAGTGCATACCGGATAGTCACGGTGGTCGTTTAACGTCCAGATCACTCAACGTCCTATTTTTCGTAACATATTGTTGACACTAAGCAGCACATGGCTGTGTAAAGAAAGGAGGAGGACACAGAAGGTTTGCTATCAGTTGCCTCAGACAAGTGAATCTCTGTGAGGAACAGAAGGTGGTTTACATGGAGAGCAGATGCTCAACAGAGAAATGAAAATTAGAGAAAAAGCTACGAATGTTGTTGAAATAAACCAAAATAGTCAGGCTGTAACACAATGCGTCTTGCTTGGTCACTATCGGGAGATGGGCATTTATGCTCTCCCTCCCTGGGGGTCCAGAAGCTGAGGGTTGTGCGTGTAGTTTGGTGTAGATGGTTACGCACACACTTATCACAAACAATGCATGAAATGGAGTTATTTCCCACAGCCTTGTGGCAAACTGTACATGGTCATACTCCTCCTGGTATGACAGTACTGCCATGTGCCCTAGATATCATCACTTTCATTTAATTCATATTTACTCTCTAACCCTTTTATCGAAGTCCACCTCTCCATTTCCTAACTCTTTCCTCTGCTACCCTCTCATTCTCTGCCATGTCACTACACAACCATATCAACACAAAACACCTCCCACGGGAATCCAGTTCTGAAGTCACATGAGACAGCTTCTGGCACGATACTGTATAAAAAATATGATGCTTAAAACTGACCTCTGATGCTCACCAATGTACACAGAAAACTCACTACTAAACCTTCTGTTTACTCTCACCTGGGTGCTAACACCCTCGTACACTGCCATAACCACTCTAACCAACCATTCCTCAATTCCAAGCTTTCCCACTGACTACTTCACCACATCCCAAGGTACTCTGTCAAAAGTCTTCATTCAGCAAAAGTAGAGTACTGTACAACCCATTTCCTTCCTATAGCTACTTTTTTTCTGAAACCGTCGGAAACTGCTTATTACCATACATTTGCTGTCCCTTTGCCTGCCATACCCCCAAACTGCAGCTCATCAATATTCACTCTTTCCTGTATCATCTGGTTCAAAATATTCATACCCTTCATAATTTCCTGTTTCTTATCTGGAACAACACACTTATATAACAGAATTTATACAAAAAACTAAAGCCACCACTATATCTCCAGAGGCCTTCAACATCTCAGCAGTCAACCCACACACTCACCCGCAGCCTTCCCCAACTGCATTCTGTTGACTGCTTTGCGCATAGTACCAATATCAACCAAACGCCAAGGGCTAAACACTGGATCTTCCACTTCAAACTTTCTCCGTTCCAGTCAAATTCCTCATTCAGCAACAAGTTGTAAAGTTCTCTCCATGTGTCCTTAATATCCTCACTATCCATCGCTACCCTTCCTTCATGATTCTTCACACACTGCTCACCTATGATACCACTATTTTTTCTTCATCCACTTAGCTAACTTAAATACAGCATATCATAGTTTTCCTTTCAGCGCTGTTTAGGTTATCCAATAAGAGTCAGAAACTCAGCCTCTGCCCTATATAACTCCTACCTGCCTCTACAGTTAGCTGCCAAGTATTCTCAGTTACTACCCTTGTTTTAGTACATCCCCACACTATGCGAGTTCCGAGTACGCGATCCCCCTTGTACACAAGGACCTGTTTTTTTTTGTGTGTGTGTATTTTTTATTAGTAAGTGAACTGAACTCCTTGTAAGCAAGATGAGGGGCGAAGAGTGGCCCAAATCCAGGGTTACCCCAAGTACACAACATTGCCCCCCCAAGAAGCGATACCGGCTACTTACGCTCCGCCCACCTTGTGACGTCGATGCTGTTCACTCGTCACGTGATGCCCACGTGTGCCGCTTGGAGGGTGGTGAGGTGAGAGTCCCAGCAGAGGAAACACATGTACACAGAGGGTACACTCGCTGTTCCAGGTACGTCCCCGTGTACTCAGAGGCTATTTTTTCTGTGAGCCAAAATGTCTGCCCCCTCCTCCAGGAAGAAGAAGTACATCACTCATGCCATGAAGATGCAAGTCATTAGGAAGAAAGAGAGTGGGATGGGTAACACAGCCATTGGCAAGGAACTAGGCTTGGCAGAATCATCCGTGCGAACTATATGGGCTAACAGGGAGGCCATAAAGAAGACTGTGAAAACATATGGGATGGCGGCATTGGACAGAAGCAGCAGGCTGACCAACCAGGCTATAATTCTTATGGAGCAGTACCTGGCTACATTTATCCTGAGGAAGGAGAAAGAAGGAATTCCACTGAACGGGTGCTACATCAGGGACCAGGCCAAGATTTTCTACAAAGCTGCAGCTCTGAAGCTTGCTGTTAAGAAACCATTTAAAGCCTCCGTGGGATGGCTCTGCCGCTTTCTGAAGAGGAAGGAGCTACATCACATTCGGCTCACGGGGAGCGTGCATCAGCAGATGACATGGCGATCAGGGATTATCCAGCCATCCTGAAGGGGATAATCGACGAGGGCGGCTACAGCAGGGACCAAATTTATAACACTGATGAAACAGCCCTATACTACAAGGCTACGCCGAAGTGTACTTATATTAGTAAGCACCAGCGCCAGGCCCGGGGCAGAAAAATAGACAAGAGCAGGATAACAGTCATGTTTGCCATGAACTTATCAGGCTCACACAAGATGCGGCCTGTTGTGGTGCATACTGCAGCACACCCCAGATGTTACAAGAATCTGCGCTGCATGGATGACAGCTGGGTATACTGGTACAGCAACTCCAATGGTTGGATGAAAAGCAGCATCATTTTCGAGTGGCTGTTGCGGCATTTCATCCCTGATGCCAAGGCAAAATCCCGGGAACTTGGCATCCCCGTCAAGGTGCTGCTCATCCTTGATAATGCCCCAAGTCATCCAACCTGGCTAGCAGACCTTAGCAAGGAATGCAAGATCGTTTTTCTGTCCCCAAGAATTACCTCTCTTATCCAACCACCAGACCAGGAGCTGATTGCAACGGTCAAGCAGCTATACCACCAACACCTCTACGATCGCCTTCGCAGCAAGACTGACAGCTGTGAGGAACTGCAGGCAATTCTTGACTTGAACACAGTTGGGAGTGATGTCATGGACACCGAGGATGGTTTGGACTCGCCACCCGCTTCATCTTCACCACGCACAGCACCCGCACAACTAACCTCAACTCCTGAGAAGACTATTATGGCGTTTTGGCGGTCATTCAACCTCAAGGATGCCATCACTCTCTTGTTGTCCTCTTGGGCAGATATAACCACTGCAACAATTAACCATGCTTGGTGCCTCCTCGTACCGCACCTGTGTGAAATCGCACCGGGAAGCGGCTTTCAGTCCCTAGCCGCTGCCGAGGCTGCCACTCTCACAAGTGTACAAGCTGTGCCCGGGTTTCAGGTTGTCTCGCTGGAGGAGATAAGGGGTTTACATTCGGCCGCAGCAAAGCAGGATCCCCAGGGAAATTGTGCAGCGAGTGGACGAGGCCGACGCACAGCAGGAGATCGCAGCAAAGCCAGCAACACCAGTGATGGAGAGTGAAGATTTGTCCATGATGGAGATCGGCAGGATACTGTGTGCCCTTGATAAATTCAAGGAAGAATTCAAGGACATCAAACACACTCAGCTGCGAGTGGAGGTGATGTCTTCATTGGACAAAACCTTTTGCTTCTACACCGACAAGTACAACCAGGAAGTAAACAGATGCAAGCAAACACTCATCACTCGTTACCTTCCGCTTGAACAAAGCGAGGAATTGCTCCCTTCAACATCAGAAGCACCATATCCTGAGGAGGATCAAGAGACTGATTCGATGTCTGAGGTGTCAGAAATTGACTTTGAAGGGTTTGTGAACGAAGTGAGTGCATTAGCTGGTGCAAGTGTCGAAAGTGCTGGTGATGAAAGTGGTGAGGAAGGTGGTGTGTCGGGTGGTGTGGTGGGTGATGCAGGAGATGCACGCTAAGTGCCTCATCCTGCCTCGGATCCTCTTCTTACCTCCATCACGCGCCTGTTGTCCTCTTGGGTAAAGGTGAGCAGCCATATTCTTGTTGGTTTAGTTAAGCCATATCCTTGTTGATTTACCTAGCAAAGCCATAATCATGTTGGTTTACTTTATCTTAGGTAACATGTCTTAGATTGTTTCCCTGTATAGGACAATACTTAGGTCTGAAAGGGGTCTCAAGGGTTGCCCATGAAGGAGGGTGCTGCCCATACGTAATTTTTCCCATAGGTTTATGTATTCACAGTACGCGAATTCCTAGTATGCGGTCCTTTGCCGCCCATATACTCATGTACTGTGGGGATGTACTGTACTTCCTAAAGCTTCTTTTCTCTCTAACTTCAGCTTCTACCTCTTCATTCAACTACCACATTATTGTACAGTACCTTGTCTTGGCAAGCCCCTTGTCCAGCTAAGCAAAAAATCAGTAACTCGAGATTTTTCTTGAGAGCTCTGTACTGCTCATTTACACTATCAGTGACCCTACGCCCAGCCACAAGTCTGCTCAGGTCACTACAGAAGGCATGTCTTGTATCTTGGCTTTTCAACTTCCACATTTTCCTCCTAGGTACTGGTACATAAGGTGAGTTTTCTTCACCACCCATATCTACATACGACAGTACTACCATACAAGTATTATGTGCTGCTGCACACTTTTGGCCCCTTCTGAACATCCTTCACTAGCCTCCTATCACCCCTCCTGGTCGAGAATTATTCAACCTGTCTTCTGTTATCCCTGATTCATTAGTTTACTCTCTCTTTTCCTAAAAAACCGTGTTGCACACAAACATGTTCACTGCTTCTCAGGTCTCAAGCATCCTCATACCCATTGGCGAATGGGGGCTGTTGAGTTTGGGGGGGCTGAGAATTCAACTTGCCTGAAAATTTTCCAAACTATGTCATCCATGTGACGAAGTCATTGACAAAACCATATAACATTGAAACTTGTTCAAGAGCCTGAGTCAGCTGTAGAGTACTAGCAAAAAAACACATGACTACGAACAGCCAACAACTGCGCCGAAACTCGCAAAAAAAAAAAAAGACAAATAGAAAAATATAGCAACAGACAGCTGTTATTGTTTTCAATCAAGATCTAGCTACATCTTTTACTGCAATACTGAGACACAGCACATGAAATTGTGTAAGAAAATACTGAGTTCAGCAATGTTAAATTTCATAAATTTGCTGGGAGTTGAAAATCCAGTAATGCATGACAGAAATATTCAGGGAAGGCAGCACAAATACATGGAATGGTTTGCAGCTAGTCTGTGCTCTAACCTCAGAGAATTGGCATCTCTAGAAGAAATACTGCTTTCTTCCTTGATTAGAAGCAAATGTATCCACTATGTGGTCCAGATTCTTGTCAGCAGACAAATCTGTATAATGTAGCTCTGTATTCAGTATGGTTACACTGCTCAGATGTGCCTGCCCATTGTGCTCCTCAGATATGTTTTCAAACGTCGGAGTACACTGAAACCACGTTCTGCTGAACAAGACCGCAGGAAAGGTTGCCAGAATGCTGGCAGTCCTGTTAACCCGTCACGTCCCGAGCTATTTCGCACCTCTGACACCCCCCAATCCCGAGGTATTTTCGGAAAAAAAATTTTTGGCTAAAACCTCCGCTTTTGGTGAGAAACATCAAAAATTCATAGAGAAATAGCTCACCTGAGGTTTAAAATACTCGATCAAGGTAACAGTACCTCCTTACCTGACTGGGTTTTCTTAGAGGTTGGCACCAAATAAAACAAGTTCTATGGGAGGGTAACTATTTCACACCACCCATAAACTTGGTACGAATTTATCTGTAGTACGAGAGTATATTGGCTTTCAAACAGTAGTAATCCCTCTAATATCCGAACGCCCAATATCCGAACATCCCCACTAACCGGACATAATCCTCCTGGGATCCAATATTCCCAAAATGGGCCAAAAACTGCAAAAAATTAAAAAAAAATCTGACTTTTTTTCCCTCCCATAATTTGAAATTCCCGCCTGGCGCCAAACAGCTGTTACACCATGGTCCCTTCACCCCTTCCTTCCTCCCCCTCCCCCCTCCCCTGTCAGGTTGCCATTTGGTATTTTTCATTACTAAGTGTGGGCCAATTTGGTAATGAAAAATTCGTTTGGTAATGCATTAGAATAATGCATTACCAAATGGATTTTTCACATGTATGAGGATACACAGGATGGAGATGGTGGATTGTTTGCTCTCTCTGATTAATCTGCTACCCTACATAGTGTGAAAATAATCAACATGGTGTTAGTTATAAGGAGAGTGATTACATGTATTTCCACTTGTATATATAATTAGTGAAGAATATATGCTAGCTTTACGAATTTGGTAATGAAAAGTTATATTTGACAATGAAAGTTGAGGAGATTAGTAATGTGGCTGTTGCGATCTGGCAACTCTGTTACCCCACCAACATCAACAGTCACAGCTTAACTCCGATGGAGAGCAGATACTCATAACAGTGCAAGCCACAGGTGCTTGTTTTTTGTGAATAAACAGTGAATAAACTGCAATACCTTGCCACTAGAACACACAGGAATTTACAGTGTTGTGCAGTGTTAAGAAATTAGAATTTAGAGTGCAGAGGATTAACTGTGGACTGCAAACTGGCGGTTCAAACCAGTCCAAGACCAAGGGACTTGTAAGTACCCAGAATGTTTAATATTGTATAAACTCACCTCTAAAACCTCATTTTATGGTTCTTTTGCATTTATTTCAGTCTTTTATGTCCCTTATTGGTGTGATTTGGGTCTTAAATAGGTGCTATGCATGTCCAGAGGGAGATGTATAGGTGTTTTTCAGAGTTAGGGTCCGTAAGTACTAGTCCATAAGCTGGGGCCCAACATCCGGACCTGCCTATGGCTCTATTGATCCGGATATTGGAGGGGTTACTGTATAGGCATTATAAGCATTGTTTCACTCACTCACTCATCACCATACTTGACCTTTTTTGCCACATTACCTGATCATTATTTCCGACTGTTTCTTCCTCTGCTATGTAAACTTTGTCCTCCACATTGTCATCGATTGGGGAATCACTCTGGCCCTGAATGTCTTTACTGGCCAGGTCACTGGTAACAGGTGAATTGCTGAGACAATGGCATGAGGGGGGGAGGGGGGAGGTTATGCAGTGTAAGGCATCTTGTAGAGGAATAGAGGAAGGTGTCCCGTGTATATGTACGAAAAATCAAGTGCGAAAATTGAAAATTGCGCAAATTAGGGACCTAGCAATTGCACGACGTACCAGTACGTCGTCGGGACTGGCAAATGCAAAATGTTGCAACGTACCCATACGTCGATGGGACGGGGCGGGTTAAACACTGGCAGCATGCGATGTAGATCATTTCTGTACAAAGACTCCACAACACTGGCTGCAGTTAGCTGAGCATCTGAGTCTGACTGGCATGTATGATAGTGCTTAACAAAGTTGGTGAATATTTTTCTGATTTGAGCAGGTCCTGATCAACACCACAGTGCAACGCAAGACGTTCGTAGTGCTCATCTGAGTTGTCCAGAGAATCAGGTGTGAGAATGACATGGCAGAGTGGAGAGAGCACAGCTTGATCATTTCCATCAAATCGTGATTCAATCTCCATAATAACCTTATCTAGACTGGCATATGGAAGTAAGTTGATACACGATGGAAGTCTTTAGCCATATGATCCAGTGGCTCTTCATCTGCTGATTCTTTAAAAAAGGCTTAAAACTGACAGGACACCTTTTTGCATGGAACTCTCGCTTCTTTGAAGGAGAACTGCGTATCTTGGATGATTAATTTTGCAGCATCACACAATTTTTCTGCACTCTTCCAGGCAGCTTCGAAGTTCTCCTCAGTTCTTGCATCAAGCAGAGTTTCTTTGGTTGCTATAGCTGACCTCCTAGCTGTTATGACATCCATAGTCTTCCCCTGATGAAATCTGTTGAGGCTGTTTGTGCTGTACAGGATAATTTTCAGCACAACTAATCCAATCAGGAAATCAAAATCGCATTTGGCATTCAATAACATGTGGCTGTCCAAGTAAGTCTTGGGATCAGCATCATTTGTCAAGGTGAGCAATGCCTTAATAATATGAAGTAGGTGCTCCACCACAGCTTTTATCAATTATTTTATCAATATAAAATTTGATACATCTCTTCTACTTATATCCCCTTAACCCGTCTATTTCCTTCTTTATGTGTATGGCACCGGTGGATGCATTTCTATCATATCAAAATGCATTGCTCAAGTCGTATACTGTGTTCAAGCAAAATTTAGTTTCAAGTATGGGTCGCAACCACTTGCCCGAATTTCTTTCATTTCTGCCCAAATCGCCCCCCCACCATCCCAGCCCGTACGCCTATGCTCATACCATATGCACATTCCCCACGCACACCTTCGTATCCTTGGTGCTGTTTTACTCCCATGGTCATTGAAATCCCTTCTCAAAAGAAGACTCTTATTGTTCCCAATATCTTCAACTACATGTATCAAATCATCCCAGAATTTATTTTTTTCATTAGCATCCAAGTCACCTTTTGGAGGATATGCCTATATTATCATTACCACTACCAGGAGTTTTCTGCACATGAATTTCAACACTAAATCTTCAATTTACTCTGACCACATTCATAACCTATCCACTTCTCTTCAACAAGCACACCCGTGCCTCCATATTCATCCACACTTCCGTTCCGGGATAACATACAGCCCATGTGTTGTGTCTACAATCCATCCCAACCTCACCATCAAACTTCTTGAATGCAAAAGAAATGGTAAAGCTCTCTGTCAACTCCACTCAACCCCACCCCTCATACCAAGATGCCACCACTTGAACCCTTCAGGTATCTTACTTCCTTTAGGCATGTTTTTCATACTGTATTTTGTTTCTGTCAAAGTTGGGATAAATAAAAGGTGGAGAAGAACCAAAAGCCCTGCCCACACAATTCTGAGCCAATACAGTCGACCCTTGCTTTGTAATAAATTGCTAGAATGATTTATAAGAAGTTCTATCTAGCCTTGCTGAACAATCAGGAGAATTGCTAGTGCGATGGTTCGAGCCAAAATCCACTAACACCAGGTCGGCCAGCCAGTCTACCAAAGCAAGCTCAGTCAATGCAGTGGTCAAACGCTGTCCTCCATAGCCATTTGTTCCACTCATTCAGTCTCCTTCAATGTTCTTAATTTTTGTGATGGACATGTGCTTATTGCAGATGTGTCATATTACACAAGATGGATATGTTAATGGAGGACTGCTCGGATAGCAGAAACTCATAAAACTGTAAGAAAAAAAAAGGGGGGGGGGGTATAGCGAAACTCATCCAACGGAGTACATAACTTGCCAGTATGGAAAAAATAGGGAAAGGTTTACTAACTCTGCTTGCATCACCGAATTTAAGTCTAAGCTACCCATTCTTATATTGTAGGTTTCTCGTATAGCAAATGCTCATATATTGTAGTGGGAACCACCTGTATTTTTTCTTTTTTTCCTTGTGAATGCCAATTCTTCTTTTATACTTTTCATTCTCTCTTTAGTATAGTTATCTTACTTATTCTAATAATTCTTATACAGAAAACTGGTGTATCATCATGGAAGTGGTAAGACAATAACACTGTCAGCACTATTACAGGAATGCAGGATGGTCTCTACATAGCTATAGTACACTGACATACTTCTGTGCAAATTTCCATGATCAGTAAGCCATATTTTTGTGTGGCTTTCAAACCAGTCTAGACTAGTCTTCTTACAAAACATCAAGTAGGTCTCTACTGGTCTAAAAATGGGTCATGAAAATACAACATTACTGAACACAAGAACACAGCATCTCTCTCAAAATCTAACTGGCTGATCTTTGCTCCAATGGTTGTTCTCCCCAACATATCCTGTACAGCAGATTGATTATTTTCTACCTCAAAGCTAGGCTACTGCCTGGTATGCTGTTTTAAGACTTCTGTTTGGTGGTTGGCCCTTGACCAAAAACGTATGCCCTATGAACTCATATTATAACTGCCATGCAATGGGTTGTTGTCGCAATCCCATTGTATAGTGACGCCCGGCCGCGTGTTTTTGTCTTCGGGTACACTTAGTCATTCAATCATATTGGCAACGTTGATGCAAATTCTGCGAGAAATGATTCGGCAATGTCGCGCCCTCGTTCTTTGGGTACACTTAGTCATCCAGTCATATTGACAACATTGGTACGAGTTCAGCAAGAAGCGATTCAGCAGTAACGTACCCTCGCTCAAGAATTGAAACAATTTGGCTAATCAAACAATATTTAAAAAAAAAATATGTTGTGACATTAAACCACCCTAAACCTAACCAACTTGGGCCTAACCTAACATTAACCTACCATAATACCTTATTTTGTCTGGGGGGATGAAGAAGGTACGATGTTACTGAGCATTTTCTCATGGCACTCAATCTAACAGTACCAATATGACCGGATGACCAATTATACCTGGAAAAGCAAATTTTGCAGCCTCGCTGTATGGGGGAATGGGGACCCAGATGACCAATTATACCTGGAAAAGCAAATTTTGCAGCCTCGCTGTATGGGGGAATGGGGACCCATGGCCCATCAGCCATGGGCAGTGGCTGTGACAGTGGCCTCTGAGCACCACGCATGGGCAGCCGCAAGAATTCGTGATTTCTTGGTATTATGACCCTCATTTCTGTCAGAGATTCTTCATTTCCCGACAACATATTACTCTAACCAAATGTAGCAGCTTTAAGTTTCAAAAAAGGCAGGTATGGCAGTCTCTATGTGAGACACCATTTCTCAATGTAAGCAAATAATGTTTTCTTCCAAAACAATTAGCAGTACAGATGACTGGTGACAAAAGTATTGCAAAGAAAATGATAAAGCACATAATGACACAGCAACAAAATACATGTACAAAAAAATACATAGAACATGAGTACCTGTTTAACATTATTTCCTAATAACACTCAACTGTCAGACACAAACACTTGCTCAGCACTTCATTTATGCCATTCCAAGCAATTTCTCTTCCATAAGCATCCATCAGAAATGTTTTTTCTGTATTTAGTACATGGGCAGAGGTAAGGAAGATTCTTCAGCTAGCTACTGTCTCCGTCCTTTAAAGCATCAATGTTTAAACTGAGTTATGGTAGGTTTTGTAAGGTTAAGATGATTTAGGTTAGGTTAGATTTTCATTTGCTCAAAATGCATATGCAATAATGGAAAGAGACAGAAGCCAGTCTCTCTCTCTCTCCCCCTTCCACTCTCCTTGATGATTCTAAAACAAAAAAAGGAATATAAATAAACTGCTTAGAACTGTATAAAACAGTGCTGAGCATATTACTTTCTGAAACCGTTTGTTGGAGATAATTCAGAAATCTTACCAACTACCAAGATCCCTGCTTAACACATCTTCAGTAAACTCCTTTGCATAAATGTTATTCTTAATTTATTTTGGCTGATTAGATTGTTATTCTCAGGAAAATGCCCTTGGGCTGAAGGGGTTATCATGGAAATGTATATCCTAATTTATACAATAACCTAATCTACACCACATCACATCCTAATTTATACCATACCACATAAAACTGGCAACAGGAATATACAAAATGACGGACTCCTACCTTACTGAAGACGATGTACAGGCACCAGCTGCCCCTGGTACACGGACTTGTCACTCTGATTTCAGCAGCCATTTTCAATTCTTTCATTCAGTTCACACTATCATCCACTATTTCAGGGTCCACTCTTGCTTCAGATTATCCTCGAGGTACTTAAACGTCATGGATGTGGCTTTTTTCCGTCTGAAGGCAAAACCTGGGGAAGAGTTAAAGAGCACATTGTTTACATAACACACAAGCACGCTGTCTGATGACGTCATTTAAACAAGACCTTTAAACCATTCATTCACGTCGGCGCTCCGTACCTTAATTGATTTAATAAAAATTACCTCTACTTCAACGTTCACTAATGACTCACGCTGTTCTTAAGGTATTCTAGTGACACAGGGATATGGCTGGTTACTTAACCAAAGCTTATACACGAAAATTAAATCTGCCGCCAACACTTCCAACTTGATGCTGCAGCCCTTTAAACAGGTGCCCGACATCATTCACTGATTTCACAATATTTACCACCCATTTCAAAGTCCACTACTACTTCAAATTGTTCTCGAAGTATTCAAGCAATACACTGATATGGCTAGTACCACCTAAAGTCTAAATTACGGGAGGGAAATTGAATATTGTACACCAATACTCACACGTGATTCACCCCCGTGGCGTCACCGCGTCGTGTCACGTGACCAGCTCAGCGTCTGGGAAGTAGCATCTTCTTCCCCGTAATAGAGAGTAACTTATTAATTTTCGTATTTTTCTCGTTCAATATCCTCATGTTTACGATACAGTAATTCAACTGACTAATTTTGCATCGAAATATATACAGAAATAATATAAAATACAAAACTTACTACAGACAAAATTTGTGACAGTACTGGTACTCTGCGTAATATTGGAACGACACAGGATGTAGCAATGGCCAAGAAATTTAAAAGGATCACCATGTTCTCACCATCATAATAAAGTTTCTCGTCCATTCTTTTCTCACTACTAATTTCTAGGCATCCATCACAAATAAATTCACTGTTTAACCCCCACCTTCATTTGCGACATGGTGGGGGAGCGCTCAGGTTACGCAAGCTTCCTTCAGCCGCCTCCCTATCCCTCCCTCAAACAGGACGATGGTAGACTGCAAAATGGCAACTCTCGCATACAATCCACAGGAGTTCACGTTTAGACCAGATAGGAATTGCAACTGACGACGCACTTTTCAGGCTACCACTATACAATTTTCTTCAGATTAGGGAACACCTCTTGTAGGAAAGAGGTTAATCAAGGCTATATATAATCTCTTCAGTTTAAAAAATATCCCCGAAACTGAATAAAATCGCCTGAGGGTAGCACGAACAACACACCACGTTCTCAGAGCGGGAGGGGGGGGGGTTATATCTACCCCTATTCGACTGTAAATTTGCCGATGTATTTAATTCGGGTTAACAGCATACAAATGATTTTAGATGAGTATATAGCTTAACTCGATTAACAATTTTGTTGCTTTGGATGCACTGTTTTGGCCCATTCTTTCTGAGTGATTGTAAGCTAGTTAAATACTGCTTTCATCACCATCATCATCATCATCATCATCTCAAGTTTACTTTAGTTTTTAATGCAGTTGAGAGAAATGCGAACAGTCAGAAGGTTAAAATCAATTCTTACCAAGTCTTCCATGCCATGCTAATCTAACTTCCTGTTTATTAATGCTCTAGCCTAACAAGTGAAGAAATATATGCCAAAAACTTACCCATACACAGTGTAGGTTAGCGCTGGAAATAACATGAGGTTACATATTATCTTTTCCTCCAATAAAGATATTTAGTCTCAGAAATTTAGTCAATCATTATTTCTTCCACTAAAAGACATTAAATCAAAAATAGTCCTTGAAATTAGGCCAATATTATTCCTTGCACGAGCCAAAAATAAATAATTAAATAAAACACTAATCCTAGAAATTTATACTTATCTTATTCCGAGGACACATAAAACTGGCAACAGGAATATACAAAATGACGGACTCCTACCTTACTGAAGACGATGTACAGGCACCAGCTGCCCCTGGTTCACGGACTAGTCACTCTGATTTCAGCAGCCATTTTCAATTCTTTCATTCAGTTCACACTATCATCCACTATTTCAGGGTCCACTCTTGCTTCAGATTATCCTCGCGGTACTTAAACGTCATGGATGTGGCTTTTTTCCGTCTGAAAGCAAAACCTGGGGAAGAGTTAAAGAGCACATTGTTTACATAACACACAAGCACGCTGTCTGATGACGTCATTTAAACAAGACCTTTAAACCATTCATTCACGTCGGCGCTCCGTACCTTAATTGATTTAATAAAAATTACCTCTACTTCAACGTTCACTAATGACTCACGCTGTTCTTAAGGTATTCTAGTGACACAGGGATATGGCTGGTTACTTAACCAAAGCTTATACACGAAAGTTAAATCTGCCGCCGACACTTCCAACTTGATGCTGCAGCCCATTAAACAGGTGCCCGACATCATTCACTGATTTCACAATATTTACCACCTATTTCAAAGTCCACTACTACTTCAAAGTGTTCTCGAAGTATTCAAGCAATACACTGATATGGCTAGTACCACCTAAAGTCTAAATTACGGGAGGGAAATTGAATATTGTATACCAATACTCACACGTGATTCACCCCCGTGGCGTCGCCGCGTCGTGTCACGTGACCAGCTCAGCGTCTGGGAAGTAGCATCTTCTTCCCCGTAATAGAGAGTAACTTATTAATTTTCGTATTTTTCTCGTTCAATATCCTCATGTTTACGATACAGTAATTCAACTGACTAATTTTGCATCGAAATATATACAGAAATAATATAAAATACAAAACTTACTATAGACAAAATTTGTGACAGTACTGGTACTCTGCGTAATATTGGAACGACACAGGATGTAGCACTGGCCAAGAAATTTAAAAGGATCACCCTGTTCTCTCCATCATAATAAACTTTCTCGTCCATTCTTTTCTCACTATTAATTTCTATGTATCCATCACATATAAACTCACTGTTTAACCCCCACCTTCATTTGCGACATGGTGGGGGAGCGATCAGGTTACGCAAACTTCCTTCAGCCGCCTCCCTTTCCCTCCCTCAAACATGACTATGGTAGACTGCAAAATGGCAACTCTCGCATACAATCCACAGGAGTTCACGTTTAGACCAGATAGGAATTGCAACTGACGACGCACTTTTCAGGCTACCACTATACAATTTTCTTCAGATTAGGGAACACCTCTTGTAGGAAAGAGGTTAATCAAGGCTATATATAATCTCTTCAGTTTAAAAAATATTCCCGAAACTGAATAAAATCGCCTGAAGGTAGCACGAACAACACACGACGTTCTCAGAGCGGGAGGGGGGGGGGGGGGTTGAGGTTATATCTACCCCTATTCGACTGTAAATTTGCCGATGTATTTAATTCGGGTTAACAGCATACAAATGATTTTAGATGAGTATATAGCTTATCTCGATTAACAATTTTGTTGCTTTGGATGCACTGTTTTGGCCCATTCTTTCTGGGTGATTGTAAGCTAGTTAAATACTGCTTTCATCACCATCACCATCATCATCATCTCAAGTTTACTTTAGTTTTTAATGCAGCTGAGAGAAATGCGAACAGTCAGAAGGTTAAAATCAATTCTTACCAAGTCTTCCATGCCATGCTAATCTAACTTACTGTTTATTAATGCTCTTGCCTAACAAGTGAAGATATATATGTCTAAAATTTACCCATACACAGGCGAAGTGTAGGTTATAGCGCTGGAAATAATATGAGGTTACACATTATCTTTTCCTCCAATAAAGATATTTAGTCTCAGAAATTTAGTCCACCATTATTTCTTCCACTAAAAGACATTAATTAAATCAAAAATAGTCCTTGAAATTAGGCCAATATTATTCCTTGCACGAGCCAAAAATAAATAATTAAATAAAACACTAATCCTAGAAATTTATACTAATCTTATTCCCCGGACAAACAAAGACGAATTAGTGAAAAAATAATAATAATAATAAAGCCACCCATTATTTTTTTTTCTCTTGCAAAGATCTATTATCCCTAGAAGTATACAGGTATGTGCTTATCTAATTTCTATTATTTATGTACCAGTATCTGCCCATCCAGACCTTAATTATCTATCTGTATCTATTCCTTATATCCTACCTCACACAAAATAACAGCCTAAAGTGACTGTAAATTAGTACAACTTCCACGAAACCCCCCCTCCAAAAACAAAAAACAAAAACATGGACTGTAAAAAAATGCGTTTTCAAAATCCGTAAAAAATATCCTAACAAATAAAAATGAAAACACTGAAGAACACCTCAAAGTTTGGATGACATTTTTTTTTTTAGGACAAAACTTTTAATGAGAAAATATCAGAGTTACCCATTGCCTGTCATTAACCTCTTCAGTGCGATGACGTGTTTTATTTATTAGTAACGACCAGGCTATTTAATTAAGCTTTGGAGACCCCTCGCAGTGAAAGGGTTAAAGGATTGATCCGAAATAAATGGATCTAAATTTTCGTCGGTTCAGGAAGCTCCCTAACACCTTTTCCTGAGCTAATTATTTTGCTTATTGCACCTTACTGTCCTCCTGTGTTACAAGCAAGACAGACATACAGGCAAGACAAATAGATAAGATAGACAGACAAGGCAGACAGCAGACAGACAAAGCAGGTAGACAGACAAACAGACAGACAGACACAAAGCAGACAATGCAGACAGACAGACAGACACAGACAGACAGTCAAACACAGACAGATGGGAGTCAGTAAAGTACAGGTACTTCAATTACCTAGAAACACACCTCTCAATATCTAAAGGAGTTAAAAATGAAAAATGTATATTAAAAAAAAAAAAATAGTGTATAAGGTACAGTGTCCCTCAAAGTTTCCTGCGTAATGGTGTGGCGGGAAATTAATGGAGACTGCCCTCAATCTTTCTAATGGAGGGACTGCGGTGGCTACTACACAACAGCCTACCCCTTACCCCTACCCTTTAGCTCCAGTACATACCCCCTCCCCTTACACCAAATACATCTCTCTCTCTCTATGAATGGACCCTCTCCCCGTCCCCTTGCCCGTTCGCAACAGACTACCCCAATTACCTTACCCCCCCTTAACCCTTCCCCTACAAAAGACCACTTTCTCCTCCTCAACAAACCTCCTCTCCTACACCCATCAGATCCCCCATCCCCTCCACTTTCCTAAGATTGCCCTACCCCTTCCCTTCACAACACATTACCCCCCCCCCACCCGCTTAGCCCCATCAGACCCACTCTCTTTGTCCTAATACAGTACCCATCCTAATTCTTCTTTCCCTACACAAGAGTACCTTCCCTCCCTCCCCCCCCCTCTCTCTCTCTCTCTCTCTCTCTCACACACACACACACACACACACACACACACACACAGTCAGCCCATCTCCCATTCGCAAAGGCAGTTCGTACCACTTTTTCTTCTCTCCTCTCCTCCCCCCCTCCCACTCACAGGAGTCACCCCATTTCTCCTCCTCTTCCATCTCCCCTCCCTCTTCTCCCCTCCCCTTCCCTCACCGGAGTCAGCCATCTCCCATTAACAAAGACAGTCCTATTTCTTTCAGTATCAAGCGTCAGAGAAATAGGATAGCCGTCTCTTCAGTCTCACAGGCCTCACCACCACCCTCTCCCTCGTAGCCTCATCTTTTTAGCAGCCACGTTCGAGGGGGCACTTGTGAAATTCCAGCGTCCTGAGGGAGACTTTTACGTGCCCTTTTTCTCCTCTCTCAGTGGACGAGGTAGGGGTATTGCGTTGACCAGAGCCTTGTAATGTGAGGTGCAGCTGACCCCAGGCTATGTGTGATCTCTGTTGCCAATAATACTACCTGTGGAAAGCGAGGTGTTAGGGGAAAAGTTGCTGGTCTTGTTGCTTTGGTCTCTTCCATGCGTGTAGGTTGGTGGAGCCAGGACCCATATAGTCTTGGGTGGAGCCTTCACGCATTATGTATTACCGTAAAAAGTAATGAGAGGGCACGGAACACAAAGAGAAAGATACACAATGAGGGAGAAGGAGAGGAAAGACGAAACATCGGAAGGAAAAAGGGGGGGAAAGAAAGGAAGAGGAAAAAGAAAACAGGAAAATAAAAATGACCTTACGTGAAAAAAGCATGATTAACAAGGAACAAGAAAGGAGAAAAATGAGAAGTCGAAGGAAGTAAAGACGACGACGAAGAAGAAATAATATCGCGTGAAAAGAGAACTGCTACTTTGAAACAGAGACTAAAGAAAGAAAAGGTTGTAAAGACGAAGAAAAATGAGAGGAAAGGAGGAGGAGGGTGAGGTGCAACAGACTAATAACGGAGGTAAAGAAAACACAGGTATTAGTGGTTAGAAAATAGTGGGTCTGAGGGAAAGAGGTGAAGAAGGGAGGGAGGGAGGAAGAGGGCAGAGGGGGAGACAGAAAAAGGAGAGGGTGACGGGACGGGTGAGGGGGTAGGGAAGGAAGAAGAGAAGAGAGAGGGGGGGAAGAGGACTGGGAACGAAAAATGGGATGAAAGTGGGAATACAATCGAGAGGAAAGGGATAGAAAAGACGGGATGAGGGGAAGATGTGGGTGATGAATAAGCTATTGTAAGAAAAGGTGGGGAAAGAGGCAGGTGGTGATGAGAGGGGTTGAAAAGGGGGAGAAAGAAGAGGTAGAGGGGAAGGAGGGTGAGTAAGTGAAACAGGAAGGGGGAGAGAAGGAAGAGGGGGAGGGAAAGGACAGTGAGGAAGCGAGAGAGAAAGGAAGAGAGAGGGAAGGAGGCGTGGGAAAAGAAATGGGCAGAGAAGAAGGCTTAGATAAATTCCTTACAAGTACATGAGGGACATTGAGACTGATTTTCAAGGTTTGCTGTTGTCCGAATCTTCACCCTGACTACTACACGCAAACAACTGATTTGCAATACAGATCCCCATTTCCGTTCTATGAAAGTGG
>NC_137055.1:38914207-38916707 GCF_032717465.1 Coenobita brevimanus
GCACCAATATAATGCCTGAACCACAACTTATTCCTCTCTCTCTCTCTCTCTCTCTCTTTCCCACCGTGTTGTATAAGAATCTAAGAATCTAGAAACAAACCAGTGACGTGGCTCATGCATTCCAACACTCATCATTCACGCTTTCCCTACACAATGATACATAACTATATCGTATTTTTAAAACGGCCCGTCCCATAATACACCTAACTTACCACACCCGAGTATATTATTTCAAAGGCAATTGACCACCTGACCTATTTATTCTCCTTGCTGACATCCTGATACACACACACACACACACACACACACACACACACACACACACACACACACACACTTCTTGAGGGTCGGGTCCACGCACTAAAAACACGACCCTCACTCCAACTATACCATGTTCACCATTACTTGGCCCAGATTTTCGTCCTCTTGCAGCTTATTTCACGTAGCTCAGTGGCAAAAGAGGAGAAGGCTACAGCTCTGCATCCTTTCCACGGCACTTCTTCGTGACCAGCATCATATTCTAGCGTAAACCTACTATTACAACTCAGAATTCAAGATGAAGAGACGTCAATTTTAGGCCAAGTTAAACTAAAACGAGTATAGGACGTTATAAGCACTAGACTAAGATTTGTGTTGTAAAGATAAAGTTACTGATAAAACAAGGCAGGCATGAAGATAGATACATCCTTATAGATTTAGATGGTTGAGAAAGACGGATAGTAGTGAATTATCTGAGCTCCAAAATGGGATATGAGCACTTTAAATTGAAAATGCAAAAAATGAAATGACATCAGTGGAATTTAAAAGTTCGTGACACTAAGTATAATAAGTAAGAAATATACACTCTACCCCCTAGGCTACCCACAACCCCCACCACCCCCTCAGTCCAACCCCCAACATCCTCAACCAGGCTCCTCCCCCTCCTTGCTCTCCTCCCTTTTCACCTCCCCCTTTTTCTCTCTTTCCTACTTATCCTTAATCCCTCTAGGGCTAGGCCAACCACAAACCCCTCCTTCCCTCTCTTCCCCCCCACCTCTTTCCCTTCCCCTACTTGTCTTCCCTACAGCCATCTCTCCTTCCTTTCCTTCCTTCCTTTTTTCTTTCTTTCCTTCCTTCCTTCTTTCCTTCCTTCCTTCCTTCTTTCCTTCCTTCCTTCTTTCCATCTTCCCAATTTCCCTCATCTTCACCTTCCATTTTTCTGCTTCCCTTCAGGCTGACCATTCATCCCCTCACCCACTTCCTCCCGTCTCCCTCACTTTCCCCTCTCTCCCTCACTTTCCCCTCTCTCCCTCACTTTCCCCTCTCTCCCTCACTTTCCCCTCTCCCCCTTCTTCCCCTACCGCCCTCTTTTCCTTCCTTCCGGTTTCTCTCTCTCTCTCTCTCTCTCTCTCTCTCTCTCTGATTCCATTATCCTTTCTTCCTTCCTCTCTTTTCTCTCCCCCTCACCTTTCCTTTTCTCCCCCTCCCACTCCCTTCAGGCAAACCGCATCTCCTCCCCCTTCTACCTCACTCTCCCTCCACCCCTCCCCCTCTCTCCCTCCACCCCTCCACCTCTCTTCCTTCCCTCTAACAAGCATCAAAAGACCAGATTCTATTGCAGATCACCCAAACATGTAATTCGGAGAGTTGTTAATTAGGCATTGGTGAAAGACTGGACTCTTGTTAACAATTCTCGACCCTTTTCTCTCTCTACATAAGGGTCTTTGTTCCCCTGGGCGACACTCCGTATTGTTTTGACCCCTCGTTTTCTTTTCATTTTCCTTTTTTTATGGAGGGGGGACTTCTTTAGATTTATTATATAGGGTTCCTGTACTTGAAACACTTAAATTTTTGTCTCTGTTCTGTGGTACTTTCATAGACATACGTATTCTGAACTCTCTCTCTCTCTCTCTCTCGGTTAATTACAAAAGTGAAAAGAGAACAGAAGAAGGAAAAAGAAATGAATGAATGAATGAAGAAAGAAGGAAGAAAGGAAGGGAGAAAGGAAGAGAGAATGGAAGGAAGAATGGAGGAAGGGAACAAAAAAGGACAGAGAGAGAGAGAGAGAGAGAGAGAGAGAGAGAGAGAGAAGTGGAGGTTAAGGGCCAATTTACTTACTTTCTGATTCTTGTTCCCCTTAAGGAGGTGGAGGGTAAGGGAGGGGAGGGGAGAGAAGAGAAGAGGAGGGGACGGGAGAGGAGGGGACGAGAGAGAGAGAGAGAGAGAGAGAAGGACCTGGAATTAGAAAGAATAAGATGAGGAAAGACAGACTGAGAATATCCACTGAATAATTCATACAAGCCACTCTCTTACCCATCAAACATCCTTCATTTTATCTCTATGTACACTTGGCAGTATTCTAAGTGGCACAGGAAGCTTCGTGGCACTTTCCTCTAAGCGATTTATTCTGTGTGCTTTACCTTACCACTCTTTTATTGGTAGTATTTTTTTCTATACGATTTAATTTGTGAGTTTTACCTTACCAGCTCAGAAATTTATAGAGAAACATGTGGGTGAAAAT
>NC_137055.1:38926707-38946707 GCF_032717465.1 Coenobita brevimanus
CTGCTTCTTCTCCTTACCTTTTCTTTATGGTACCCCACCCCCTACTTACAGACACCTCTCTCCCTTCTCCTCTGCTTCATTAGACACTTCTTCCCCCTTCCTCTTTTTCTCTCCTTTCCTCTTACAGGTGCCCCTCCCCTCTCGTACAGTCTTCCTCCTTTCCCCTCCTTCCAGCAGATACTTCTCCTCGCGTCAATGTTTTCTCTCTATTCCTCTCGCTAAGTTCCTCCCCTTTTCTGCAGACTTTCCCTCTCTCCCTCTACCAGCAAGCAGCTCTCCCCTCTTCACCCTCCAGCCTCCCCTTACCTCCTGCGTATTCCTCTTTCCTCTCCTACAAACTTAACCTCCCCCTCCTTTTTCCACCTTGCAGCAGACACCCCTTCCACTTTTTCCCTCTATTCTCTCTGTTCCTCCTCTTGACACTCTCCTCTGCCTTATAAATTACTCCATCCTCCCCTTTTCCAGCTACCACCCTTTTCCTCTTCTCTCACCTTTCTGAATCTTCTTTCCTTTCCTATAACCTTCTCTCTCTCATCCTGCATCCTTCTTATTATCTTCCCCTCCCCTCCTACTGACTACCTTCCTCTTCCAATCCTCTTCTTCTCTTCTGGCTCTCTCCCTCCTTCCTCCTTCCCTCACCACTCCTCACATCCTGATCAACACCTCCCCCTCCCATATGAGCCAACACCCCCACTCATCCCTAATCCCTACCTTATAATATGAAGTCCTCTCCATTTTTCCCTCAACCCGTTTTTACACAGTGAGACCCCAACCACCTCCAACATATGACAGGACCAGTTTCTTTTATCAAAAATTCGACTTTCCCCACACCTCTCCTTATACAGTTATCCCCATCAGCAGCAAAAAAGAAAAAAAAACTGACCACCTTCCTCTAATTTCTCATGCACCCATCGCCCTTCCAAACACAGCGACTCTTTTGTCACCCCCTGTCAAGATATTACCCTTCTCAATGCTTTATAATTATAGAAACACTCCTAATCTCATGCAAAATCTATCCCACCTCCCTAAAATTCACTCCTCTTCATACAGCGTTATTCCCGCCACACATAAAATTGAACCACACTCCCCATACTGATTTCCACTTCCCATCCTCTAACTAACTCGTATATTGACATTACCATCACGTATCTATAGAAATTAACTCACTACTTCCTTGCTTTATTCTAGTTTTGTCACATCATCAAAGAATCTGCCTCTTTCGATTGTATATTTCTTCTATATTTACCCCATCACCCTAATCCTCACCCCTATTCCTTCACCAATCCCTCACCCCCTGTCAACTAAACCCAGTCTCTACACTGTGGTCTCTCCTGCATTCACCCCATCCCCCTACTCCTTCATCAGTCCATCACCCCTCTCAAGACCTGACCACCCCTCACCCCTTCCCTACACAGCATGCCCCTTCATTCTTACCGGGACTGCATCACTAAATTCCCTTCTCCTCGTGCATGTTTTTCGTGGCGTAACGGTAAACAGGAAGTGCAAACAGTAATGATAATGGTACAACAACAGCGCTGCGTGAGGGAGAGAGTACTGACCACTAATATGCCAGGCGGCAGTAATTGTGCAGTAAAATACACTACAACGCCTCACGCTGTCACAGTTCACACACACACACACACATAGTAAATCACGTTTGAAAAGTACATATGATAGTTTTATAACTTAGCCCTATTGTGTTCGATGGCGTCTTTCATATTATATATATATATATATATATATATATATATATATATATATATATATATATATATATATATATAATATAATATAAAACTCTTCTATTACCTTAACTTGGTCCAGATTTCCGTCCTTTTGCAGCTTATTACACGTAGCTCAGTGGCTGAAGCACACAATGCATCGGCTCTATGTCCTCTCCATGACTCTCTTCTGTGACTAACAGCATATTCTAGTGTTAATCTGTTGTTACAACTCAGCATTCAAGATGGCGAGATGGCAATTTTAGGTCAAGTAAGAGTAAAATAAGTAAGTCCCCTATAGTGTTCATAGGCATTAACTTTAAATTGTAAAGTTGAATACAAACTTCGGATTTTTGACGATATGAAGCACGTGATGATGATGGACCACATTTGATTTCCCTATATCATTACTGTCTGCATTACATAATGTGGAATGCAGGCTAACCCTGACTAAAAATTCACAGGTGTTCCGTTAATGACCAGGACTAGTCAGGCACCTGCATTTCACTTTGTCATATGAGGTTAAGGCATACGGTCATCGACTTCTTTTACCCTCGCTATACGATACTTTTCCCTTGAGCTCGATAAATAATTAGGGACGTGCATTCCACTTTGCGATGTGAGGTTTACGAAGACGGTCACAGGTATCGTTTACCCTCGCTATACTATCATTTTCCCTTAAGCTAGATAAAACGACCTAGTGATAGCGAGACTCGTAATGAAAAATACATCATCCTTCTGAAAGAGGTTAAAGAATACGATAACGAACACGATAACAAAACATGATCTCAATTCCTTATCAGTGTTATAGGACTGACGTGACCTGAGAGGTGAAGGTGTGGTGGGAGGGGGTGGAGGTGGTGGAAGAGAGGAGGGGTGGAGTGAATATATAAAGGGATGAGGGCTGGAGGGGTAGACATGGGGGGAGTTGAGAGGATGGGGCTGGAGTGATGGAGTCGAGTGCAGTGGATGAGTTTATAGATGAGGGGTTAGAGAGACGGATAGGAAGGACCAAAGTATATTGTAGGGGTGGAGGAAGAAGAAGGGGGCTGGAGGGATGGGAGTGATGGCGTGGGGGAAGGAAGGAGTGGGGGCTGGAGGGTGAATGAGTGAAGAGGAAGGGGTTGAAGAGGTGGAGGAGAGGGAGAGGTTAACGGAAGCCTCTTAATATCAGTACACCCACATAGAAGGGGCTCACGGGGCGGGGCGGGGTGGGGCGGGGCGGGGTCTCCTATTGGTGTGTTATTAAACCATTTAGCGTCATTATTATACAATGTTATGCAAATGAGTTCACGCTATTGTGGCGGGGGTTAGCGGTCCGGGAGGTAAAGGACTGCGCCATTTTTTCTGATAACACGTAGGTTGAGAGAGAGAAACAAGAGCAAAAAATCACTAGCACACACACACACACACACACACACACACACACACACGACCACAAGGGAGAAACTAGAATACCATCCATTAACCTGTACTAGTAGACGACCAGAATTAAAATCATACCACGACCACAAAACGACCACAACACGACAATAAGAAATACGACACAAACACCACAACCTTAACAACCCCACGACCAAAACAGAGGCAAAAAAAACAACAGCACGACAAACCAACACAAAACAACCCCACGATCAAAACAATATAAAGGCAACCACACCACAAACAAAGCAACAACACCAACACAAAACAAGACCAAAACAACAAAACACATCTGAAACAAAACAACCAAAACAAGACAGCAACACCACAACCAAAACAAGCTAAAAACACCACCACCGCCAAAACAACACGCTCAAGACAACACCACGCCCAAAACAACAATACAGCCTTGTATGGTGAGGGCACGGCTCAGTCTGCTGGGGTGGGGAGAGCAGATATTTTGGTTGCTCCGTGAAATTATTAATGAGTGGAGGCACACACACACACACACACACACACACACACACACACACACACACACACACACACACACACACACACACACACACACACACACACACACACACACACACACACACACACACACACACACACACACACACACACACACACACACACACACACACACACACTACAGCATGACACTGATTATGGGAAGTAGAAAACGATGCCTGGCAGCTAATGATAAACGTTAAGCCGACCCCCACAAAACACGAGAACTGGGATGCGCAATATACGGACCACCCCGTTTAGTGTCACCCTCCCACGCCCGATGTAATAAGCTAAAATGACACCAAATTCCGTACAGGCATTGTTTTCCTCTTGAACAATAGAACAAATTAACACAGAAATAATTATACCACGTCTGATGTTATAATTACCACCAGAAGAAAACAAATAAAAATAAATCATAAAATAAATAACCTAATAAAGATCTATCACCCTGTTGTTGTTCTTCTTGTTCTTGTTTTTGCGTTCTCAAACTCATCTGAAACGGGAACAAGGTGAACTGCAGGCTTAAACTGTCTCTTCTTGCAAGCCACCATCTTCCTTTCGGGGGATAGGGAAAGAGTTGAGGAATGTATGTATAGCCAGGCAGCTGTTCCACCAGGTTATATCAGTGCCACCACATGTAGGCGCCCCCCTCCAGCACCATTACCATCCTACAACCACACGGCTACTAAACAATTCCCAGCTACAACAGTCTTACGAACCAAACTACAACAATCAAACTACAGCTACAACCACGATGAAAATACGACTACATCAACAGCAACACAACTACAACAATAACCACCACACTACAGCTACAACCACGGAACCATAACAACACAGCTACAACCGTACAACTACAACAATAATACAACTACAAACACACCACAGCCACAACCACACAAATACAATAATACAGCTACAACCACCACAAGGCAGGCGTTACGAGTTCATGAACGATGACTACTTTCACTTTCATCCCACATACGTCGTGGACCCATTATAGAAACTACTTACTCACCTACCTACTTACCTACCTACTTGTCTACCTACCTACTTGCCTACCTACCTACCTACTTACCTACCTACTTACCTACCTACCTACCTATTTACCTACCTACCTACCTACTTACCTACCTACTTACCTACCTACTTACCTACCTACTTACCTGCTTACCTACTTGAGTGCTCTACCTACTTACCTGTCTGATCACCTACCTTTTTACTTACGTGCCTACTTACCTGCATCTACTTTCCTACCTGTATCTACTTTCCTCCTTACTTACTTACCTCTCTACCTACCGACCTTCCCTTCACCTACCTACATTTTTTATCTACTGACCTGCACCCTACCCCAAAAAATATTGCCTACCTCTACTTTCATTATTCTGGTCAACCCTTCCCTCCCTTTCCTTCCCACTACCTTCATTCTCTCTCTCTCTCTCTCTCTCTCTCTCTCTCCAAAAATGGTAAGGAGTTTCATTTAATACATTAACTGACCTTTTACCTACTCTCTCTCTCCCTCTCCCCCCACCCCCCACCCACCCCTCTCTCTCTCTCTCTCTCTCTCTCTCTCTCACACACACACACACACACACACACACACACACACACACACACACACACACACATCATCATCATCGTCATCACCATCATCAATCATCATCATCATTTTTAGTACACCTGCGGGAAGGTAAATTACACACACACACACACACACACACACACACACACACACACACACACACACACACACACACACAACCCTAAAACGCAACAAGCCGCTAAAAGGTGTGCCCAACTCTACCATAGTCCTTGGGTACCTTTTCCGCGTTTAACACGTGTACACCGTGACGATTCGTGAACAATGGCCGGAAGTGATTATGTGCAGTTTTCCGGAGATTTCGTTAACACTTTTCGTTAGCGACTTATTTTGAACACTGCACATCAGTATCGTCTTCTTTGTTACTGATGGAAATTACGTTGATAAGGAAACGATAAAAGTAGCACATAAGAGGAAATTACGGTGTACCGTGTGAAATAAATCGCTAAGGAAGAGATGTTACGGCGACTAGCACCATTAGCATTTTCACTATCGCCACCGTCATCACCATTTCTTTCTTTTCGTAACATCTACATCACCATCATCATCACCATCACCATCACCATCACTCTCAACTCTGTCATCAGTACCACTACAACACCATAATCATTTTGTCATCACCACAACCAAATCATGACTTATCTTCTTCACCGCCACCAGCATCATCATCATCATCACCATCTTCACTATCACCATCATGCAATTCAATCAATACCACAAAATTTTTTCAGTCATCACCACAACCATCACCACCACTTCTCATCATCACCACTTCTCATTATCACCACCATCACAAAAGTTATCACCATCATCTGCTTCTATCAGAGTCACTATCAGCACCATAATTTCTTCAACTGTCACCACTACCACACTTATCACCACCACCACAATAATCAGCATTTCCATTATTATTATTATTATTATTATTATCACTACTACTACTACTACTACTATCAAAATCTACATAAAAAGACGAAGAAATAGGGGAAAACCAACATCTCACATTAACTATCTCCACTTTTTCGTTCACTCCCCACCTATCTATCCCTACATCAGTCCGTTAGCCTTTAGAACGAAGAAATATGACAATCCACCAACTATCCATCCATTCACCTGCTTCGTCACATCCTGAACAAAACAATAAGCAACCCAGACAATTACACTGACTATCCCATCTTTTCATAGCGAGAGGATATCCTGGTTTTACTGGATATATAAAGAGAGAGAGAGAGAGAGAGAGAGAGAGAGAGAGAGAGAAACAAGGTAGGGCGAGATCTGGTAGAGGTAGTCTGTCAGTGACTCGTTCCTAGCACAGGTGAAATCAGGTAAGACAGGGCAGGTAAAGGCAGGTGAAGGTAGAAGAAAGTATGGAACGGCAAATAAGTAAATAAAAAAACAATAGAAGATAAATTAGTGATGTAGAATGCAGTGGTGAAACGGGCAAGAGGAGGGCAAGTTACGAGAAGCAGAACAGGGCAAGGTGGGTTTGAGCAGGGAAGGGCAGAGGAAAGCAGGGGTGGGCAAACCAGGGGAAGTTAATGAAGGAGGGCAGTGGATGAACTAGTAAGAGCAGGGCAAGGTACAGCGAAAGCCGAATAGAGAAAGGCAGGTTACAGAGGGAAGGGCAGAGGACAGCAGGGCACAATAGAGCAGGGCATGTCAGTATAGAGGCAAGGGAAGGACAAATACTCGTTAAACCCTTCCGTAGGATCACCTGTATGCTCATATTTGCCACCTCCAGACGATTTTATTCAGAATAGGTGAGACATTTCGACCTGGAGGGGTTAGATACAGCCTTCATCAGCACCTCTACGAATGGATGTCCTTTCCAATGATGAAATTTATTCGTCTGGTTGTAATAAGGAAAGTTACAAAAATAAGGCCTGCCAATAATATCGCCATAGGAATTATTGATCATCAACACACAGGTGTAATACACTTACTTCTGAACAACCGCCATATTGATTAATGAACATACAGGAACATAAGATCCTAATATTTGTGTCTGTATGGTTTGGCATTGGATCCCATAGTACCTTAGAAACGCATAAATAAATAAAAAAGAAAAGAAAATTGTCTGGGTGTATTTGTCGAAGGAATAATAATTGTATTACGTCTGAAGCCAATAGGTGGGGAAAAGAGGAAACAACACCAAAATAATAAGTGTGTGAAAGAAAGAAAAAAAGAGAAGAAATACAGCAGGTCTTCATCATAATGTGAAGACCTAAATGTCATCGGACTGAAAGGCTTAATGCATCTCTCTCTCTCTCTCTCTCTGTCAGTGACCCGCTCCCAGGCCAGGTGAAGGCAAGCAAGGTCGCCACTCTTACCCAACACACTCGAGAGAAAACAACTGGACACTTTACCACCACTGCGTCTTTATTTTATTCTTTGCGTCCCTGGCTTTATTGCTCTTATTTTACTTTTATTCATTTTATTCATTGCATATTTATTTTCTTTTCCCAGGCTTTATTGATCTTATTATACCTATATTTATTTTACACCGCATTACGATGCTGGTCTTACTTATTGTACTCATTCATTTATTATTTTACTCTCCACTACGATGCTGGCTTTATTGATTATTACTCTGCACTACGATGCCTGTCATTACTTTCGAGCTTTATTTCTCCTACAGCCATATAGATTTTACTTGAAGGGAGACGCATGGTAGGTTAAGAATGGCCTTTTAAACAGCAGGAGGTGGACATTTAACTCAGTACCTCCTTTACTACATGATAAATAAAAATGTACTGTGATGGCAGGTGTAAAGAAAAAGATACAAATGAACTAGATGGGGGAGTATTTGTGCCTCGCGGTTAATGCCCTTGGAGTGGGGTGGGGTGGTGTGGGGTCGGATGGGATGGGGTGGGGTGGGGTGGTGAGGTGGGGTGGAATGGGGTGGTGTGGGGTCGGATGGGATGGGGTTGGGTGGGGTGCTGTGGGGTGTGATGTGGTGGTGGTGTGTAGTGTATAGTGTGGTGTATTCAACTGTAGTGTAACGTAGTGTAATCATGTGTAGTGCTGTTAAGTGTGGCTTGGCTAAAGTCGCTGAAGTTTGTGTGAAGTACCCCGTCCGAAAATCTTTAGTGAGAGACAGACAGACAGGGCTGCTCCTAGTGACCCTCCTGCATCCGAACATGAGCCACTGGAGGTAAGAAGGAAACCCGTTCACTAAGATGACGCAGTTTCTTTTATTATTGTCTCCGCCAGATTTTTATTCTGCTCAAGGAAGGCATCTAGTAATTAATGGGTCACAGAAAGATTAATTTAACCTCTCCAATTCGAAAAACCTCCCAGAAAATGGTCTAAGGGTACCAAAAAATAGAATAATAAGGACGCCATTACTGTGGAGCTAATGGCGGCTATGAATACGCTATTATATACGGGGGAAATATCACGGTGCATTACACAAATAACACTTGCCTGATTTCTCCTCCACTCTCCCCGGCGCCGAGCCTATATAAAGCCCGTGCCTCCCTCCTTGTCGCCAGTTGGTCAGTGACTCAGGTGGTGAAAGGACACGTGCTCTCTCCGTCACTCAGGTATGCCGCAAGGGGAGGCGCTGGGCACTCCTGTGTAATGTGAGCTGTTGTAGCATTTAATGAGGTTTTATCATATGTACCAAAAATATTATAGTTTTATGGTATTTGAAAGTATCTCTAAAACATGCAGGAGCCTCGAAAGAAATTTGTGTGACTGTGCTGTGGGTAGATATTGTTTTACTTTCCCTTTGCTGCTGTTACACTCGTGACTCATGAAGAGAGAGCAGATGTTTTTGGTGTGTGTGTGTGTGTGTGTGTGTGTGTGTGCGTGTGCGTGTGCGTGTGCGTGTGTGTGTGTGTGTGTGTGTGTGTGTGTGTGTGTGTGTGTGTGTGAGAAAAATTTTAAGCTTCTAACCAAACTTGGTGGACGGGTGGAGAGTTAGCCCATGAGTAAACGTACTATACTGAGAAGGCTGGGTCAAAGGTTAAGATGACAGGGAAAGGTCAAAGGTCAGCCTAGCAAAATCTAATGAACACTTTTGATCCAATTTAGACTAATCTCGGGGTAAAGGTAGATGGTATGGTAAAAATGGAGTGATTGATTTTTAGGTGCAATCAGTCAATTAACAAGGTCAAAGTTCGATCAGGGTGTTTGTTTATAAAGAATCACGCAAACAGTTTTCATCCGATTCTAATGATGGTTGGTGGAAGGGTTCAGGGTCAGTCAAGGATTATACCTCCTGTTTCCGAGATCAATAGGTCAAAGGTCAAGGTCACAGGGCAAGGTCAACTCAAACAGACTTTACTTGATTTTAACCAAAGCTGGTGGAAGGGTTAAGGGTTAGGGGAAAATGAGGCAATTCGACTTTGAGTGTAATCTGTCAAAGGTCAGAGTCAACGGGCAAAAATAAGTATTCGATCCTTAAACTAGCTTGTGGTTGAGGGTGTTGCACTCTTTAAATCTTTATTATTATTATTATTACTACTACTACTACTACTACTACTACTACTAATAATAATAATAATAATAATAACAACAATAATAATAATCCCTTTGCTCTCGCTCTTTTTCTGTTCACTGAAGTAAAAAAAAAAAAAAAAAGTTAATAAATCAATAAAAGTGAAAACTGTAATATTGTGGTTTGAACATATGGTCCAAACAGTGATTGATTGACTGTAAGGGTGGGTGAAAGTGGGGTGGCTGGGAGATACTGAAGAGGCAGACGGAGAACCAAGTGGAGGGGGGAGGTGTATGAGGGAGGGCGGTGTGTCGTGGGAGGCGAGGTTTGTCGATGAGTAGGGCCAAAAACGCCTGGACGATCTCTTAACTCTATCCCTTACAGAATGCGGCGTAGGGCAAGAGACAGACGGAGAGAATTATATAAATATAGAATACACGGTGATCCCAAGGTCCCGTCGGGTGAGAGAGAGAGAGAGAGAGAGAGAGAGAAAACTCTACATCACATAAAAACACAACCAACCCTGGCAGCCTCCAAAATATCAGCCTGATTTGAGAAACTGGCAAAACAGAGTGAAAATTAACTATCTCATATTAATACCCCAAAAAACAGACAGTAACCAAAAGCCATAACCCTGAGGCCTTATTGAGAGGGGAATAATAGATGAGGCAGTCTGTTATTCTGGAGGGCAATTTAGACATTTTTAAAAAGGTTTGGGAGAAAATCAACACGCCCTGAGATGACCTATGAAATTTTAACGCCCGTTTCGTGACATCCTTTCCATTGCGATTTATTTTGCATATTATAATCGGGACAAAAATCAACGCCCTGAGATGACCTATGAAATTCTAACGCCCTTTTTTGACACCCTTTCCTTTGCTATTTATTTTGCATATTATATTCGGGAGAAAATCAAAGCGTTGTGGGAATTCCTATGCAGTCCTGACGTCCATTTTCTAAGTGGCACGGGAGGATTCGTGACACCGTCCTCTTTGCGATTCATTTTGCATATCATACTCCCTTTAACTTCACTGGCCCAGATTTTTGTACTATTGCAACTTATTCACGTAGCTCAGTGGCAGAACAAGACAGTACTATGGTTTTACATCCTCTTCATGGCACTTCTTCGTGACTAGCATCATCTTGCCCTATTAACAAACGTAAATATGAAAGAAAATTAGGGAATATTAACACTCCCTCAAACTATCCATAAAGTCCAGTTATGGGCATAGGTGAGACGGTTCGTTCTTTGAGGCCCAGCAGCTCTCCCACCTGCCACACACTTTCCTCTGTTACCACTTCGACGCTAATGCCCACCGTCTATACCGAATACACGTCATGGCTGTCTCACACACGGCTAGTACAGTGGCATTAGCTAAGTTTATTGTTTTATTATTATTATTATTTTTTTTAAGGACATGTTGGTGAGTTGTGAATGATCAGTCAAGTCGCGCAGTTCAATTCATCATTCTACTCCTTAGCATAGCCTGAGATCGAACCCGCGTCTTTTCGGACAGCAGACACCATCTCTAACCACTCGACCACCACAAGTATAAAGTAAAGATGTTTGAAGAAAAATAAGAAAGGGTACGATGCTATTACATTTTTCGCTCAATTTCTGCTACTTCCAGACGCTTTTATTCAACTTAGTAGAGGCGTAGGTGAAGAGGGAGGGGGGTTCAATGAAGCCTTCATTTCTTCCTTCACTACAATAAATCTTACCTCAAGCTTCGGGAAATCGTCTGGAGGTAGCTAGAATAAAGGGTAATCGGGGTGAAGGGATTAAGGAGAGGAAGAGATACGGAAGCCTGAAAGAAGGTTAGTAGCTCTCGTGAATTTTGGAGATACTGAGAGAGAGAGAGAGAGAGAGAGAGCCGGGGGGGGGGGGACCTGAAAACTCTGACTTACTCGTTAAAGCCCCTCACAGAAAACCCGGTGGAAAATTCAGACTTCATTCTGAGGTAGAAGACTCTGAAAGAAAATCAACGCACTCTTTCAAACTCGGCATGAAATTCTTAGCCACTCATTAGAGCTAACTCATTTTAGAGCGAGCTGTTCCCCAGGCCCCGTAATTGGTCATTTGGTCTGACCTTTCCCTCCCTGGACCCACTGGCTGTTTGAGGTCCTGTCTGGGGTGATTTGGTCTAGATGAGGTTATTAATGGTAATGATGCTATTAGGAGGGTGACCTAGAATTTAGATGGTCCCTGTTTAACTTGTGAGAGAGAGAGAGAGAGAGAGAGAGAGAGAGAGAGAGAGAGAGAGAGAGAGAGAGAGAGAGAGAGAGAGAGAGTACGACTGCGTTTGCACGTTTGAATTGTAAGCTTAAGCAATCGTGTGTACAAGAGAAAGTGTGTGTGTGTGTGTGTGTGGGTGTGGGTGTGGGTGTGCGTGTGCGTGTGAGTGAAGGCGTATTTAATAATGAAGTAATTTTCTCTCCACAATATCTCTATCAGCACAATATTTCGCCATGTCAACCAGTCTTTATTAACATTCCCACGACTTTTTTCCCATTGTTTTTATGCCATTGTTTTCGCCGAGTCCATGTGGTGGAGAGAGAGAGAGAGAGAGAGGTGGGTTTGTGGTGGGTTGGGTGTGTGTGTGTGGGTTTGTGTACACGCAGAGGCCTACGTCTAATCTCTTTCTCTGTCTGTCTGCCTGTCTGTCTGTCTGTCTGTCTGTCTCTCTCTCTCTCTCTCTCTCTCTCTCTCTCTCTCAACGCCTCTGATTCCAAGCTCATCTCAAGTACTAAGACATACCTCATAAAATCGCATCTGGGGGCTTGGCAGTCGTGCTTGCTTTTATACTATCCTTGTCATTAATAACTATAGATCCAGCTTTAAATTATAGTTACACCCTCAAGGAACACACAAGATTACATTAAGAGGCATGGAAATTAACCAGTAACAAAATAAATAAATAAATAAATAAATAAAAACTAGCCTGAATCAATGTACAAAAAGTGGACACGTAAAATTTTCGGCCTTACTTCTGATGAAGCCAAAAAAAAAAAATAATAATAATAATCGTGACATGTGATTCTTATTGGCCTTGATGTGATTATAGTGTCTATTTTCATTTGGCCTACTGTCGATGGGCCTTAGTTAAAAGGTAGGAATGAGTCTCCTTGGTCACTAGTCAAATGAGCCCTCAAATCTGACTACACTTGGCTATTAACCGAGCTGTAAGAGGGTTTGGATAGTTGTCAAATAAAAGGAAAAGGATACAGGCGATCAAATTTGGGGTCCAGACTCACGGGCTAAGAAGGACTAGTTTGAAAAGACTTCCTTAAGCTGAATAAAATAGTTTGGAATTAGCACGATTAAGGCAAGAAATTCGTTCTCATAGTAAACAAAATACTTATTAACCTTTATCACGTTCAAATTCTTTCTCACAAGCTTAACCTACCCCCCTACCTACAGTATTTACCTGCCTACGGAACTACCTATTTACCTACCTGTCTACCTACTTATCTATCCACCTTCTGTTTATCTATCCACCTACCTATTTCATCTATCCACTTCCTGTTGATCTATCCACTTACCTATTTGTTCATCTATCCACTTCCTGTTCCTCTATCCACCTCTTGTTTATCTATCCACCTCTAATTTATCTATCCACGTACACTATTTCTTCATCTATCCACCTCCTGTTTGTCTATCCACCTACCTAGTCACCTGCTCCCCTAATCATCTATCCCCTTCAGGTCAAGATGCAGTGGAGCGGGCTAGTACTGATGATGGTGGTGGTGGCTGGATGTGAGGCGTGCACCTACTTCTGCAAGACTACTGACGGTACCTCCTATGAGTGCTGTGATCACCTTTATTTAACCTACCTGGATGACGGTACGTGGGGGTGATGGGAGGAAGAAAGAGAGGAAAGGTGGAAGAAAGGGAAGAGGAAAAAGTGGAGGGGGGGAGTAGAAGGGGGGAATGGGCGTGCAAGAGGGGTAGGGAGGGAGAAGGAAGGAAAGGTTGGGGAAAAGAGGAGAGGAAACTGTATGGCAATGGGGTGTGGGCGAATAAAGGGAGAAAAAAGTGTATAGGGCAGGTGAGTGAGAGTGGGTGTGGAGTTGTGGGGAGGTTGGGGGGGAGGGGATGGGTAGAGAGGAAGGAAAAGAGGGGGAGGATACGAGAATGACAATAGTTTGAGAATAGGGATAGAGGAAGGGAAGAAAAAGTGGGGGAGGGGGGTGATAGATGGGGGGAGGAGGGAGAAAATGCGGATGAGAGGGAGGGATGAACACCATCTTGAGTAAGAGAATGGGAAATGTAAAGAGGTTAAGGAGGAAAGGGGAGGGAGAGGGAAAGAAGAAATGGGGAAACAGGGGGATAATTCCTGTGTTTGTGGCAATGATGGAGGAGGGGAGAAGGAGAAGGGAGGGAAAAGGAGAAAAAAGTGGGGTGCGGGATGAAGTGACTGCCTTCGTGAAGTAAGGGGAAGGGAATGGTTGTTCGAAATAGGTTACATATGTTATTTTTAATGTGGGGGGTTATGAGTGTGGGGGAGGAGGCTGTGAGGAAAGGGAGGGGTGTATGGAGGGGTAGGGAGAGGAGGAAGGGGGGTAAGGGGAAGGTAAGGTGAGGGAGAAGTGTGAGGAGGGGAGAGGTAGTAGAAAACTGGAAGTGAAAAAGAAAGAGCTATTTTACTGAGAGAGAGAGAGAGAGAGAGAAACTCCCATACTGTCTAACACACCCTACATTCCCCTTCTCTCATGACTTGCAGCTTTACACTGCACACAATAACTTTCTACTCCTCTATACCATAACTACCAACATCACTACCACAACTACCATTACAACTACCACAATCATTACCACAAATATCACCATCACTGCCACAACTACCACCATCATTACCACAATTACCACACCTACCACTACAACTACTACCACCACTACGACAACTACCACCATCATTACCACAACTACCATCTTCTCTACCATAACTACCACCACTTAGCCGACTACTACTACCGCTGTCGCAACTACCACCATCATAACTACACAACAGTTACACTTTCTCCTCCTACACCACGAGCACCACCATCTCTATAACCACTATCATAACCTCTACCACAACAACCATCATCACCACCACAATTGCCACACGTGCATAATATCTCTCTCTATAAAACATCTACACATCTGTCTCCCAATCTATGTTATTTTGTCTGTCTATTTTTCTATCTATCTATCTATCCATAACTATTTTAATTAATCTCCCATTCTATCCATATATCCACATACTCTTCTACTATTAGCCTACCTAGAAATCTCTCTCTCTCTCTCTCTCTCTCTCTCTCTCTCTCTCTGCTTATAGTTGCCCAAATACCCATATCTACCCATATGCAGTGCCCTCTCTTCTCTCTCTCTCTCTCTCTCTCTCTCTCTCTCTCTCTCTCTCTCACACACACACACACACACACACACACACACACACACACACACACACACACACACACACACACACACACACACACACACACACACACACACACACACACACACACACACACACACACACACACACACACACACACACACACACACACACACACACACACACACACACACACACACACACACACACACACACACACACACACACACACACACACACACACACACACACACACACACACACACACACACACACACACACACACACACACACACACACACACACACACACACACACACACACACACACACACACACACACACACACACACACACACACACACACACACACACACACACACACACACACACACACACACACACACACACACACACACACACACACACACACACACACACACACACACACACACACACACACACACACACACACACACACACACACACACACACACACACACACACACACACACACACACTCTCCGATCCATCCATCCCTCAGCTTAAAACACATCTCCATCCATCAAAACAACCGAAAAAGATACATGATTTTCTTAGGACATAATTATCTTTCTTTCACTAAATCATGTTCACACTCTTGGCGTTAATGCAACCAATCGACTTTAATGTAACCTTTTGGCAGCCATTATCTCTCTCTCTCTCTCTGTCTCGTAGACGCTTGGTGGGAAAGAAATTACAGAGAAGTTGGTAGGAAAAGGCTACAGAAACTTTGGGTGGTCAGTATTGCAGATTGGAAGATATTGCAGAAAATTTGGCTGGACAATATTGCATAAACTTTGGTTGGAAGATCCATCCATCCATCCATCATACAATCCTACTTCGCCCCATGAGAAGCGTAGGAGCCCGGAGCTAGGCAAGATGGTCCTGACATTAAGATGAGAGTGAAGATACTGAAGAAAATTTGCTTGAAAGATGTTCCTCTACAACACGAAACTCCCAGTTCTACATCACCAACACTCCTAGCTCTACACTAAGTTCTAGCCACGACAATCCCAGTTCTGTATCATCGAAATTCCACCACATTCCTAGCTCTAAACCACCTCTACATCAGCCCAACCCTACATCACCATAACCCCAACTCTACGTCATATAACTCCACGACAATCCCACCTCAACTCCAGCTCTTTTCTCCCAGCAACTTAACCATCACCATCACATCTCCACTACATTTCTAACTCCTATCAGTGAATGTTACAGCTCCAAAAACTACTATCAAGACAACCAAACTTAACACCAATTTCAATATAACCTTCTAATATATCTTTTTATATTTGCAGAGGATAACAACACCCCGACATCAAAGTCAAGTAAGAACATCAACTATTTTCGTTACAAGAGATTCCATTACCAATCTGTTCGTGAGAAGTAATCTTGATAGTCTTGATAAACAAATGAATAGACGTGTTAAATAACCTAGTGTATGTAACTATTAGATATTAAAAGGTAAAAATTTAATATCGGTCTATTTTGGGGTAAACTAAGAGTATATAAGCATGAATGAATAAATAGGATAAATAAGTAAATTAACAGTGAAAACAGATAAAACATTTCCTCCTTACATTATCCATACACAACTCTGGGTAAAATTAAAAAATATATAAACATAAATAGAATTAGTTAAAAAAAAAAAAAGCTCCTTCTTACGTATCCCCTACATATCCCTAAACCCTTAAATATGGTAATTTTTTAAAGATTCCATTTGCCTTTGGAGACGCTTTTAGGGGTGGTGCTTCACTCAGCCTTCATCGATCTCTTCTCTATTAGGGGACTTGCTAGGCTGAATGAAATCGTCTGGAGGGTGTATGAATAAATTGGACAAGTCGCCATCATATTAAAAAGGGCTGATTGTCATTCCAACCCCTCTAACCCTCTCCTAATTCTACCCCTAAACCTCCAGCTGCCACTCCAACCTCCCTAACTCTCTCTGCTAACTCTACCTCAAGCCATCTAACTATTTCCTAACTCTACACCTCCAACTGCCACCTCAACCCCCTAACTCTCTGCTAACACTCCCCAGCCTTCCTAACCTTGTCCAGACTGACCTTTGCACTTTCTCTACTTCCAGCCCCCCCTAACTCTCTGCTAACTCAACCCCAACATCTCTAACAAGCACTCCAACCTCCTTAACTCTCTAACTCAACCCCTACACCACCTCTTACTATGATTTCAACCCCCAACCCTCCCGTAATTAACTCTCTCTTAACTCCAGATTTCTAACTGACACCCCAACCCCCTAACCCTCTGATAACTCTTTTTAACCCTCTCCTAAATCTACCCTTGCACCTCCTCTAACTACCACTCCATTCCCCTAACCACCACTCCATTCCCCTAACCCTCCTCTAACTCTACCCCTCCACCTCCAGTTCCCACTCCAACCCCACTAACCTCTGCTAACTCCCTAACTCCACCTCTACATCTCGAACTACCACTCCACCCTCCTAACTCTCCTAACTCTCCCACAGCCACAGCCACAGCCACGACCCAGCAGTCCTCGAGCCACTGCTACTACTACTGCGTCTACGATGGTCACGTGTACTGCTGTGGGGACGACTCCAGGCCAAGTTAGTATCACACCTTCATAACCTCTGCCTTAAGCACGAGTCTTCCTCTCAATACTGTCTTCTTGTAATGCCCTTAATTTTGAGAGATATCCCCTTACTATCACCTTCATCCCGTAATAATTCACCCTCTTCACGTTACGAGGTTCCCCCTAAATATATTATTGATATCTTCCCCACCCCCTTCTTAATCTACCATAACCACGTCACTACATGAGGCTAAAATATCCCACTCCACACTCCCCTAATCAAACCCCTTCACCACCACACGCACAAGTATCCCCCTCCACACTTAACCCCTCCACTACTATAAATACAAGTATCCCCCTCCACACTTCCATAATCTAACCCCTTCACCACCACACGCAATCTCCCACCACACTTAACCCCTTCACTACCATAAGCACAAGTATCTCCCTCCACACTTCCCTAATCTAATCCTTTCACTACCAGAGACAAAAACATCTCTACACTTCTCTAATATAATCCCTTCACTTCAGATATCACCTAATTACCTCCATTCCATTCTAGTTCAGCTCCTTTACTACGACAGATGATCCACAAGTCTACCCTCTGCACCCCTTCATAATCTAACCCAGCCTGACCTAACCTAACCTAAATTTAACTTAATCCTTCACTACCTACAATTATATCTTTTAATGTTGATGCAGACTGAATAATATACCAAAGGAATATTAATGAGCTATGTGGAAAATAAACTGGTAAAGAAGAGGTGTTTGAGGCCTCCTTAGAGATGCTACAAGGAACGGGCTACCTGTTCTATGTTTTTTTTTTTTTTTTTTTTCACGGGTACAAGTATATGGGCAGAGAACGGCCTGGTGTGTGTGTGTGTGTGTGTGTGTGTGTGTGTGTGTGCGTGTGCGTGTGCGTGTGTGTGTGTGTGTGTGTGTGTGTGTGTGTGTGCGTGCGTGTGTGTGCGCGTGTGCGTGCGTGCGTGCGCGCGCTTGTGCGTGCGTGCGCGCGTGTGTGCGTGTGTGTAACGAATATATGTTAATAATCCAAGCTAACTGTATTTTTATTAAGTCCAGAGTTCTAATGCTTTGCCAACCCCACAGTCCCTGCCAACCACGACCCCCATCCCGGGAAGTGTGCAGAGGAGGCCGACCAGGTGTGCAAGAGTTCCGGCATCTACCTGCTCACTAAGAAGGTCAAGGTGGGTGTAGTGTACTTGGGTGTAGAAGACCAAGGTGGGTGTACTGTACGTGGGTGTAGATGCTAAGGTCGGCATACTGTACGTGGGCGTAGATGCTAAGGTGGGTGTACTGTACGAGGGTGTAGATGAACAGGGCTAAGGTGGGTGTACTGCACGTGGGTGTAGATGCTAAGGTGGGTGTAATATACGTGGGTGTGGATGCTAAGGTGGGTGTACTGTACGTGGGTGTAGATGCTAAGATAGGTGTACTGTGCGTGGGTGTAGATGAGCAACAAGGCTAAGGTGGGTGTACTGTCCGTGGGTGTAGATGAGTCAGTGCAGATGAAAATATTAACTCTCTTGGTTGCGTCTGTTTTTTTTATTTTATTTCGTCTAAAGTCACATTATTTCATTCATCTGAGAGTGAGCCCAGAAACCTGATAGTGTTCATACTTAGGATTTTCTCTTAACCCATGTCACGCACTTCTTAAGATTTTTATATTAATTTACTTATCACGATTTTCTTATACACTTCTTACCATTATTTTACACCTTCGTTTCTTCACAACATTTCCCTTCCTGACGTCATGCACTAGTTACAATTTCATCACCCTTGTCATGCACGTTTTTTGATATTCCCAGTCTTGTCCTGATACACATATTTACCCCCGTCTCTTCCTCAGGTATTAACATTCCGTGCAGTGTGTCATGAATAAAATCTCCATCTGTCTCTAAAAATATGTATTGACGCCAGGAGTTAAATTTATCCACAGCAAATAAATCTAAAATCATCCTTTATAAGTCTTCAGCATGAAAATCAGTGCTGTGTCGTGATTAACTATGCACAAGCAAGTATGTTTTAATGATTTTCCTTAGAATATTATTTAACATAGAAGTCTTTGAAAACATCATTAAAACATCATCTAACAAAGAAAGAATATGCCTTTGGCTGTTCCTTCAATACTATGGTGTTTCTCTTTCTTTTTTCCTTCCAGTTAATTTTCTAGAAGGATAGAGGTTCGATTTATGACATAATTAGTATACCCCAACAAATACCTCAGTGTAAACCAATAATATTCCTGTTATCTGTATTTTCTAGGGTCCTCTATGTAATCCAGTCTTCTAAATCTACTGTAATCTTTT
>NC_137055.1:38954207-38961707 GCF_032717465.1 Coenobita brevimanus
CGCCATCCATATCGCCCACCGAGTTTTGCCTTCCCTCGACAGGTATATCTCGCTGGGGTGAAAAATGTCTTAGAAAACAGCGAGGAACATTTGAGGTGGTACTGACAGCCTCTTCGTGGGTTAAAAGTGGCCGAGCAGGTAAATGGAGGGGCTATGGGTTTCTCAGGAGTAAGGGTCTCTCTCTCTCTCTCTCTCTCTCTCTCAAATATCTATACATCTATCTACCTGTACGATTCACATGGAGTAAAATCAAATCCTTATCACATTTTCCAATTACGTATATCAAAATAAATCTTTATATCTATCTATCTATCTATCTGTCTATCTGTTTATCTGACAATTTATCCACCTGTTATCCCTCTATCTTTGCCTATTTGCTTATCTATTTGCCTTTGTCTGTTTATATCTATTTCCCAGTCAATCAATCAATCTATCTATTTATCTATCTATCTACATGCTTTGTTTTCCGAGTCTCTCCACCTCTCTCTGTATCTTTCTTTGTCTGTCCACATATCTATCTATCTTTTTATCTATTTATCTTCCTGTATTTATGTCATTCTTCCCGTCTTTTCTCTCTCTCTGTCTCCCTGTCAACCTCTCTGTTCGTGTTTGCGTCTCAGTCAATCAGTCAGTCAACCAATCGATCAAACTATCAATCATGTCAATTCAGATCTCTCTCTCTCTCTCTCTCTCTCTCTCCAAGACAGAACAACTTCGCCATCCATTATTCACACTTCCATCAATAACAATGGTTCCAGTCGCTGCAATAATCGTCTAGAAGGGGAAAAAACAAGGAAATATAATGGCATGAAAATAGCTCTGAATGCATCATAAAAATATTTGACTGTGATATATTTTGGGAAAGCATGATGGACACTGAAATGTTGTAAATAATGGGGTCTGTTATAGCCTGGATCTGTCTCTTCTCTCTCTCTCTCTCTCCCTGTATATATATATATAGATAGATAGATAGATATAGATATAGATATAGATATATATTCATATATATATACATACATACATTCATAGAGAGAGACAGACAGACAGACAGAGAGCAGAAAAAAATCCATTCTCACATTCCCTCACAACTGTCACTACATCATGCCACCGGTGCCTGTGAACTAGCCCACACTCAAGCGGTCATCACAATCCACCACACCAACATCACGTCATCACACTCGCACTCTCACTCATGCCAGCCCTCAATTACATCCAAATCTGCAGGTGGCTAAGTGGTAAGGGAATGGACTGCTGACCTGTACCCCCTCTGGAGCTTCTGGGGTGGGTAATTTTCCTATCTCTTATCAAAGGGAGATATCGGTGACCCTGTTTTACTTTGACCTCTCTTCAGAATATCAAAGGCTCCAAAGATATCCAATTTATCTCCTTTAATTAATCTTCATTAACTGACGATACACCCATTTATTCGACAAAAATAATAAATGACAGTAGTAATAATGATAAGGCTGATAGTGATAATGGAAACTATGCAGTAGTGGTAGTGATGATGATGATGATGATGATGATGATGATGGTGGTGATGATGATGATGGCAGTGATGATGATGATGGTGGTGGTGATAAATTGATGATAGTGGTAGTAATAATGATGACAGTAGTTTGGATTTGGAGTAACGACAATAAGTGGAATAATAATAATAGTAATAATAATAATAATAATAATAATAATAATAATGAATAACAATGTGATATGAAGCCCGACTTGGACAGGAATTTCTTTATTTATTATTACTTATTTATTGGTAAAAAATCGATAAATGATCTTTTGCAATATTCACCAACATGTTTTAGCCCCTTCAGCACGAGGAGGAGGAGGAGGAGGAAGAGGAGGAGGAGGAGGAGGAGGATGAGGAGGAGGAGGAGGAGGAATATGGAAAAGTGGAAAGTACAGATAAGGAAGGGTGAAGATGTAGAAGGGAAAGGGGGGGGGGAAAGAGGGATGGAAGGGGGAGAGAGGGAGGGAGAGAAAGAGGGAGAGAATGAAGGATGGAGAAAGGGAACAGAGATGGAGAGGGTGAGAGGGAGAGGTGGTGGGTGGGAAAAAAGAGGGGATGGATGGAGGGAGAGAAGGAGGGATGGAGAGAGGGAACGAGATGTGAAGGAAGAAAGACGGAGAGATGGATGGATGGAGAGAGAGAGAGAGAGAGAGAGAGAGAGAGAGAGAGAGAGAGAGAGACATAAGGGGAGGGGTAGATGGAGTGAAGGAGGGATGGAGGGGGTGGGCATGTGAAGCACAGTGTCTCAATAATATGATAGATCAATAACAACAATAACTAGAGAAGAACAAGAGGAGGAGGAGGAGGAGGAGGAGGAGGAGGAGGAGAAGAAGAAGGAGGAGGAGGAGGAGGAGAAGAAGAAGGAGGAGGAGGAGGAGGAGGAGGAGGAGAAGAAGGAGGAGGAGGAGGGAAGTAAGGTGAATGATGAGATCAGGGGAAAAAAGAAAGATAAAAAAAAAAAAGAACAAAAGAGGGAGGGCGTGATCGGCAGAAGGAAGGAGGGACAGAGGGAGGGAAGGAGGGTGGAGGGAAGGAGGGGGAATAAAAGGAAGATAGCGAGAAAAAAAATGAGGGAAGGAGGAATGAGATGATCAGAAAAAAAAAAAAGATTAACACGAGAAAAAAGAAAAGGGAGATGAAAAAGGCAAGACGTGGGTGGAGAGGGAGAGGAAGTGCTGGAGGGAGAGGGAGGAAAGGTTGGAGGGAGAGAGAGGAAGGGCTGGAGGGAGAGAGAGAGACAGAGGAGGGAAGAAGAGAGATGACGAAAAATGATCATGAAGAAAAATAATAAAGATGAGGATAAAGAAAAGGAGCATGGGGATGAAAAGGGCAAGAGGAAAGGAAGGAGGGAAGGAGAGAGGGATGGAGGAAGGAAAGGAGAGACTGAGAGGGATGGAGGAAAGGAGGGAAGTAAGGAGAGAGGTATGAAGGGAGAGGGAGGGGGGAAGGGAGAGGGAAGGAGGGAGGGAGAGGGTGTGGGGGGTGTGGGTGTGTGAAGCAGCGGCCCCCACGCAATAACATGCCAGATCAATAACAAAGCAATAACTGGTTTTGCTGTGTCGGGGGGAGGGGGAGCAGAAAGATTTGGCGGTGAGGGAGGAGGAGGGAGAGAAGGGAGAGGAGGGGAAGAGAGGCAGGAGAAGGAAGGGAACGAGGGGAGGGGGAGAGACAGGTAGAAGATGGAGGGGGAGGGTGGGGGAAAGAGAGGGGGAGAGAGGTAGGAGAAGGGAAGAAGATGGGGGCGAGAGGGAGAGAGAGGGGTAGGGGAATAAAGGGAAGGGGAGTGAGAGGAGGCAGAGGGGGAGAGGTTTAGAAGGAAGGGAAGAGGAGGGGAAGAGAGGGAGAGGACAGCAGAAGATAGTGAAAAGGAGGAAGGGAGAAAGATGAAGGGGTGAGGGAGGAAGAGGAAACGAAGGGGAAGGAGGGGGAGGGGTATGAGAAGGAGCGGAGGAGGAGGAGAAAGGGGTAAGAAGGAAGGGAAGGGGACGGGAAGAGTGGGGGTATGAGGAGGAAGGTAAGGAGAGGGAAAGTATGGGATGGAGAAAAGGAAAGGGAGGGGAGGGAAGAAGAGAGAGGGTTAAGAGAAGAGAGGGAAGGGAAGGGGATGGAATGGGAGCAGAGAGAGGGGTAAGAGAAAGAAAAGGAAGGGAGAGGGAGGGGGTCTGAGGTAGGGAATGGAAGGGAAGGGAAGGGGAAGAGAGGGTAGGAGAAAGCAGGGGAAAGGGAAAGATGGAAAAAAATAGGGTGAAGGAAAAGGAAGAAAGGGAAGATGAGGATGGGGTGGAGGGGAGGGAGAGGTAGGAAAAAGAAATGAGAGGGAGGGAGAGGGGGAACGGGGCAGGGATGGGCAAGAAAAAGAACTGAGAGGGAGGAGGAGGAGTGGGAAGAAAGTGGGGGGGGGGCGAAAGATTTGGCGGTGAGGGGGAGGGAAGGCAGGAAGGAAGGAAAAGGGCGAAGAAAGGAAGGAAGGGAAAGGGAGAAGGAAGGAAGGAAGGGAAAGGGAGAAGGAAGGGGGGAAAGAAGAGAAAGGGGAGAGGAAGGAAGGGGAGTTAGAGGTAGGAAAAAGAAGTAGGGGGAGAGGGGAAGTGAGATGGCAGAAAATTTTGGAGTAAACAGGAAGTAGGATAGGGCACAGGGGGAGGGGGTGTTTAAGAGGGGAGACAAGGATATTAGAAGGAATTTGAGGGGACGGGAAGGAGGGGAAGGGGAAGGAAAGGAGAAGGAAGGAAAAGAGAGGCTTTAAAGAAGAGAGTGAAATGTTTGTGATGGAGGGGGTGCGGTAGAGAAGAAACTGAGAGGAAAGTGAGTGGGGAGGAAAAGAGGGGAGGAAGGAAGGAAACAGGGGAGGGGGAGAAGAAATTGAGAGGAAAATGAGTGGGGAGGAAAGAGGGGAGGAAGGGAGAGAAGGGGGAGGGGAGAAGAAATTGAGGGGAAAGTGAGTGGGGAGGAAGAGGAAGGAGGAAGGGAGAGCAGAGAGGAATAAAGAGGGAAGGGAAATGATACCTGAATAAGGGTAAAAAAAAAAAAAGAGTGAAGGAAAGATCTGGCGAGGGAGGGATGGAGGGAGGATAGGGAGGGATAGAAGACTAAAAGGGGAGGGAAAGGGAATGGGGAGGGATAAGGGAGGAGAGAGAGCCTTGACAGTGAGGAAAAAGGCAGGAAGAGAAAGGGAGGAGGGAGATGAAGGAAACAGGGAGGATGGGCAGAAGGAAAGGTGAGTGAGGGGTGAAGACTGAGGGAAAGATCTGGGCGTGAGGGAGAAATAAGGACGGGAAAGGGAGAAAGAGGAGACGAAGTGGGAGGGAAGAAATGGGGAAGGGGAATGAGAGGAGCATGAGGGGAAAGCACAGAGAGAATGGGAGGGGAAGGAGGAAGAGATGAGAGAGAGGAGTGAGGGAATGAAGAAGAGGGGAAGTACTAAAGAAAAGAAAAATGAAGAAATGATAATGGAAAGGAAAGGGGGAGAAAAAGAAGAGGATGGAAAGGATGGAAGAGGAAGAAGGTATGGAGAAATCACAGAAAGGGAAGGGATGGGATGGGATGGGATGGGATGGGATGGGATGGGATGGGATGGGATGGAATGGGATGGATTGGGATGGGATGGGATGGGATGGGATAGGATGGGATGAGAAGGGAGGGGAAGGGATGGGATGGGATGGTATGTCATGTTATGGGATAGGAAGGGAAGGGAAGGGAAGGGGGGAAGGAAGGGAGGAAAGAAGGTGTGCAAGTGAGAAAAGGTTTACGAAGATGGGAGTTGAAAAGAGAAGGAAAGTTGGGAAATGATGATGAAACGAGGTGGTTATGAAATATGGAAGGCGAGAGAGAGAGAGAGAGAGAGAGAGAGAGAGAGAGAGAGAGAGAGAGAGAGAGAGAGAGAGAGAGGTTTGGTGGAGGTGGTGGAAATGAAGGGGAATAGAGGGAGACGAGGAAAGAGAGGGAAAAGGCAGGAGAAAGAGAGAAGAGGTGAGTGAGAGAGAGGAGGAGAGAGAAGGAGAGAGAGAGAGAGGTGGAGGGAGGGGTGGAGGGGTGTGGTGTGATTGCCTTGGGCCGGTGGGAGGGCCTCTAGCCATTTATCCAATTATATCAATAAGTTTGCGACGGCTTCTGCTCAAACCTTCCAAGACAAATACCTCACCTCACCCCCTCCCTACCTCCTACTTCTCTCTCCTCTCCCTCTCAGTCTCTCTCTTCCCTCTTCTCTTCTCCCTCCCTCTCTCCACTCACTCTCTCTCTTCCCTCTTCTCCTCTCCCTCCCTCTCTCCATTCACACTGCTCTTTTTCTCTCCCTCACTGCCCCTTCCATTCTTCCCCTGCTCCGTTCCTTGCTCTCTGTTACTGCTTCTCTCTCTCTCTCTCTCTCTCTCTCTCTCTCTCTCTGTGCTTTCCTTCCTCTCTTCTGCCTCTCCCTCTCACTATGCATCTTCCCCTCCCTACATTCTTCTGCTCCCACCTCCCTCTCTCACCCGCCTCTCCTCTCCTCTCTACCTGCTCGTCCCCCACTCCCTCTCTCCCTTGTTCCCCTTCCTTTCCCCTCTCCTGATCCTACCTCTCTCCCTCTCCTGCCTCTCCCTTTATCTCTCTCCCTCCTCATCTCTCCCTCTCCCTCCCCCTCTCTTTCCTGCCTCTCCGTCTCTCTTCTGCCTCTTCCTCTACCTTCCCTCTCTTTCTTCCTGCCTCCCTCTTTCTCTTCTGCCTCTCCCTCCCCCTCCCTCTCTCTCTCCTGCCTTTCCTTCTACCTCATCCCTCACTTCTTCTGCCTCCCCTCTCTTCTGCCTCCCCCACTGCCTTCCTCTCTACCTGCTCATGCTTTCCTGCCTCCACTCCTCCCTCCTTGTCTCCCCTTTCTTACATTACCTCTCCTTCCCTCCACTCCAACTACTACTACTACTACTACTACTACTACTACTACCACCACCACCACCACAGCAAGAACAACAACAATTACTACTACTACTACTACTACTACCACCACCACCACCACCACCACCACCTCCACGCCCCTGCTCTTTACGAACTTAACCCTCTGAATCCCCAAACATCAATTTCACTCTACATCCACTGCCTCCAGACGATTTTATTCAGCGCAGGGGAGGGCTTTTCTGGCTGGAGGGGTTAGATATCGCCTTCACTAACCCCTTCAATACGGGAGGGGGATTTTCCTAAGCTGAATACAATCGTCTGGGAGCAATGCAAAGAAGGTCCTCGGTATGATGGGTTAAAGATGATTTCACTGGATAGTAGGAATGAGGATGGTGTGTGTGTGTGTGTGTGTGTGTGTGTGTGTGTGTGTGTGTGTGTGTGTGTGTTTTATCTCTACCAGTACCGTATTATTGTCACTTGAACTTGGCCTAAAACTGCCATCTCCCCGTCTTGAAGAATATTAATGCTAGTCACGATGAAGTGCTATGGAAAGGATGTCGTGCCATATCATTATCTTTCTCTGCCACTGAGCCACATGAAGTAAAGAAAAACAGAGAGAGAATCTGGGACAAGTTTCGCTGACAATTCTACAGGACACACACACACACACACACACACACACACACACACACACACACACACACACACACACACACACACACACACACACACACACGCACGCACGCACGCACGCACGCAAACAGTACCCCCACCCACACACATTTTCATCCTCACTCGGATTGCATAATAGGAAAAACATGCGTCGGACAGAATGTAATCACCCCGTTGCCTTCACTTCTTCAAAACACGCCTGTAAATATCGAGGAATGGAGAAGGGGGGGTGTTTCTCTCTCTCTCTCTCTCTCTCTCTTCCCATATCCCTCCCTTTCCCCCTATCTTCAACCTCCTCTCTTCTCATGTTTCGTTCTCTCTACCTTCCCCTCCTCTTTCTCTCCACCTCTCCCCTTCCCTTCCCTCCCCTCCCTTCTCCCATCCTCCCTTTCTCTTCACCTCTCCCCTTCCCTTCTTTCTCCCATTCTCCCATCCTCTCCCTCCACCTC
>NC_137055.1:38966707-38984207 GCF_032717465.1 Coenobita brevimanus
CACACACACACACACACACACACACACACATTTTAAAACATGCCGAATCTCATACGTGAAGATATAGGGAATGGGAAGGAAGAAAAGGAAGGAAATAGGGAGGGAGGGAGATATGAAGGAAAGGAGGGAGGAAGGGAGGGAAGAAAGGAAAGGAGATGAAAAAGGAAATAGGAAAAGAGGGTGGATATTTGAGATGGGCGGACTGATAAAAATGAGAGGGGGAAAAGGATGGGATATGGAAAGGAGGGAGCGAAGGAAAGGAAGGAAGAAAGGAGTGGAGAGGAAGGAAGAAATGCTTGAAGGAGAGGAAGGAAGGTGTGAAGAATGAGTGCGAGGAAGAAAGCAGGCAGCAGTGGATGGGAAGGAAAACAAGGAAATAAGGGAGGAAGGGAGGGAGGGAGGGATGAAGAAGGAAGGTAGGGGTAGATAGGAAGGAAAGGAAGGGAGGGAGATGTGAGGGTGTGAAGGATATGGATGAACAGATGATGATGATTGGGAGGAGGAGGAGGAGGAGGAGGAGAAGTGATTATGATGATGATGGTGATGATGATGATGATGATGATGATGATGATGAGGAGGAGGAGGAGGAGAGATGATGATGATCATCATGATATTAAGAAGACTGAAAGTGAGAGAGAGAGAGAGAGAGAGAGAGAGAGAGAGAGAGAGAGAGAGAGAGAGAGAGAGAGAGGAGATTGAATGGAAAGAAGAGACTGATGAAAAGAAGGAAGGGAAAGAGAAGAGGAAGGAGAAAAGGGAGGGAGGGAGGAACAAAGAGGAGAGACGAAGGAGAGGAAAAAAAGGGAGGGAGGGAAGCTGAGAGAGGAGAGGGAAAATAAAGGAAGAAGAGAAGACAGGGAGGAAAAGAAGGGAGGTAGGGAGGGAGGGAGAGAGGGAGGGAGGTAGGGAGAGAAGCACTGATGACATCTCCAATACCTCGCCACTGGGAGAGAGGGAGGGAAGCCAGCCTCATATGTGAGGGATGGAGGGAGAGGAGGGAGGGAAAATGAGGAAACGGAGGAAAGAAAGAGGGGAGGGAGAGGGGAGGAGGGAAAATGGGAAAACGGAGGAGAGAAAGAGAAGGGAAGGAGAGAAAAAAAATGAACGAGTCGCTTAACATTTAAAATAATGAACGACACTGAATGAAGAAAAATGACTGCATGAATAAAGGAAAGAAGGAAGACATGAAGGAGGGAGGAAGGGGAAAGAAAATGAGAAAAGGTATGGAGGGAGAAGAGAAGGGAAGGGAAGGGAAGGGAAGGGAAGGGAAGGGAAGGGAAGGAAGGGAAAGGAAGGAATGGGGAAAGAAGGGAAGGGAAGGGAAGGGAAGGGAAGGGAAGGGAAGGAAAGGAAAGGAAGGGAAGTGAAAGAAAGGGACGGTAATCTTGAAGATGAAGGAAGAAAGGAAAGAGGGAAGGGAAAGAAGGGAGAGAAGTTGAGAAGGAGGGAAGAACAGTGAAAAAAGTAAAAAAGAGAGAGAGAGAGAGAGAGAGAGAGAGAGAGAGAGAGAGAGAGAGAGAGAGAGAGAGAGAGAGAGAGAAAGAAAGGAAAAGGAGGAAAATGCATCACACCCAACCATCCGTCCATCTCTTATTGAACACTAAACAAAAAACAAAAAAAATAACAATACACGCCACACGAAGGAATCTGACACAATCCCACATAACTCTACCCTGCGTTGATACAAACAGTTTCTTAAAGACAGTATATATATCACCTGCAAGACATTTCCTAATCAGTGTGGTCATCATACGTATTTTCAGGTGACAACGGATTGATTACCGAGGAATACCAGGTGTTATATTGATCATTTGGGATACTTTCGGACCTCTCTCGAATGATTCTTTTTTTTTTATTCATTTATTTATTTATTTTTACCATCGGACACCTACTGAGCGATATTTTTCTCTTAAGTTTACATAATACGCATTACAAGAACAATCACCTTTGAAATAATGAAAAAAAACAAAACATGATATTAACAGCAACATCAATGCTCATTTTCAAACTCAACTGCATCTCTACAGCAACACAACAATTCCTTTCAAAATAATTTAAATGCATCACACACACACACACACACACACACACACACACACACACACACACACACACACTATACACACATAAAAACAAACGCATTCTCTCTCTCTCTCTCTCTCTCTCTCACACACACACACACACACACACACACACACACACACACACACACCTTGCTCAATATGATAATTCTCTTTCCAGCACCAATTCAAGTGCAGACACATTTCCACAACAACAACAACAGCATTTAACAGGTAAACAATTAGGAAAACTACCTGCCCATTCAGCCGCGAAAATATTTAAGAAGTGTCTGGGAAACTCACCTAATTGACAAAGCTGATTAAGTGCTTGTTTTTACCTGGTCGCCAATTTATTACACATTCTACCTGTTTGTTTTGTTGCAGGTGAGGTTTGGGAGTGGCAAGGGGTGGGATGAGGATGGAAGGGGAGAGAAGGGTGTGAGTGGGTGTGGAGGAATTGAGGATAGGAAAGACTAAGGGGGTGTAGGTGGGAGGTGAGGGGAAGAAGGGAGAGTATGTGTGGGGCGAGAAAGGGAAGAGATGGGAGGGGAGATGAGGCGAGTGTGTGTGGGAAGAAGCAAAAGAATGGAGACTGGGGTGTGTGAAAAAGAGAGAGGGGAGTGTAGCTTATATGAAAGGTGAGGGATAGGAAGGGAAGGGGTATGGGGATGGAAAGGTATAGAGGAACATAAAGGAAAGCGAGAAGCAACAGAACTATAAGTCTTTTCGATAACATTTAGTAAAGGATGAGCTATAACTACGTGTTCTAGGAGTCAAGCACAAGGATATCGGGGCAGGAAAAGAGGAGGCATGAGGTGGGGAGGATTGGGGATGGGAGGGGAGATGTGATGATCAGGATAACGTGAGGGGTGTTATGTGGAAGGTAAGCAAGGTGTGATTTTGCCCTAATACACTCAGACACATATCGTTCACTCTAAAAAATGAAAAAAATAAAAAATAAAGAAGACCGTATACAGTAAGTCTCCATCATATAGACTGAAGACCATTAAAAAATCTGATTAACAGGCATAAAAGAACACACACACACACACACACACACACACACACACACACACACACATACAAACAATGCCCCCCAATCCCACCCCTACACACAAACACCTAATATCCACCACAAGCACCACACACACACACAAACACAAACCCGCAGCAGCAGCAGCCAAAACCCCAGCCACTGAGCACCCAACACGGCCATTTAACCGGGGGTAAAAAAAAAAAAAGAAAGAAAAAAAAAAAAGCCAGAATCGGTATCAGGCTTAAAGCTTTCTATCCCAATTACTTCAACACCGCGCCAAAAAAGAAAAAAAAAAGAGCATTGAGTTATTTGCCGGATTACGGAGAGTGCCGGTGAAATATATTATATCCACACTAAATTTTTTCTGGCTGGTAAAATATATGCCAAACGCTCCCCCCCCCCTCTTTCCCCCGCCTGGATCTGCCCCTCCCCCCTTCCCCCCCTCCCGCCTGGATCCGCGCCCACATCCCCTTCCCTCTCGGCTTCCCCCTCCCTCCCTCAGGGAAGTAAAAACTAATATGCCAAATGCTCCCTCCCACTCACTCCCCTCCTTTCCCCCTCCCTCTTTTCAACTCCCTTGTCTCCCTCAAATACAGACTAGGATGTGATAAATATTCTATACCTTATTTTCCCAACTAAAAGATGAAAGATAATCAATAATATATATAAATTATCAAAAACATCCAATAATAATGATACTACAGGAAAAACAACAATAACAACAACAACAACAACAACTACTACTATTACTACTACTATTACTACTACTACAACAACTACTACTACTACTACTAATAATAATAATCTAAATGTTCCTCCCTCCCTATCACTGCAGAAAAAATTGCATAACGAAAAACTCTCAAACGCTCTTCCCTCCCCAATTCCAATCATAAAAAAAAAAAATCATAAATGCCAAATAACCTCCCTCGGCTCCCTCCATACTGAAAAAAAAATAAATAAAACCCTCCCCAATGCCCCCTCCGAAAACCAAAAAAAAAACAAGAGAAATCAATGCCAAACCCTCTCCCCCACCCCTCTCAATCCAAAACACGAAAAAAAAAAACAACAAAAACAATAAACCAGATACTCTCCCCCACCCACCATGCCCTCCCTCACCTATACCCCCTTACCTCCTCTCTCTCCCCCACCCACCATATCCCCCCTCACCCATCCCCCCTTACCCCGTCTCTCTCCCCCACCCACCATGCCCTCCCTCACCTATACCCCCTTACCCACTCTCTCCCCATCCCACCATGTCCCCCCTCCCTCACTCATCCCCCTTACTCCCACTCTCCCCCACCACCATGTCCCCCTCACTCATCCCCCTTACCCACTCTCTCCCCATCCCACCATGTCCCCATCACCCTCTCTGTCCCAACCACCACGTCCCCCTCACGCATCCCCTTTACCCCTCTCTCCCTATCCCCTCCACTCATCCACAAAACATAAAAAAAAAAGAAAAAAGATAGATATATAATAGAGGTGGACTAGGGTTGGAAATAACTTGTCGCTGCATTATTGGTTGTCCGTAATAGATGTTGTGGCGGCCGCTGCATTTTGGGGTATCATACTGTGGTGGACCCGTTATATGAGTGCAGTGATTCCATGCCAATAATGTATGAGTTATGGACAGGACAGATGAGTTGGTGTGTGTGTGTGTGTGTGTGTGTGTGTGAGGGTTGGTGTGGGGGTTTGAGAGTGTTGGTGTGGGGTCAGGTGGGGAGGGTTGTGTGTGGGGAGAGTGTTTGGTGTGTTTGTGTGTGTAGGGGGGGTGTTTGGTGTGTGTGTGTGTGTGTGTGTGTGTGTGTGTGTGTGTGTGTGAAAGTGATGTAAGTGTGATGAGGCACTGAGGTATAGACTAGATTATTCAACAGATTTTCATTTTCCTGTCCTTATACAGTCGCAGCCTCTCTCTCTCTCTCTCTCTCTCCATTCTCCGTCTCGCCCTGCTCCGTCATTACCTTTTCCTTCCACTCCTCCTTTGTTTCCCCACTCCTCCTTCCCCATCCATCCTTCTACTCTCCATTCCTTTTTCCTTTTCCCCCCCTCCCCTGTCTCCCCTTCCACCCCTACTTCCCCTACTTTTGCCTCCGACACCCCTGCACCTTGTCCCCGCATTCTTCTTTCTTTTGCCCCCTCCTTCTCCCCCTTCCCCTTCCTCAACTTCTTCCCCATCCAAGGTCCTCACTCCCTACCCCCCCTTATCCACTCTTCAACCCTCTCCCTTATCTCCCTCCCCCTCCCCTGGCCCCTCCCCGGCCCCCTCCCCCTGCCCCCCCAAAACAAAGGTGAGTCTGCCGGATGTCTCACCTGACCTGCACCACCTCGCTAATTTTCCTGCCCTTACCTGCTCACAATGACACACCTAATGCCGACGGAAGAGGGGGAGAAGGGAAAAAGGGAGAAGGGGAGGGGAAGAGTGAAAAAGGGAGAAGGGAAGGGGGAACAGGAGAGAGGGGAAAGATATTCCTTCTTCCTGTTCTTCCCCCAAATGGTTTCCTTTCTCTCCCCCTTATTTCACTCCTCCCTTAACTCTTCTTCCCCCAAAACAACTCCCCTTTTTCTCCATCATCATCGTTATCATAATCACGCCTATTTCTCGCTTCCTTTACCCCGTTCCCTCCTCCCTTAAATTCTCCTTCCTCCCTTACCTTCAATCCTCTCCCTCTCCTCTCCTTCCTCCTTTACCTTCAATCCTCTCCCTCTCCTCTGCTTCCTCCCGCACCTTCAATCGTCTCCCTCTACTCTCCTTCCTCCCATACTTCATTCCTCTCCCTCTCCTCTCCTTCCTCCCTTACCTTCAATCCTCTCCCTCTCCTCTGCTTCCTCCTTTACTTCCTCCCTTTCCCTCCCATCTTCCTCCCTTAGTTTCATTCCTTTCCCATTCCTCTCCTTCCTCCCTCACTTCAATCCTCTCCTTCTCCTCTCCTTCTCTCCTATTTCTCTTCTCTCCCTCTCTCGGCGTTTGATAGATACTTCACAATAAACCAGGTAAATTACACAGGAGGCAATGGCTGTAAAATTATTGGTAAACGTTTCTAGTCCAATGAAGCAAAACGTTCCTCCTTCAAAACGTTTATAAACACATGGAACAAATGGCCCAGCAATGTAGTCAACCGTAATACATTAATAATATTCAAAGTTTCTGTTGCCCAGCTAGACATATTATGCTGAAAGATATTGAAATTTGATTTATTTCTTTTCTCTCACATACAGATCCCTTTGTGGCTAGGAACGTCACTTTCAACTCCGCCAACGAAGCTGGAGGAGATTATGAATTCACCTATGCTTGTCTGTTTCTTTGTCTGTCCACACAATATCTCTAAATGTTCACAATGAATTTCAATTAAATTTTGTGGTCGGGTGGGCCATGGGCCAAGAAAGAATTTATTAAATTTTTTGGGCGGATCCGGATCCTGATTCTGCAATGGCATTCCCGGAGGTATGGGCTCTCTATATGCTTTCTAGTTATTTTTATATTTATTTTTGTCTTACAGTTCCTGGCGATTTTATTCACTTTAGGACATACTTTTTGCACTTTAGAAGACAGACATACCAACAATAAATCCTTAAAATCCGAGGTCTGTCATAAGTTGAAAATATTCGCCTGGCAGGCAACAATATAATCAACCATGGACGCCACCTAGATTCAAAGGCCTGTATTTTCGTTGGTGAAAGAGGTTCCCTAACACTTCTTCTCAAGCGATTTATTTTGCTTATTACTTCTTACTATACTCTTTGTGTATCATTTAAATCACTCCATATCCACCATTTTCAGCATAAATAACACACAAACTGATAATAACAAGACATCCAAAACCAAATCACAAAGGAAGAGGTGTTAGGGAGTTTCCGACGAGAATACAGACCAAAGGTAAGGATACAACATTAGCACATCATTAAAGACCTTATTCCTATACTGCAATGGCGACTTTTCTTGGATCTTTCTATCACCGATTTATTTTATCCAGCTCAGGAGAAACCCCTTGAAGTGGAGGAACAGGGACAGGGTGACATGGAGGCGATTTGTTTGTGGCTACCCCTTACAGGATTAAGGCGTCTGGTAATAGATAACTAGATTCAATGTTTTCTTATCCACAATGATGACTTACGACTACTAGAACCTTTTATAAGCCTCCTCGTACTAGGGGAGTTTGTGTTACCTTCCCCCTGTAGATTATGGTACTGCAAAACATACCTGCCTTTCATCATTCCCTGAGACATTTTAATACACTGTTTATAGGGTATTGCATGGTGGTCTTTCGTCTCTCTCTTGTGTGTGTGTGTGTGTGTGTGTGTGTGTGTGTGTGTGTGTGTGTGTGTGTGTGTGTGTATGTGTGTGTGTAGACTGGTGGTTGGAGGGAGCCTTTTGCCTAATCCTCATCTTAGTTTTAGAAAGTACTGAAGTCAAACCGTGACCTTAATAAATTAATAAATAAATGGCATTAAAATAAATGGCCTGACAACATAAATAGGTTTACTTCTGTTTGGTTGCCTTTGTTTCCCTCTCAATTCAAACTCCCCCTTATCCCTCCCCTCTTATATCTCCCCTTAGCACTCTCTCCCTCCTTGACCTCTCCCTTCTCTCTCTCTCTCTCTCTCTCTCTCTCTCTTCTATACTGTACAGTATGTTTAGTCTCAGTAATAATGATCTCACCTTTTCTTCTCCTCTTCTCTCTTACATTCCCTCCCCCCCTTTTTTCTATTCCTTTTTCTTACCCCCTCCTCCTTTCTTAACCCCCTCTCTCCTCCTTGTCCCTCCCCCTCCTGTCTCCATCTACCCTTCTATATCCCCCTTCGCCTCCTATTCCCCCTCCTCCTTCCTTACTCCCTCCACTCCTATACCTATACGATCTGTCCCCTACTCTCCCTCTCCGCCTCCAATACCCCTTCCCTCTCCCCACCCCCTCCCTCTCTCCTCCCCCTCCTTCTACCCACCCCCTCCCTCTCCCTTCCCCTCCCCTCCCATACCCCTCCATTTCCCCTCCCCCCTCCTATAACCCCTCCCTCTTCCCCCCTCAACCCCCTCCCCCCTCCTTGCCTACTAAAAAATGAGGCGATGGTAAAACACGTATAGTTTAACTAATTAAATCCAAGTTATGAAGGCGAGAGTGGCGTATCCAGGAGGGGGGAGTTCCGCGCCACACTGCCCCTTACGTCACCATTCCCCAGGGGTCAAAGGAGGGTGCGGTGGGGGGGTCATACGCAAACTTCTTGTGTCATCCCGGGAGTTAAGGGCCGGGGCTAGTCTAAAGCAGGGGGGGGGAGGAAGGGGGAGTGGGGAAGGGAGGGGAAAATGGAGGGGGAGAGAGGGGGGAGTGGGGAAGGGAGGGGAACGAGGAGGGGAGAGAGGGGGGAGTGGGGAAGGGAGGGGAACGAGGAGGGGGAGAGAGGGGGGAGTGGGGAAGAGGGGGAAAAAGTGAGAGGAGGAACAGTGGGAGAAGGGCAGAGAGAGAGAGGAGTGGGGGTAGGACAGAGAGAGAGAGGAGGAGGAGTGGGGGAAGGACAGAGAGAGAGAGAGAAGAGGAGTGGTGGAAAGGGGGGAGAAAATGAGAGGAGGAGGAGGAGGAGTGGAGGAAGGGGAGATGAGTGGGAGTGGGGTAGGGGAGAGAAAGAGAGGATGAGGGGGATTGGGCAATGGGGAGAGGAAGAGACAGAGTGAGGAAAGGGGGAGTGGGGGAAAGAAAGAGAGAAGAGGCGGAGAGGGAAGGGGAGAGAGAGAAGAGGCGGAGGGGGAAGGGGAGAGAGAGAAGAGGCGGAGGGGGAAGGAGAGAGAGAGAGGAGGAGGAGGGGGAGAGGGAGCGGGAGAGAGAGAGAGAGGAGGGGGAGAAAAGAAGAATGGACAAGGGAGAACAGGAGGAATGGGAAGAGAGCGGACGGAAATGGAAAGGGAGAGAGGGGAAAGAAAGGAATAGAAAAAAAAAAGGAGAGAGAGAGAAAGCGGAGGAAGGCGAGGAGAGAGAGTGGAGAGGAGAAAGAAAAAGAAGTGAAGGGGTGGTAAGGAGCGAGTGACAGAGATGAGGGAAGGGATAGAGAGAGGAGGAAGGAAGGAAAAAGAGAGAAAGAGAGGGGAGAAAAGAGGAGGAAAGATGAGCGAGAGACGAGATAGAAGGACTGACAAGGAGAGAAAGGGGTTGTAAGGAGAGAGAACAGAGGTAAAAAAAAAGAGAGAGGAAGGGCGAGAGAGAGGAGGGGAGGAGAAGAGAGGGGGTGGTAGGGAGTAGTAAAGGTGAAGGAGTGGGGAGGGAGAAGGGGGAGAGAGGGGAGAAAGATGGGGAAGAAGAAGGGAAAGGGGAGGGGAGAAAAGTGAGAGAGAGAGAGAGAGAGAGAGAGAGAGAGAGAGAGAGAGAGAGAGAGAGAGAGAAAGTGGACCCGGAGAGAACTTTCCAAAAATGCATCGTTCGCCACCCCATTTGTTTTCGCTCAGACCCACCTTCCTGGAGAGACTGGAGGAAGGGAGAGAGGGAGGGAGAGAAGTGAGGGAGGGAGAGAAGTGAGGGAGGGAGAGAAGGAAGGGGGGAAGGGAGAGAAACACGGGTGGAAGGGAGAAAGAGAAAGAGGAAGGGAAGGTGGGAGGGAGGGTAGTAAGAAAAGGGAGGAGAGAGAGAGAGAGAGAGAGAGAGAGAGAGAGAGAGAGAGAGAGAGAGATGCAGGGAGGAAAAGAGGGCGGGAGAGGCCAGAGGTAGGGAGGGGAGCAAGGGAGAGGCCAGGCAGAGGGAGGGAGAGAGACAGGAGGAAAGTATAGAAAGGCTGGAGGGAAGGAGGGAGGGAAAGAGAGAGACGGGGGGGTAGGGAAAGATCGAGGGCTGAGACCTAGTGGAGGAAGGGAGAGCTGGGAGTGAGGTGGGGGGAGAAAGGCTGAGAGGAACGAGGGAGGGAGGGAGGGAGGGATCGAGGGAAAGGTGGAGGGAGGGAGGGAGAGAGTGGAGGGGGCGAGGGAGGTACGAAGTGTGTGGGAAAGTGAGGATAATGAGGGGTGGAGAGGCGTAATGAGAGGGGCATGGAAACTCATTAGTGAAGTTTAACCCGCACTTCAGTCCCCTGTAATTAAGCTGCTGTGCTCCCTCTTCCTACTCCTTCTCTTCTTCCTCCTCCCTCTTCCTCTTCCTCTTCTTCTTCTTCCTCTTCTTCCGTTCTTCTTCTTCCTCCTCCTTCCCTTCTTCCTTCTCCCTCTTCTTCTTCTTGCTCTTCCTCTTCCTCTTCTTCCTCTTCCTCCTCTTCTGTTCTTCCTCCTCCTTCTCTTTCTTCTTCTTCTTCTATTTCTTCATTCTCTTTCTCTTCTTTGTCTTCCTCCTCTTCTTCTCCCCTGTTTCTCTTCTTCCTTCTCCTTCTATTCTTCTTTCTCCTTCTCTTCTTCTTCTTCCTCTTCCTCGTCTTCTTCCTCTTCTTCTCTCCTTCTCCTTCTTTTTCTTCTTCCTTTTCTTCTTTTTCTCTCTCTCCTTTTTTCTTGTCTTTCTTATTTTTTTCCTTTCTCTTTCTCTGTCTTGGTCTGTTTTTCTACTCTAATTAAGCTACTGCACTTCTCCTCCTCCTCCTCCTCCTCATCCCCCTCTCCTACTCCTCCTTCTTCTCCTCCTACTTCTCTTCCTCCTCCTCTTCTTCTTCCCCTCCCCCTCCCCTCTTTCCTCCCCTCCTCTTCTTTCTTCCTCTGTCTTGATTTCTTTCTCCCCTCCGTAATTAAGCTGCTTCACTCCTCCTCCTCCTCCTCTTTCTCCTCCTCTTCCTCTTCCTCCTCCTCCTCCTCCTCCTCCTCATGTTTTTCCTCCCACTTCTCCTCCTCCTCCTTCTCCTTCTCCTCCTCCTTCCCCTCTTCTTCTTCTTCTTCTTCTTCCTCCTTCTCCTCCTCCCCCTCCTTCTCCTCCTCTTCTTCCTCTTCCTCTATTTCCTTTGTGTTTGTTTCTCTGCCCTATAAATAAGTTGTTGCACTTTCCCATCTCCTCCCTCTCTTCCTCCTCCTCCTTCTTTCTTCCCTTTCTCTGGTTGGTCTGAAGTCTCTGCTGTATTCCTCCTACCCCTCCTCCCCTTTCTCCTCTTCCTCCTCCTCCTTTTCCTCTACCTCCTCCTACTTCTTGCTTTGTTATCCTTATCCTTCAGCAACTACAATTTGATCTCGTAGTCACAATCTACTCTGTAACAAGCAGCCTCGAAAGGACCATAAGGTCTGTTGCTGTTTGCTCTCCTTTGTATTCCTTTCCTTTGTATACTTCTCTTTCATTTTCTTCTCTCTTCTCTTTTCTTCACCTCCCTCTCTGGGCGTCTTTCTCTTCCCAGAAATGAAGCTCCTCCCATTCTCTCCCCTCCTCCTCCTCCTCCTCCTCCTCCTCCTCAGTTCATCAACTGTTTGGGACACAATCAGAGTCTGCTATGTTAACGCATGTAGTCTATGCAACAAATCTGAGATTTAGAATCTCTTATTTACCTAGAAAACTGTAACAACGTCGGCATCACAGAGTCCTGGATTAATACATCTCACCGTGACTTTTTAGCAGAATACTCATTACTTAGATACAATATTTTCAGCTGTGAGCGACCACACTGAGCTAGTGGCGATGTTTTACTATACATGAAAACTACTCACCACCCCCTTGTGCTATCCAAATCCATGATTAACAACACAGATGCCAGTTACGTTCAACTGAGTATTATATCACATAAAATAAATATATGTCTTGTCTACCATCCTCCAGCACAGCCAATTGACAGATGAAAAACTTATTATCAAATTGTGGAAATTTGTTGTCAAGAGGATGGTGTAATTTTTGGCGACTTTAATCTACCAGTAATAAAATGGGGTGAACCGCCAACTGCACACTCAGGACAAGAGCTTTACACGAATTTTCAAAAATGCACTCTTTACCAATGCGTAGAATACCCAACAAGAGGAAACAACACCCTAGACATCATCTTACCTACAAATGATTACCTAGTTAACAACATCGAAATCAGACCTGAGTGTAGTCCCAGTGATCATCAAATTATACAGTTTAATATTACTACTGAAAAAGTGAAAGAAACAGAGAACAAAGAAAAAGTCCCAGACTATCGTAGAGGAAATTTCACCAGGCTAAGAGAGCTACTTACAACTAAGGATTGGAATCCAATGACTGAAACAGTATCCATAAACCAAACATGGGAAATTTTCACCAAAAAATTTAATGAAGCAGTAGAGTCATGTGTACCAATACGTAACAGGCATCAAGCTGGTGATAGCAAACCAGAGTGGCAATCCAGTGAAACCAAAATTAGTTTAATAGCCAAAAAACATGCTTACCATAAAGAAAAAACTACACAAAGTAATTATGATAAATTAGAGTATGATAATCTATGCCACACATCGAAAAGACTTATCGAACGAAGCAAGAAAGTACTGGAGATCTACACTGCTAACACGTGCAAATCATATCCTAAAGAATTTTACAGTTACATTAGAAAGAAAATAGTTATGACTACATCAATAGGCCATCTAGAAACAAACAATGGCAAACGCACAAAAAATGAGGTTGAAATGGTGAACATTCTTAACAAATACTTGCGTCTGTTTTTACAGTGGAAAACACCACCAGAAGCATACTGTCACCCATAAACTGAGCAAATACCACCATCCTCAGTAACTATACTATCCACAATAGCGATATCCTATTAGCCATAAACAGTAAACATAAACCTCTGGCCCTGATAAAATATCACCGAGAATTCTCAAAGAAGCAAAAAATGAATTACTGCTGCAACTCTCTGTCTTATTCAATAAATTATTAAATACTGGAAAGCCCAATACAAATGGAAACTAACAAATGTAACACCAATTTTCAAAAAAGGAAATAAGTCATTCCCAGGAAATTACAGACCAATTAGCTTAACATCAGCAGTTTGCAAAATAATGGAAACAATCATAAGAGACAAAACAGTTAATTATCTAGAAGAAATTAACATAATCAATGACTCACAGCATGGATTCAGACATCTTCATTCATGTTTAACTAACTTGCTGGACTTTTTCCATGATGTTTACAAATAATATGATGCCTCAAGAGCAGTAGATAAAATTTACCTCGACTTTCAGAAAGCATTTGACACTGTCCCTCATAAGCATCTCGTAAGCAAAATAGAAGCCCATGGAATAAAAGGAAATATGGAGAAGTGGTTACAAGACTGGCTATCAGATCAAAAACAGCAAGTTGTGATAAATGGAAAGGAATCCAAATGGCGTAATGTGATTAGTGGCGTTCCCCAGGGCTCAATACTTGGACCAATACTTTTTGTCACCTACATAAACGACATTGGTGAGAGTCTAAATTGTAAAATATCCAAATTTGCAGATGATACTAAGGCAACCAATAAAGTAACTTCAAAGCTGCAGTGGCAACATGACCTGAGTACTTTGGCAAGCTGGGTAGAAAAATGGCAAATGAAATTCACCATAGAAAAAGTACTTCATATTGGAAATAACGTCCACATGAATTACAAAATTAACAATATCCAGTTATGAAGTACAGACAATGAAAAGCATCTTGGTGTGATAATATCAAATGACCAAAAACCGAGTAAGCAGTGCACTGAGGCAGTTAAAGTTGTGAACAAGTTGGTAGGTTTTATTGGAAGAACTTTCGAGAGTAAATCAGAAAAAGTCATACTTGCCTTGCACAACTCGTTAGTCAGCCCCCATCTTCAGTATTGTGTGCACTTCTGGTCTCTGGACTACAGAAACGACATCGAAAAATTCGAGAAAATACAGCAAAGAATCACAAAAATGATACAATGACTAAGTAACAAACCACATGGGGAATGTCTTGAAGAACTTTAATTATTTAGCCTAATGGAATGCAAGTTAAGGGGTAACCTAATTGAAGTTTTCAAAATCATGAAGGAAGATGACAACTTAGACATGAATAAATATTTTGAAATAGACCAGTCGAGTCAAACCACGAGTAATGGCTGCAAAATTATGGGAAAGTGTTTCCAATCCCTATCTATGTATCTATATACCTAGGCTGCATCCTCCAAGGAAAGGGAGGTAGCCGAGACAGGACGACACACTCCCAATTTACTCATCCACTCAAACACATTCATTCGCATCTTAACCCCAATCCCATGAAGCAAAATAATTCTTCTTCAACAGTCATAAATATCTGGAACAGATTACTCTCAGATACTGTACCATGAACAGTATCTCAATTAACATTTAGAAACAAAATAGACAAGCATCTGCACAAGAATCATCGGCTGACTCTGTTTCCGTTGGAATAACTTACTTGTACCAGCCCCTCGTAAGTTCATTCCCCTCCTGTCTACAGGACACCCCATAAACTTAAAGTACCCATTACATAGCGTCAAGTCACGTCATTATATATTTTTCAGTTTATTAAATGCAAATAAATTAATATAAGCACAGACTAGGATCTGCACAGATAGCCCTGAGTTAGCGGTCACTACTCTTACTTTCGACCTGTAATGGGCTGTGGATCACTGAGGGTCCCTGTTAGGTAAGTGACCACCACTGGGATTATTTTCAATGTACCAGAGGTCAGGAGGTAGCTAACTTGTGCACTTGTCTCACATGGGAAAGTTCCTTGTCTCAGTGGAGTGAACGAAGCTGGGGCCTGACTGACTGCTGCCTACCTTAAAAGCACCAGGCAAGGCTGCCACACCACCGCTGAACATCCACACTGTGCAATGTGCAATTTCCACGTTACGTCTACAGATGCCCAGTTAACTCAACGTACCCGTACATAATGTCATGCCGTAATGATTTATTTGATTATTCATTTTACTTTATTACTTTCTCTTTCAGGTCATTCAAACTGGTAGCTTATGGATAAAGAATTATAGAATGTAACTATTCCTTTTCAGTCTTTCCTATGAAATTTCCATGCCACTTTTTCCATGCTGCATGATGGTCCTTCTCACTTTCTATCATGGAGGGTTTGGAGGGGGGGGGGAGCCTTCTAGCTTTACTATCCTTATCCTTCAGCACAAAGATTTAGATCTCGTAGTCATAGTCTACTCTTGTACCATGGGGTCTGATGTTGTTTGCTTTCCTATGTATTCCTATTCCTCCTCCTCCTCCTCCTCCTCGTCTCTCTTCTCCTTTCCTCTTGTCTCATTCTCTGTCTGAGGTTGTTTCACTGTCTATTCTCATCCTCGCTCCCTTTCTTTCTTTACTTTAATGTCACAGCTTATACTCTCTCTCTCTCTCTCTCTCTCTCTCTCTCTCGCCACATCTATATTCTCCCCTCTCCTCTCTCCCACACTCGTTCCCTCTTTCATGTCCATTCACTTATTCCCCTCCCACATATTCCTCTCTCTCTCTCTCTCTCTCTCTCAGTTCATCACTCCCTCTCTTACCCTCTTCAAACTTCCTTGGCTCGTCTAAACTTGTTCTTTCTGTGTGGTATGTGTATCTGTGTATCTCTCTCTCTCTCTCTCTCTCTCTCTCTCTCACTACTACTGCCTACTACTACTACTACTACTACTAATAATAATAATGATAATAATAATGACTACAATACATCTTCACATCACATAACGTCTTTTGTTACATTCTTCTTCCTCCCGTCAGACCCTTTTAGCGAATTAAGTAAATATCCCTCGTACTGAAGGGGTTAATGGAGGCTACATCTAAACAATCTAGTTATGTCTCCTAATCTGAACAGAATCTTCTAAGGACAGCAACATACAAAAAAGGAAATTACCACACTGAAAGGGTTAACCTGATAATTTCTCTCTCTCCCTCCTTTCTTCCATCCACCTCTCTCTACCCTTCCTCCCTTCCTCCATCCCCCACTTTCTACCCGCCCTTCTTTCCTCCATCCCCCCCTCTCTTCCCTCCCTACTTCCTTTCCTCTTTTCTCACACCCTCTCTACCCTCCCCCACCTCCCCTCTTTTTCTCTCCCCCTCTCTACTCTCCCTACCTCCCCTGCCCTTTCATCTCCCCCTCTCTACCCTTCCTATCTTTCCTCCCTTTTCCTCTTCCCGTCTCTATCTTCCCTACAACCCCTCCCCTTTTCTCCCCCCCTCCCCTCGCTATATACCTTAATCTCGGAAGGGGTGACCACAAACAAATCGCCTCCATGTCACCCTGCACTCCGCTATCAGGCTGCCCCTTTCCTAGCTCACACACGCCTCCATCATATACCTCTCCACTCCATCCCTCCGTCTCATCCCCCCTCCTCCCCTCCATCTCACTCACACTCTCCTAGTCAGTCTCACATTCTCTGTTCTCTCCACACGGCCAAATCATCTCAAAGTACTTTAACATATACACGCAAAGTTTCCGTCTCTCTCTCCGTCTCTGTCTGTCTGTCTGTCTGTCTGTCTGTCTCTTTCTTTCTTTTTTTAAATCTAAAAAGGGTCCCAGTTACAAGGCGAGACTGCATTATCTTTAAAGTTAAAAATAATTCAATAACGCACAAGGGTCATTAATGCAAATATTCGAATTTTTATAAGTTCCACTCTTTTCATGGAACGACCAACAAAAATCGATGTTAAATCCAGGTCCCTAAGTTTGTTGCTGTGTAAGATGTAAGCCAACTGATATACCATCGTGAATTTAGATTAAAGACTCCATGCTGCTACTGGAGACTTTATCGGGAGAGAGTTGCGTTACACTCTCGGAGTCTAGTAGTTTTCTGTCTCTCCTAAAATCATTCGGAGAGAGGTAAGTCAGCTTCCGTTTACCATGCCATCAAGTTACGCTGAGTCAAGGCTATGTCAGCAGAGTACACATAATGCAGTCTCCTCAGCGTTACTTCCTGAGGCTGCAGATTTGGCCAGAGGCGGCGACCACAGCCAATTCGTCGCATTCTGGCAGCGTGTGAATCGTGACAACTATGCAATAAACATCCTCTCACTTCTGGCTGGGTGAACATGGACAGGTAAGAGCAAACTGTGGCATACTCACCAATCAGCGTGGCCCAAGAATCAACCTCTAATTCCTTCAGTTTTCACTACGATAATAATAATAATAATAATAATAATAATAATAATGATAATAATAATAATCTTACCTGTGTCTAGGAGAAGGTGGACGGAGATAGAGCGTGACGTTACCAGCAATTCAGCTCCTTACTGGCCAACCAAACAGTCCTGTCACCAAAGAAACGGAAAATGCATCAGGTAAACACAAGGAAACACTTTCCCTTGCCATTAACCCCCTTAATACGATGCCATCCATTACCATCTACTTCTTGCTACGGCCAGACCATTACATTCAGCTATCTCCATTAATTTAGAGATCACGTTATTCATTCATATTACTGTCAGGCGATAGTACTCTACATATATATACATGTGTGTGTGTATGTGACCATGTATGTGTATGCAGATTTATATACATGCGTGTGTCTATATGGATGCGTGTGTAGGTAGGTGCATATATTTCTACCACTCATAGGTAAGAATTTATAT
>NC_137055.1:38986707-39031707 GCF_032717465.1 Coenobita brevimanus
TGAGTCGATGGCAGACATTGAAACACACGGGCTATGGAGGGAGGAAGGGAGGGAGGGGGGAGAACGAGAAAGAGGGAGGGAGGAAGGGAGAGGGGAGAGATGGAGGGAGGAGGGAGGGAGAGAAATAGGATAGGAGAGGGAGAAGGAGAGGGGGAAAGAGAAAGGAAGAGGGAGGGGGGAGGGAGGTAGAGAGAACTGAAGAGGAGGGAGGAAAAAGGGGGGAAGGGGGAATCGTGAGGGGGAGGCAAGTGGACTGGGAGAGTGAAGAGGGAGGGAAAGAGGGGAGGAAAAAAGAATGAGAGGGGAAAGGGAGTGGGAAAGAATGGGAAGAAGGGAGGGAGACAGGGATGGAGAGGGCCAGAATTATGAGAGAGGGATTAGGGAGTAGAAAGAGGAGGATGGGTTGGGAGAGAGTGAAAGGGAGAGAAAAAATGAGAAGAGGATTGGGGGGAAATAAGTCAGCGAGAGAAAGTAAGAAAATGGAGAGAGAGAGAGAGAGAGAGAGAGAGAGAGAGAGAGAGAGAGAGAGGATGGGGTGGGAAGGGGAGTGGGGTGAAGGAGGAAGGGGGGAGCAGGAAAGAAATGAAGGGAAAGGGGGAAGGGGAGAGGCTGGTAGAATGGAGTGGAAAGAGAAGGGAAGGACGGGAGGAAGAATGGAGGGAGGGAGAGGAGAGGGGAGTTTTGACAGTAAGGAGGGATATAGGAAAGAGAGAAGAAGGAGAGAGGAGGGGAAGTGGGAAGAAAGAAGGGGAGGAGAAAGGGATGAAGGAAGAGGGAGGGGGGGAAATGGTAGCAGGAAAGAAGAGGGGATGGGAGGGGAGGGATGAGAGGGGGGAGGGGAAAGGGTCAGGGAGAGGAAAAGAGAGAAGGGGCAGAGAGAGAGAGACCGAGGGAGAGAAAGAGGGCAACAGAAGGTAGAGGGAGAGAAGATGAAAAAGAAGAGAGAAGATGGAGGAGAAGGGAGAGAGGATGGAGGAGAAGAGAGAAGATGGAGGAGGGAGGGTGGAGGGAAAAAGGAAGGATGGAGTGGAGGGGGAGGGGAAGGACAGGAAAGAGAGGGAGAGATGAACTAAGAATATGGGGAAAAAGAGAAAGAGAGGGTTAGAAAGGGAGAGGGGAAGGATGGACAGGAGAAAGGAGAGAAAAAGGAGTATGGAGAGGAAAGGGCCAGAGAGGGGAGGGAGGGAGGGAAGAGAGAGAGGGAGGGAAAGGGGGGCGGGGAAGAGGAAGGAAGTGAGAGGATGAGAGAGGAAGAGGGGATAGGAGATGAGATGTAGAGAGTGTAGAGAGGGAAAGGGAGAGCGTGAGAGAGAGGGGAGGGGGGTACAGGGAAGGGAATTAAGACGGAAGATAAAGACAGGACGGGGCAAGAGAGAGAAGAATGATAGAAGCGGGAACAGAAAGGCAAGAGACAGGGAGAGGAGGAAAGGAGTGAGAGGGGAAGAGAGAGAAAGGGATAGGAGAAGGGAAAGAAATAGAATTAGAGAGGGGGAGGGAAGTGGACGTGAGACAGGGGGTGGGGGAATGGGCCAGAGAATGGAAGAGTGAAAGAGAGAGAGAGGGGGGGGAGGGGGTCAGTGAAGGAAAGAGAGAGAAACAGGTGGGAGGAGGAGTGGATCAGAAGAGGGGTAGACTGAGAGCAGAAGAGGGATTGGAGGGGGACGAAAGGAGGGGGGGAAGAGAAGGGACAGGCAAGAGAGGATGAAAGAGAGAGAGAGGGAGGGGGAAGGCAAGAGAGAAAGGGAAGTGGGAGACGGTAGGGGAGGAAGAACGGAACTGAGAGTGTGGGAAGCGGGAAAAGGAAGGGGGAGAGGGAAGGAGGGGCGCAGGAAGAGAGAGAGAGAGAGGGAGAGGGGAGAGAGTGGGGAGAGGGGAGAGGGGGCGTTGTATACTTTGGAGAATTAGGTTGGGAGCAGGTCTCGTCTCTCTGAGGGGGCCACAACTTTCCACTTAAGCCACACACACACCCACTCTCGATATTGAAGGTTTGAGAGAGTTGCACTACTACTCGCTCACTACCTTCACCCTCTCTCTCTCTCTCTCTCTCTCTCTCATTCACTTTCTCTTTGTATCACTTTCATTCACGTTCTTTACCAACATCTCTCTCACTCGCTTTCTTTAACACACGCTCATTCACTGTGTTTCTTTATCTCTCGCTCACTCTCTTTCAGTCCCTCACACTCACCCACTCTCTCACTCTATTACCCACGCCTCCTGTGTGTATCACATTCCCTCTCTTTCATTCCTCTTTCCAAGTAATTTCATTCGCTTTTCCTTCTTCCTCATTCATCTCTTTTCTTTCCCACTTTTTTCCGTGCCTGCATTCAACCTATCACTTTTATCTCCCCCCCCCCTCTCTCTCTCTCTCTTTCTCTCTCTCTCTCTTAGCTCGCTCTTTTTCGCATCAGTCCCGTGGGAGTTGCTCTACTTCTTGGTACCTCTCTCTCTCTCTCTCTCTCTCTCTCTCTCTCTCTCTCTCTCTCTCTCTCTCTCACATACACACACACACACACACACACATCAACAAACCAACTCCTTCACTCCATCACCTAGTCCTCAAGTGCTTTTATCAGACCTTCCACATGTCACACCTCTCCATTCATCCACCCCCGTCCCTCTCATCTTCGCCTCACACAACACCTTCACATCAATACCTTCCTTTCTTTAACACTTTCATTACTTCAATAATTTTGTATCTCTCATTAACACAACTAACTTTCCTTACAAACACACAAGCCCGCCTATAGCGTGTGTGTGTGTGTGTGTGTGTGTGTGTGTGTGTGTGTGTGTGTGTGTGTGTGTGTGTGTGTGTGTGTGTTCTCGGCCAGAAAGTTAATATTTCCGTGTCTATACTCTTTTTACCCTAACCTGGCTCATATTTTCGCCCTTCCTCAGCTTACATCCCGTAGCTCAATGACAGAAAAATAAAATGCTAAGGCTCTTCATCATTCCACAGCACTTCTTCGTGACTAGCACCATATTCTAGTGTTGATCTACTGCTAGAGTTCAGATTTCAAGATGGAGAGATGGCAATTTTAGGCCAAGTTACCGCAAAAGTAGTATAAATATTAAGTTTGTAGCTATACATCAGTTCTACATATAAATTTACCTCACCTCGGTACTAGCATGCCATTTACTACTGAAGGAATAAAATTATGAACCAGTAAATAAATAAATCGTTTAATAAAGGATGTTGGGAAGGATAATCACGAGAGAAACTGAATGGAAGACAAAAAAGATGAACACATAAATCAGTGAAAGAAAAAAAAGAAACAAGTGAAGAAAAAGATGATGACTTCAGAAAAAAAAATGGAGACAGTAAAGAAGGCAAGCAAAAGACACACACACACACACAAACACACACACACACACACACACACACACACACACACACACACACACACACACACACACACACACACACACACACACACAACGAAGCAAAATGAGAAAGAAAAGAAAGCTGTGAAAGACAAAGAGGAAGAAGAATTAGCAATGAAAACAAAACACACACACACACACACACACACACACACACACACACACACACACACACACACACACAAACACACACACACAACGAAGCAAAATGAGAAAGAAAAGAAAGCTGTGAAAGACAAAGAGGAAGAAGAATTAGCAATGAAAACAAAACACACACACACACACACACACACACACACACACACACACAAATTGAAGCAAAAAAAACGAAGGAAAAGAAAGCAATGAAAGAGAAAGAAGAGGAAGAAGAATCAGACGCCCAGGCACTATCCAATTCCATTAAAAACAATCTGTCTCTCTACTCCCACACGCCTAATCCCGAAGTCGATCCTGCGCACCTCTTCCTTAGCGATTTATTCTGCAGATCACACTGAATATAACATCATCTTGCCTGTACTGATCCAAACCAAGACGAAATATAAACATCAGTAAAATCTCATACATCAAAGTCTTAAGGTGTAATGTACAAAATAAGTCGCTTAGGAAAAGGTGTTACGAAGCTTCCTGTGTCATTTAGAATACGGGTAATATTCCTCTTCCTTCCCTTTGGCCAGTCCAAGCCGCCCTCCATCATGCACTCCTCCAAATTTACCTTTTCTCTTGTTAGTCTTCTCTTTCCTTTCAAACTATCATCATTATCATCATTATCATCATCATCATTTTCATCACCACTACTACCATCATCATCATCATCATCATCATCACTACCACCACCACCACCATCATCATCATCATCATCATCATGATCATCATCATCATCACCACCACCACCACCACCACCACAACCATCATCACCTTCTTCCCACATACGACCGGGCATTCGCAATAGAAAAAAAATAAAATTGAAAATAAAAACAATGTAGACTCTATTAAGAAAATTAAAACAGAAAAATACGCGGAGACAAATTAGAAGATTAAGTCGGAAGAGAACAACATAAAAGAGAAGCCATGGAAAAAGCGAAGTGAAACAGAATTGCAAGGAAGTGTCTTTGCTGATTGGAGAGAGAGAGAGAGAGAGAGAGAGAGAGAGAGAGAGAGAGAGAGAGAGAGAGAGAGAGAGAGAGAGAGAGAGAGAGAGAGAGACATAAGACTCACACACAGAAAAAGCCTCCACTGACACACCATCTAAGAAATTGGAAACAGAGGTGCAAAGACGCCTACGGGAGAGAGAGAGAGAGAGAGAGAGAGAGAGAGAGAGAGAGAGAGAGAGAGAGAGAATAAGAGTGAATGCAAAATGATAACACTGAAAAATTACAATAGTGGAAATGTTAGACAGGCGCAGTGAGCGAGCGAATAAGAGACAGTGAGAGAGGGAATGAGAGAGACTGTGAGAGAATGAGAGAGAATGAGAGATGGAATGAGAGATAGTGAGAGAAGGAATGAGAGACAGTGAGAGAAAGGAAATGAGAGAGCGAGAGAGGGAATGAGTCAGAGTGACAGGGAATGAGAGGGAATGAGCGACAAAGTGGGAGTGGGAATGGGAGAGACAGAGTGAGAGAGGGAATGAGACAGAGTGAGATAGGGAATGAGACAGTGTGAGAGAGGGAATGAGTAAGTGACGGAAAGAAACAGTGAGAGAGAGAGAGAGAGAGAGAGAGAGAGAGAGAGAGAGAGAGAGAGAGAGAGAGAGAGAGAGAGAGAATGGGTAAGACACAGAAAATTAGAGATTAAGTTCGAGACAGAGCGAGACATGAGTAGGATCTAAACCCTGGGAAAGAGAAAGAAATTGAGAGAGAGAGAGAGAGAGAGAGAGAGAGAGAGAGAGATGCGGAGGATAGGAGGGAAGGAGTTACAAAAGTCGCCATACACCCACACGAACTCCTCTGTCACTAGCCCAACATTGCAATCACGAAAGAGAAAGAGATGCGGAGGGAGAAAGAGAGACAGAAAGGATAGGAGAGAGAGCGAGAGAGAGGATAGTAGGACAGAAGGGATAGCCAAAGTCGCCCTCCACCCACCCGAACACCGCCGTCACTAGCCCAAACATCGCAATCAGGAGATGGGACGCTGGGGTGGGGATGGAGGGAGGGAGAGAGTTGCTTTTCGCTTTAGCATTATCTTGATTCATGTTCGCCTGATACACTCACTCGCTCCGGCCACACCACCGCCACCACCAGCAGCAGCACTTTATGGCGAATGAGAGAAAGACTGAAATGACGGGGGGGAGGGAGGAGGGCGATAGAAAAAAGAGAGATATGAGAGGAATGAGAGAGATAGAGGTGATGATGATGATGATGACACTTATGTTGATGGAAATGGGGAAAATGAAAAAAATTGGAAGCACTTTTGGGTAAATGAGAGAGACTGAAATGACGGGGGAGGGGGGGAGGGGGAAGCGGTGGAAATGGAAAAAAGGGAAAGTGAGATCCGAGAAAAACAGAACTAATGATGAGGAAGCAAAAATAAGAAAGGAGAGAAAATGGGGGGGGAAATGGGAACCTGTTTTATGGCGAATGAGAGAAACCCTGAAATGACGAGGGAGAAAATAAAAAAAAAGTGGGGGTGATGGAAAAAGGAAAGTAAACTGGTATCCAATTCCAAAATCTAATGGGAAATGAGATAAAAGGAATAATGGAGAGGAGGGGGGTAAATCGAACCGATAAAGAAAATGGAGGAAGAAGAACTGGGAGTATTAAAAAAAGCATGAAAAAAAATGATGAAAATGGGGGGAAGACAAAAAGAAAAATGAAGACAAAAAAAATGGAGGAAAAAGAAAGAGGACACCATAAAAAAAGGATGAAGAAACGATGAAAATGGGGGAAAGACAAAAAAAAAAAAAATCGACCCAATTAAAGAAAATGGAAAGAGAAGAAATGGGGAGGGGGGACTATAAAAAAAGACAAAGTACAAAGTAAAGAAGGAATAAAGCCGTCTGGATACAACAACATTAAAATAAAGCAGTAGAGGGAAGAGGTTAATGAAGGCTATATCAAATACCTCCAGTTCCAAAGCTAATCTGGACTGAAAAAAATCGTCTGACCATAAAGAATAATAGAAAAAAAATATATATAGTTAATGACGGATATAATTTTAACTGCTTCCTCTGTAAAGTTTATGCTAAGCTGAATAACATCGTCTGGATAGCAAAAACAAAATATAACATCATAATCGTTGTTGCAGTAGTAGCAGCAGCAGCAGTAGTAGTAGTAGTAGTAGTAGTAGTAGCTGGAACCCCATTTTTATCAGAACATGAACCCAGTAGACTGCAGGCTGAAATTACCCTTTTTTCTGCAGTCCACTATCTTCCTTTTGGCTGATAGGGAAGGGGGATGAGGGACGTTTACCTAGCCGAGTAGCTCCACCACCCAGTCATATCTGTGCCACCACGGGGAGGCGTCTCTCAGGCACATAGCATCATACTGAAGGGGTTAATCATGTCCCCCTCCCTTCCCCACTTCAACATCCAGCCACATCTCTCATCCGCCTCGCCCCAATTTTAACTTCTTCGGGGCTGCCATCACTTCCTCACATCTAATTGCACACACACTCTCTCCCCCCATTCTTCTTTCCACTTCTGTCATTCCCGAAGATGCTCTCATGCTTTCTTTCCCATTCTCTGTCTGTCTGTCTGCCTGGATCATTTATACGTCTGCCTGTCTGTCTGTCTCTGTCTGTCTGTTTGTCTGTCTGTCTGTTTGTGTCATAAAACAAAAAGACTTTAGTAAGTCTATCAATCAATGGGGCTTCTATCTGTCTTTCTTTCTGTCTATCGGTCCTTCAGCTTATCTATCCATCTGTCTGCTGGCTTATACATGCATCTATCTAGCCATCTCTATCTGTCTATCTGTCTATCAATCCACAACCTTCCTATCCATTTCTGTCTGTCTGTCTATCTATCTATCCATCTGCCTACCAGTTCACTACCATTCATCCATCTGTTCATCCATTCGTATATCCGAAACACATTCACACATCCTTCTGTCTATCTATCTATCTATCTACCTCACTATCTATCTATCTATCTATCGTTCCTTGCACTACAACAGATAGATAATGGATAGATAATAGCCTAAGTGGTCAGAGGAAAGCCAAACTCCCCAGGTAGACGAGTGAGCTGGGAGGCGAGGGGCTGGGTACAGGAAGAGAGAGAGAGAGAGAGAGAGAGAGAGAGAGAGAGAGAGAGAGAGAGAGTGTGTGTGTGTGTGTGTGTGTGTGTGTGTGTGTGTGTGTGTGTGTGGAGGAACAAATTGAACATTGAACCCAGAACGCCTATTCCTTGGCCTCATCTCCGAACTACCGTACCCACCAGGGGATAGGGGATAGTAGTAGTAGTAGTAGTAGTAGTAGTAGTAGTAGGAGGAGGAGGAGGAGGAGGAGGAGGAGTTGTACTAGTAATAGTAGTAGTAGAATAGTCCGTGAGGATGGAATAGAACAGTGGATAAGCAAGGATAAGGGGATAAGATAGAGAGGGATGTTGGGATAAAAGGTAGGATAGTCTGGGATGCTGGGATGGAAGGTAGGATAGTCTCTTTCTCTCTCTCTCTTTCTATCTGTCTATCTCTATCTATCTATCTATCTGTCTGTCTACCTATCTGTCTATCTATCTATTCATTCACCTCAACTTGGCTCAAATTATCGTCCTTTTGCAGCTTATTTCACGTAGCTCAGTGGCGGAAAAAAGGCAATACTGTGTGGCTCTACGTCCTTCCTGCAGCACTTCTTCGTGACTAGCATCATATTCGAGTGTTAATATACCGTTATAACCCGGCATACTAGACGGAGGGGTAGCAATTTTGGGCCAAGATAAAGGGAACGGAGTAAAGGAGTTAATAAAGACTATATATAACTCTTCTCTCAGCTGAATAAAATCGTCTGGATAAAGCAAAAATAAAGTCAACGTCATCGTACTGAAAGGGTTAATCTCTCCCTAACACCCCTTCCTAAGCGATTTATTATGCTTATTACATCTTACTATTATTTGTCTATGTCAATTATATCATCCAAATACCTTCTTATCAGTATAAATAGCATACAATTTTATATTAACCAGCCGTATTCAAAGATAAATCGCCAAGGAAGAGATGCTAGGGAGCTTCCTTAACCGACGAGAATACTTCCCTCTCTCTCTCTCTCTCTCTCTCTCTCTCTCTCTCTCTCCTTTATTTAGTCCCCATTTTCTCGCTCTCTCTTCTTCCTTATCTTTCCTTCTCCCTTGTTTCTTTCCTTCTCTAGTTTTCCTCCTCAATCACCCACCCTCGTCTTTCGTTCCTTTTTTCTCTCTCTTTCTCTCCCCTTCCTTCCTCCCTTACTTTTTCCTCCTTCCCTTTTTTTCTCAATTCCCTATCTTATTACCTTTTTCCTCTTCCTTTTTCTCTCCTTTCTTCCTTCCTTATTATCCCTCCTTCCCCTTTTCTCTCTCATTACCTTCCTCCTTTCCACCATTTCACTCCATCCCCCTCTCTACCTCCTTCCTCCTTTACTTCTCGGTCTCCTTCTCCTCTCTCATCTCTCCTCCCTTCCTTCCTTTTCAATTTCCTTACTTCTCAAGCCTCCCTCCTTTTTTCTTCCCTCCCTACTTTCTTGTTTCCTTCCTCCCTCCTTCCTTCTTTCTCAGTCCCCCTCTCTCCTTCCTTGCCTCCTTACTCCCAATTCTCCTTGACCTTCTCTCTCCTTTTCCTCCTTCCTTCTCCCCTTACCTCCCTTCTCAACTTTTTCCCCCCAACTCCCTCCCCTCTTTCCTTCTTATCCTTCCTCCTCCCCTCTTTCCCTTCTCCCCTTTCTCCTTCTCTCCCCTCTCAACTCTTTCTCCTCACCTCCCTCTTTCCTTCCCTTCCTTCTTTCTTGCCTCCTCCTTTTTTCCCCATTCACCACACTTCTCTCCCTCCCTCCTTCCCTCCATTCCTCCCTGTATCCTTCGCTCTCTTTTCTCCCTATTCATCGCACTTGTCTCTCTCCCTTCCTCCATCCCTCTTTCCTTCTCCCCTTCCCTCTCTTTTCTCCTCATTCATCGCACTTGTCTCCCTCCCTCCCTCCCTCCCTCTTTCCTTCCCTCCATCCCTTCCTATATCCTTCGCTTCCTTTTCTCCCCATTTACCCCACTTGTCCCCTTCCCTCCCTCCCTCTTTCCTTCCCTCCTTCCCGCCCTTCTCCGCCCATTCTCCCTCTCCTAGCCACTTCCATTATTCCTCCATCATTTTCTCTCCAGCACTCTCCATCATCTCCTCATTGTTTTCTCCATCTTCTTGAACAGCGGGATGGAGGCTCATTACCATCCTCTCATCCCTTCATCATCTCATTCTCTCTTTCTCTTCTCTTCTCTTCTCCCTTCCTCTTCCCTCTCAAACCCTTCTTCTCTCCTCTCTCCCTCCCTCCTTCCTCTCATCTCTCCATCATCTTCTTCTTCTTCTTCTCTTCTCTTCTCCCTTCCTCTTCCCTTTCAAACCCTTCTTCACTCCTCTCTCCCTCCTTCCGTCCTCCCTTTCTGATGGTAGGAAGAATTACAGATCCATCATCTTATTCTCACTTCCTTCTTCGCCTCTTCTCTCCCTCCCTCCTTCCTCTCATCTCTCCATCATCTTCTTCTTCTCTTCTCTTCTCCCTTCCTCTTCCCTTTCAAACCCTTCTTCACTCCTCTCTCCCTCCTTCCTTCCTCCCTTTCTGATGGTAGGAAGAATTACAGATCCATCATCTTATTCTCTCTTCCTTCTTCTCCTCTTCTCTCCTCTCTTCCTCTTCCCTCTCAAACCCTTCTTCTTTCCTCTCTCCCTCCCTTCTTCCTCCCTTTCTGATGGTAGCAAGAATATAATTACTGATAAGCGTCACGGTACTGGTAAGATAACATGTACTATCTTTATCTCCGTCACTCAAAGGGGGTCTCCTGAATTAGAGAAAGCTGATAAGACGATAGCAATGATAAAGTGAGCGAGCTGAGGGGGGTAAATATCCACAGGTAAATGTACAAGCAAAAAATTGTTATAAAGATGGATAGATAGATAGATAGACAGATAGACAGACAAACAGACAGATAGACAGATTAAACAGATAGATAAATAAATAGACAAATTAAACAGATAGACAGATAGATAGACAGACCGATAGAATGGAGAGACAGCTAGGTACAGACAGAGAGAGATGTAGGTAAAGAAAGAAAGCAAGAAATAAATAAAATAAAAAAAATAATGACGGTAAGAAAAACACAAAAAATCCACAGACAAATAATAAATAAATGAAAAAATAAATAAAAAATCCCGAACTCTATATATATATGGTACCTAATCCCTTTACTAATAAGGGCTCTTCGGATTATTATTTTTTTTTAGGAGGGAATTCATTATTTTTTCCAAATTTGTTCCAGCCAATCTGCCTGCTTTCTGTTCTTTCCATTACTCCTTATCTGCTGTCTCTCCTTCCCCTCCCTTCCCTCCATCCTTCCCTCCAATACCTCTCCCTTCCCTCCAGTGTCTCTCCCTCCCCTCCACTATCTCTCCCTTCCCTCCAGTATCTCTCTCTTCCCTCTATCTATCTCTCCCTTCCCTCCAACAACATTCCCTTCCCTCCAGCATCTCTCCCTTCCCTCCAATATCTCTCTCTTCCCTCCAACTAGCTCTCCCTTCCCTCCAAAATCTCTCCTTTCCCCTCCAACACTTCTCCCTTCCCTGCAATATCTCTCCCTCTCTCCATCAAGACTCCCCCCTTCCTCCAACTATCTCTCCCTCTCTCCATCAAGACTCCTCCCCCCGCCGCCCGTCACTATCTTTCCCTCTCTCCATCAAGACTCTCCCCTTCCTCCAACAATCTCCCCTCCATCTATCTCTCCTTCAACTATCTCTCCCTCTCTCCATCAAGACTCCTCCCTCCCTCCCACTATCTCTCCCTCTCACCAACTATCTTTTCTTCAACTATCTCTCTCTCTCTCCCCATCACGACCCCCCCCTCCCTCCAAATATCTCTCCCTCCATCAAAACTCCTCCCTCCCTCCCATTGCCTCTCCCTCCCTCCCACTATCTCTCCCTCTCTCCATCAAGACTCCTCCCTCCCTCCAACTATCTCTCCCTCTCTCCATCAAGAATCCTCCCTCCCTGCCAGCCTCCCAGCCCGTAGGAAGAGAGAGAGTGGAAACTTAGGGTGATAAAATTTATAACTTACACGAAATGGGTTTTAGGCTTCCAACTAGCTATCGGTTTTTGCCCTGAGTACCAACACCGTAAACTACTCAGCCTAAATCACGCTTGGAGAGCCCGGGGAAGACCTTTGTGAGTAGTCTGGCTGAATCTGGGGGCTTTATGGGTAGCCTGGAGCCTTTGTGAGTAGTCTGGGACCTTTATGAGTAGCCTGAAGCGTTTATGAATAGCCAAGGGCCTTCGTGAGTAATCTGGGTTAGCTGACGACCTTTGAGAGTAGCCTGGGTGAATCTTAGAGCTTTGTGAGTAGCCTGTAGCTTTCATGAGAGGCCTAGGATCTTTATGAGTAACTTGGAGCCTTTACGGATAGCCTGGGGGGATGGTGTGGGGTAAACCTGACAAGCGAGGTAGGGTAGAGTATGGGGATGGTGTGGGGTGGAGTGTGGTAATGGTGGGGTTGGATGGGGCAGCGTGAGGCAATGGTAGGACTGTTTGACGAGGGGTGGATTAAAAATGACAGGTGGGACAATGCTGGCTTGGGTGGGGTGGCGTGGAATAATGGTGGTCCTTCTGTCGCAGGACAAAACAAAAACTGGTTCTAACGGAGACTCTTTCTTATTCCGAGTTCAGACCTACTATTTTCACCTCAGATCAAGTATAATTATGGAATCAGATTAATGTACTTCCTGTGACCTCTCTATGTGACCTAAGTAACTCTCTCGTAATGTGGAAATTGAATAAATCATGACCTCTTTTGATCCTTTCACTGCTGTTTTGTCCCCTTACTTTCCTACGTCTTACTTCTCTTCATTCTTATCTTCTTTCCACATCCATCATCTGTCTCATTCAATTCTTACCTTTCTGTTACCTGTATTTTATCATTCCAATTCTCCCTATTCTTATACCAACTAGGTCGTTTCTTTTTTCTATTCCCTCCCCCCCCTCTCTCTCTCTCTCTCTCTCTCTCACATACACACACACACACACACACACACACACACACACACAGTCCACTCTCACTCCCCAAAACTGTCCCGGCCCCTCTCTCCACACTCACGCCTCACAAACTCACAGTGAAAGAATCTGCCACTTCCCACTCCACGAGACTGACCAGAGTTGTGGCATCGCGTTGACGGTGCCTCGGGATAGAAGGCTCAGGTAAGGGCTATCCATCTATCTGTCTAGCCTGCTTAGCTTTGCCTGGGAACTATGTGCGTGTCTGCATCTGGGTATATCAGTGTTTGTGTCGATCTTGTTTATATTTGGATGGAACTATGCCAGTGTCTTTTGCTGGGTGTGTCTGTGTATGTGTTATGTTTATTGTTAGGTGTAGGTCTACTTCTATTACTGGGTGTGTTTATGTATATCTGTGTCTATTGCCGGGTGTATAGGTGTCTGTTCTATCATGTTTATATTTTTTGCTATGTGTACGTCTGTTACTGGGTGTGTGTATGTATGCCTGTGTCTTGCTGGGTGTATCTATGTCTGTGTCTATCATGTATACCTTTACTGCTAGGTGTACATCTGTTACTGGATGTGTGTGTATGTATGCCTGTGTCTATTTCTGGCTATTCTATGTGTGTTTACTTCTGCCTGGTTTTTATACGATACATCCAGGTATTTAAATGTATATGTAGATCTATTATTTTCTGTATCTATGGCTTTATTTATTGTTTTTTTATTTTTCTATTGTTAGCTATATCTGTGTCATGCCTGATATATCTTCCTCTTTTATTTTTTCTGACTCTCATTATATATAATATTGTTTACTTCGCTTTTGTTATATTTTATCTACCACTAACGCAAGCTGGATTTATTACTTCTATAAGCTATCAGTCTTTTCACCTGTACTTATCATCATTTATCTACCTGTCAGTCGATCTTGCAATCTCTCTTCGTATCTACCTCTAATTTACATTCATCACTTCATCTGTCTATCGCAGCATTTGTACCTCTCACCATCTATCCAACGCTCAGTCAATTTTTCAATATATTACATCACCCACACCTTTCATTCCATCTATCGCTTCACCTGTCTCTCTAAACTGACATGTTCTTAGTTGTTATTAATGTCTTGAACGTATAATTAATTCCTTCCCTCTGAAATCGACAGGTATGAGTTGTTCTGCACTTTAGTTCGGATTAATTCAAGATATCTCGAAATTAAACAGTCACTATTTGCCACATCACACACTGCCACATCTCACAATATCTTGCCACACCACATACTGCCATACCACACACTGCCATACCAACACGAGTATATTTGTACTGCCATACCACACACTGCCTGACCTCACACTACCATATCAAATACTGGCACACCTCATACTACCCACAACACACTGCCACACCCCACACTACCATAACAAACACAGCTACACTCATACTACCATACCAAGGATTGCCACTCCATACACCACCACATCTCACACTACCGTACCAGACACAGCCACACTCATACTGCCATACCACATACTGCCACACCACACACTACCACACCTCGCACTATCATACCAAACACTTACACTTACACTACCATACCAAGCACTGCCACACCACACAGTGCCACACCTCACACTACCATACCAGACAAAGCCACACTCATACTACCATACCACACACTGCCACACCACACAATACCACACCTCACACTACCATACCAAACACAGCCACACTAATACTACTCACATCACACACTGCCACACCACACACTACCACACCCCACACTACCATACCAAACACCTGCACTTACACTACCATACTGCCACACCCAACAGTCACACATAACACTACCACACTACACACTGTCAAACCACACACTGTCCTACCAACTGTCTCCTACTGCACAACTCTTTTTTTTTTTTTTTTAACAATCTGTAAGAATGTCCAATTATGTGATAGATTTTTTTTTTCACTCTGTATATACGTCACTTCCTTTTCAGATTTATATTCAAGAAGTTATGCTGAGTTACAGGCTTATGCAAGAGGTGTAAGATTATGCTGATGGTAATTCTCTCTCTCTCTCTCTCTCTCTCTCTCTCTCTCTCTCTCACGTATCCGTCATCTGTACCTCTTTCCCAACATCATGTCATCTATTACCTAAGTCATTTTTAAAACTTCCTCTCTCTCTCTCTCTCTCTCTCTCTCTCTCTCTCTCTCTCCTCGAAGCACCAAGCGAGACGGAAGCACACTTGATCAAATATGTAAGACAACACTAACAGACAGAGACAGTGACGGCAGGGAGGAGATGAGAGAGAAAGAGAGAGAGAGAGAGAGAGAGAGAGAGAGAGAGAGTGTGTGTGTGTGTGTGCTGAGATGTCTCGTTCTGTCTCTCCTTCTCCTCTTCCTCTTACTGTCTCTCCGTCCTCATATTCTCTCCTTTCATTCCTCCATCTTTCTTCCTCATCTCTATGATAACACCATCTCCTTCCATTCTTCCCCCATCCTCCCTCATTATCACCATCATAATACTCTCTCCTTCCATTCTTCCTACTCTTCTTCCGTCCCTCCTGCCTTGTAAATTTTTCTCTCTTATTCCTCCTTCCTCTTAATCCTTTCCGTACGATGACGTCATAGTTTAGTTTATTCTCTCGTACTGAAAGGGTTAAAGAGGCCTATATCTAACCCCTACATTTATAATAATCTTTCCTGAATTAAATAAAATAAGCGACAGCAAAAATGGAAATAAAAGGGACGGCCTCCATCCATTTATCCTTCCCTCTACCCTTCCTCCCCTTCTCTACCCTGTCCCTCCATCCTTTCTCCTTCCCTCCATTCTTTTTACCCTTCCCTACCCTGTTCCTCCATCCTTTCTCCTTCCCTCCATCCTTCCTCTACCTTTTCACTGCCTTCAGTCCCTTCACCCTTTTTCCTTCCGTCCATCCTTCCTCCTCTCCTTCTCCACCTTCAGTCCATCCATCCTTTCTCTTTTCCTTCATCCTTCTTCCATCCCTTCTGCACTGTTAGTTCCTCCATCCTTCTGCTCCTTCCTCATCTTAGTCCCTCCATCCTTTCTCTTTCCCCCAATCCTTTCTCTTTCCCCCTATCCTTCCTCCTCCCCTTCTCTACCTTAGTTCCCCCTTCCTTTATCCATTCTCTCCTCTCAGCATCCTTCAATCTTAACATATCCTTCCAATATCCATCAATCCAACTCTCCTCCCAGCATCCATCCACCCATCGCCTCTCAACATCCATCCATTCTCCTATCCCCTCAACATCCATCCGTACTCCATTGCTCTCAACATCCATCCACCCTTTCCTCTCATCATCCATTCACTCATCTTCTCCATTCAACATCCATCCACTCATCTTCTCCATTCAACATCCATCCGCCCATCTTCACTCAACATCCATCCACCCACCTTCTCACAACATCCATCCACCCATCTTCTCACAACATCCATGCACCCCCTCCTCTCAGCATCCATCCACTCTCTCCTCTCAGACTTCATCCACCATCTTCTCTCAACAATCCATCCACCCATCTTCTCCCCTCAACACCCATCCATCCTCCTATCCTCTAATAATATCCACCCTTGTCAACACAGTGATAGGTGCCAATGAGTGTCTATCGAGCCCCGGCACTGCTCTCTATCCTCCCCTATCCCTTCCCTAATCACCCCTCTTCCCCTTCTCATTATCTCCCATCAACCATCAGTCTTAATCCCAGTGCCAAAGGAGACAAGACGAGGGGAGTGCCGGGGAGTGCCAACCGGACTAATTTCTTCTCTCTCTCTCTCTCTCTCTCTCTTAGCCATTTGTGTATCCGTCATCTGTTTTTCTGTTTCCTTTTAGTACCATCTAAACTAAATTTTTCCTTCTCTTCTCCCTATCCATTCCTCTTTTCCTCTCATTTTCCTCCTCTTCTCCTCTCCTTCTCTCATTTTCTTCCTCTTCTCCTCTCCTTCTCTCTCATTTTCTTCCTCTTCTAGTATTTTTCTCTCTCACTTTCTTCCTCCTCTTCTCCTCTTCTTCTCATTTTCCTCCTCTTCTCTCTCATTTTCTTTCTGATCTCTTCTTCTTCTCCTCTCTCATTTTCCTCCATTTTTCATCTTTCTTTCTCTTTTTCCCTCCGCCATTCCAATACCCAGGCATAATTAACAGCCTATCACAGCATAAGGGCAGTGCTAGAGAGTACAAAAGGAACTCATTTCTTCCCCTCTCTTCTTTAAACTGACGTGGTGGCACAATATGAAGAGAGTGCCAAAGAGTGCCACCTTAGCTAACTCTCTCTCTCTCTCTCTCTCTCTCTCTCTCTCTCTCTCTCTCTCTCTCTCTCTCTCTCTCTCTCTCTCTCTCTCTCTCTCTCTCTCTCTCTCTCTCTCTCATCATCATCATCATCATCATCACATCATCTTCATCATCGTCATCGCTGTCTATCTTCTCCCTCTCCATTCATTATCATCATCATCATCATTATTATCATTTTTATCATCATCATCATCATCACCACCATCATTACCATCATCATCATCATCATCATCATCATCTAACTTCTTGTCTCCCTCATCTCTCAGCAGTCACCCTTCTTTCCCTCGTCCCTTCTTACCGCCTATTTTCTATCCTGCCTCTCCTCTCCTCCCATCCCTCATACCATCATCCCGATACTCAGCTCCCTTGTGGCACTGACAGCGTGGTACAAGATATGAGGAGTGCCAGAGAGTGCCAGACGGACTAATTCTCTCTCTCTCTCTCTCTCTCTCTCTCTCTCTCTCTCTCTCTCTGTCTACTTTGATTATTCTACTTCTCCCCATCATCCATCATCCCCCATCCATCTTCTCTCTTCCTCTCCACTCTTTTAACTCCTCTTCTCTCCTATCCCCGCCATTTATTTTACTTATCCTCCAATCATTCACTTTTCCAATCTTTTTCCTAATCCCCAATGACTTAACAGAGTGGCGCAAGATGAAGAGAGAGAGACAGGGAATGCAAAAATGGATTTATACTTCTTCCTGCCTTATTACGCCTCTTCTCTATCCTCCATATCTATCACACTGTATCTATTCTCCAGTCACCCATCCGTCTATTCCCTCCCCATACTGCACCTATCCTCCCAATCCCCCATACTCCCAATCCCTCCCCAATCCCCAGACAAGAGTGCACAAGGGGGGGAATGCCAGAGAGTGAATTAATACGTCTCCTCTATCTTTTATCCCCAGTTTTCTTCCTCTTCTCTCACCCCATCCCACTATCTTCCTCTCAATCCCTTCCAATCCCCAAGGCGGAGCAAGACAAGCTGAGGTGAATGCCTGGGAGTGGTAAGTGGGCTAATAATACTCCCTTCTCCCTTCTTCCTCAGTTTTCTTGGTCATCCCTTGGTTTATCGATTCTTCTTCCTTCCTCCCAATCCCTCCCTAATCCTCATCCTACCCATTTACTCTCCCTTCCCCAACATTATCTTTCGTTCTCTCCTCTCCATTTATCGTGCCACTATCCCTCCTCCCAATCCCTTCCCAATCCCCAACATACCCTCCAATCTCCCCTCCCCTCCATTACCTTTCGTTCTCATTTTTCTTTCTCTCCTCTCTGATTATCATGCCACTATCCTCCTACCAATCCCTCCCCAATCCCCAACCCACCCTCCAATCTCCCCTCCCCTCCATTACCTTTCGTTCTCATTCTTCTTTCTCTCCCTTCCAGTAACTACCCAACTGTTCCTACTCCCAATCACTCCCCAATCCCCATCCCACTCCTCTAATCTCTCCTCCCCTCCATTACCTCTCATGCTCATCTTTCTTTTTTCCCCTCTCCATCCCACCATCCCTCCTCCCAATCCCTCCCCCATCCCCTAACAGAATAGAGGATGAGGTAAGTGTCAGGAAGTATCTAAATGATCCAATACTCTTTTCTACCAATTTTACCTCTCCTCTCTACCTAATTTCATCTCTCATTTACCTAATTTCACCTCTCTTTTACCTAATTTCACCTCTCCTCTCTTTACCTAATTACACCTCTCCTCTCTTTATCCAATTTCACCTCTCCTCTCTTTACCTAGTTTCATCTCTCCTCTCTTTACCTAATTTCACCTCTCTTTTACCTAATTTCACCTCTCTTTTACCTAATTTCACCTCTCTTTTACCTAATTTCACCTCTCCTCTCTTAACCTAATTACACCTCTCCTCTCTTTACCTAATTTCACCTCTCCTCTCTTTACCTAATTTCACCTCTCCTTTCTTTACCTAATTTCACTTTCCTCTCTTTACCTCTCCTCTCTTTACCTAAGTTCACCTCTTCTCTCTTTACCTCTCCTCCCTTTATCTTTTTTTTTTTTTTTTTACTTTATTCCATCTCTCTCTACCTCTTTCTACCATATACTCTACCTCTGTCTTATCTTCCCCATCCATCATACCTATCCTCCAAGCATCCTTCCTTCCAATCCCTGCCCTCCAATCCCCACACGGAACAGGACAAGATGAGGTGAATGTCAGAGAGTGCCAAGTAAAACAGAACTCCCTCTTCCCTCCTCCATTTATCATCCGCTTTCCATCTCTTTATTCATCATCCCTCCTTCTAATCCCCCTCTCAGCTTTTCTTCTCAGTGCATCATTCGTCCTTCCAATCCCTTCCTAATCCTACGATGAGGTGAGTGCCAGGGAGTGCCAAGCAAACCAATAATTCATTCCTCTCTTCATCTTCAATTTTCCTTCTCTCTTGATTTCCTTATTCATCATCCCTCCTTCCAATCCCTCCCCAATCCCAAGACGGAACAGGACAAGATGAGGTGAGTGCCAGGGAGTGCCAAGTGAACCAATACACTCCCCCCCACGCATCCCCCCATCCACCCCCAGCGCCCCCCAGAGAGTCCCCTGAGAAGGCGGCCCTCCCTGCTACTGAAGAATTCATACCTGTCCATTACCCTACCTGACTGGCTGCGCTAAGTTGGGTCGGGCCTGCCTCTGGTCACTCCTCATGTTGGCAGCTGGGGAGGGGGATTGGGGGGCCTGGGAGGGGGGTTGGGGGGCCTGGGAGGGGAAGTGAGGAGATGAAGGGCGAAGTGGAGGTAAGAATTGGGAGATTGAAGTGGGAAGATAGATAGGAAGAATGTTGAGAGGAATTGAGGGTTGAGAGAGGGGGGACTTGCGGGGGTGGGAGAGGGGAGAAAGTGGGGAATTGGGGGCTGGAAGAGGGGAGAAAGTGAAGGGACTGGGGGCTGGGAGGGCGGAGAAAGTGGGGGACTGGGAGGCTGGGAGAGGGGGGAATTAGGGAGATAAGGGGCAAAGGGGAGATAGAAATTGGGGGATTGGGGGAAGTGGGGTGTGTGGAGAAACTGGGGGGATTGGGAACTGGAAGAGGGGAGGAAGAGAGGGATTGGGGGCCTGGAAAAGGGAAGAGAGTGGGGTGATTGGGGGCTGGGAGAGGGGTGAAAGTGAGGGGGCATGGGGGCTGGAAGAGGGGGAGAAAAGGAGGAGATCGGGGGCTAGGAGAAAGGGGAGGAATTGGGGGCTAGGGGGGGCTAGCAGAGGGGAGAAAGGGGGAGGATCAGAGGGCTGGGAGAGGGGGGAATTGGGGAGATGAAAGGAGAAGTGGAGGTAAGAATGGGGAGCTTGAAGAGAAGCGGGGGAGATAGGCGGGGAGCAAGTGTGAGGAACTGGGGGGTTGAGAGAGGGGAGACATAAATGGGTGAAGTGGGAATACTGGCAGTGAGAGAGAGAGAGAGAGAGAGAGAGAGAGAGAGAGAGAGAGGTCGTAGGTTGGTGAGAGGAGGAGGCAGGGACGGGGAGCTAAGTGGAGAGGTGAAGGTCAGAGTGAGAGGGATGAGAGGGGTTTGTGAGAGTGGGAATGAGGTTGTGTAAGAGAGAGAGAGAGAGAGAGAGAGAGAGAGAGAGAGAGAGAGAGAGAGAGAGAGAGAGAGAGACAGAGACAGACAGACAGACAGGCAGACAGAATTAGTAGACAGGAGAGATTAGGAAGACTAGAGAGGGATAAGGAAGACTAGAGAGAGATAAGGAAGACTAGAGAGGGATAAGGAAGACTAGAGAAGGATAAGGAAGACTACAGAAGGATAAGGAAGACTATAGGGGTTTAATCAGGGAATTATTTCAGACTGATACGCAAGGAAGGAGAGTTTCAATGGATGGAGAGTTATTTAGGGACCGGGAAGGAAGAGTGGTGGTTTTGATGGTAGTTTTGTGAGGGATAAAAGAGAGTAGAGAAAGGCCATGGTAAAATAAAGGAGAGTTAGCTGACTGATAGGCGAGAAAGGAGAGTTGTGAAGAAAGAGTGATTAAGCTAAGAACGAAAAGTGATGATGATGATGATGATAGTTCTGTGGGGAGATAAAGGACAGTAGGAAGGGGTCATTGCAAAGTCCTGGAGAGTCAGTTGAGTGATATGAGGCGAAGGAGAGTTGCAATGGATGGAGAATGCTTTAGGGACCGCAAAAGAAAAGTGATGGTTCTGATGGGAGTTTTGTGAGGTGTGCAGGAGAGTAGCGAGGCGTCATGGTAAAGTCATGGAGAGTCAGTAGATTGATACGGGAGGGGGAGAGTTGCGATGGATGGGGAGTGATTTAGAAGCTGGAAATGAAGAGTGATGGTGCTGATGACAGAGGGAGAGAGGGAAAGGTGAGGAACGGAGAGGAAGAGGAATGGGAGAGGGGAGGGAAAGAGAAGAGGGGAGAGGAGAGGAGAAGAGAAAAGAAAAGAAGAGAAAACAAGAGAAAAGAGAAGAGAAGAGAAGACAAGGGAAGGGAAGAGAAGGAAAGGTGAGGAACGGAGAGAAAGAGGAATGGGAGAGGGAAGGGAAAGAGATGAGAAGAGAAGAGAAGAGAAGGGAAGAGAAGGGAAGAGAAGAGAAGAGAAGAGAAGAGAAAGGAAGAGAAGAGAAGAGAAGAGAAGGAAGGGAAAGAAAGGGAAGGTGAGGAACGGAGAGGCAGAAGAATGGGAGAGGGGAGGGAAAGAGAAGAGAAGAGAGGAGAGGAAAGGAGAAGAGAGGAGAGGAGAGAAGAGAAGAGAAAAGAAAAGAGAAGGGTGGGAAAGGCGAGGAACGGAGAGGAAGAGGAATGGAGATGAAATGCTTGATGGGAGAGAGAAGGGAAAGAGAACAGGAGAAAAGAGAGAAAAAAAAGTGGGCAGAGAAAAGAGAAATGAAAATGGGAGAGGAGAGGAAAGGAGGAGGGGAGGGAAGGGGAGGGGAGGGCAGCTGTAAAGCGGGAGTGGGAAGAAAAGAGAGGAGAGTAGAGGAGGGGGAGAGGAGAGAGGAGGGGAGGGAAGAAACGAGGATAATTAAAAAATGAGAAGCTAGATAGATAGAAGAGTGGATGAGAGAGAGAGAGAGAGAGAGAGAGAGAGAGAGAGAGAGAGAAACCAGTCTCGCGAATTATCTTTTAAGTCTCGGTAATCAGTCGAAATACGTGTATACAGTAAGGTGTATAAATAATTAAATTCATTATCACTGTTAAGCAAATCAGTATTAGGTATGAGTGGAGAATGTGGGCTGATGATGATGACGATGATGATGATAATGACGATGATGGAGATAAGGACGATAACCATGACCATGATGATGACGACAACGACAATAGTGATGATGATGATAACAATAATAATAATAATAATAATAATGATGATGATAATGATGATGATGATGAACGCCAGGAGAGGAGCGAAAGGTGAGGCAAGGGGAGAAAAAGAAGGGTAGAAGAAAAGTCATTGTCGGATTATGCTAAAAAATTCACGTGTTTGGCAGAAAGAGGTTATGATGACGTGAATAAAATATTAGAGAGAGAGAGATGTGTGAAGTGCTTAAAGTAGAAGTTGAGAAGTATTGGCTGGAATGAGAGAGAAAGAGAGAGACACACACACACACACACACACACACACACACACACACACACACACACACACACACAGACGGAAGGGCTGTGTAGGAAATATAAGATGAATTATATGGTGTGTGTGTGTAGAAAATAAAACACACAAAAAAACATGATTTATAAGAAGAGAAAATATATCTGGGGTTAGTACTGGAAGAAAATATAGAAGGAAAAATATGTGATGTGTATAGGAAATATAATATAGATGAGGTATGTATAAAATAGGGCGAAGTATACGGAGTGTGTAGGAAATGGAAAAATATATGAGGTGTGTAAAATATATAAGAGGATATATAATGGGGTGAGTATAAGATATAAGGGGAAGAGTATAAGGTGTGTAGGAAATATAAGGCAATATATATGGGTAAATATATGAGGTGTGTAGGATTATAGGATGAAGAGTAGAGAGTGTGTAGTGAAAATATACGAGGTGTGTAGGAAATAGAAGGCAATATATGTGTAAATATATAGTGTGTAATGAAGTATAAGGAAGTATAAGGCAATATATGAATTAATTTTTGGATCAGGTAAGATATATAGGGCAAAGAATACAGGGTGTGTAGAGAAAATGTATGGGGTGTGTAGAAAATAAAAGAAAATATATGGGGTGTGTAGAAGATAAAAAAATATATATATGGGGTGTGCAGGAAATATAAAGAAAATATATGGGGTGTGTAGAAGATAAAAAAATATATATATGGGGTGTGTAGGAAATAGAAAGAAAATATATGGGGTGTGCAGGAAATATAAAGAAAATATATGGGGTGTGTAGGAAATATAAAGAAAATAAATGGGGTATGTAGGAAATATAAAGAAAATATATGGGGTGTGCAGGAAATATAAAGAAAATATATGGGGTGTGTAGGAAATATAAAGAAAATAAATGGGGTGTGTAGGAAATATAAAGAAAATATATGGGGTGTGTAGAAGGAAATACAGGTGTAAGCCAGGTGACCCATGCCACCTGGGAGGTAACATAAAGAGGCTCCCCAAATACCTACAGGTCCCCCTAGACTCTACTTACAGTTCTCTTAATGTTACCTGACCTCTCTCACTCTCTCTCTCTCTCTCTCTCTCTCTCTCTCTGGCTACCACACGTCACTGTCTACTAGTATTCACATTTCACCAACGACACACACAGAGATGATGAGCGAAATAAAGCAATATTTTTAGAACTGCAACTACATTTCACTTTAATTTTGAGCAGAAAAACGAAGACATATGGTAATCTGAGAGGTCATTATTAGTCACCCCTAGTCAAGAAAAATATAGAAAATGGGATACAGAGGAAGAAAAAATATCGTTCACGCCGTCTAAATAAAAATAATAATAATGATGATGATGATGATGATGATGATAATAATAATAATAAAAATAATAATAATAATAATATAAAGAAGAACAACAGCAGCAACAGTAACAACAACCACAACACCACCACCATCACCAATAATAATAATAATAATAATAATAATAATAATAACTTACCTTTCTATGTGTCTGGGCGTTTCTCCCCAAAAGGCCTTCCCCACCAACTCAAAGGCTCACTGTGGAAGAGAAGACATAAGAGTTAGAAGATTGTATTTTAAGAGGTTAAGAAAGCTCCCTAACACCTTTTCTTTAGCGGTTTATTTTCTTCCAAGCATCTCTTCCCTAGCACTTTATTCTCTGCCTGAGTCACATTAATATTATCTTTTAATCTGCTGACGCAAATTTTTTCGATATTAAAAAGCAAACACACACACACACACACACACACACACACACACACACACACACACACACACACACACACACACACACACACACACACACGAGTAAACTGTAAGAGGCAAAATAAATAACTGAAAAAGGGTACTATCCAATCCTACTGTCACAAACTATCCTACTATCCCATCCTTCCATGACATACTATTCCATCCTTCCATCACAAACTATCCTACCCTATCAGACACTATCCATCCATCCAACACAAACTATCCTACCCTATCACAAACTATCCTATCCCATCACAAACTATTCTATCCTATCACAAACTATCCAATCCTGTCACAAACTATCCAATCCTTCTATCACACACACGAGTAAAGATGAGGCGATTATGAATGTTATTATTTGAGATTTTACTTTTGTTTTCTGTTTTCTAGTCGTTTTTCTTGCCTTCCTTTGAAAAACGAGTGGACTATAAAACAAGCACACACACACACACACACACACACACACACACACACATTCTCCCTCTCTCTCTCTCTCTCTCTTTCTCTCTCTCTCTCTCCATACACACACACACACACACACACACACACACACACACAATCCATGAGTAAGGCAGAGGGGTTTCATATACAAGCGGATGTTTGGTGACAGAATCGACTTCAAACTACAAAGAGGCCTTAAAACACCTATTCGGGGAGTGTACTATTGCTGTGTATTATTAAAGTGTATGAGGCTTTATATAACTGGCTTTTTAGACTTTACTATCGTGGAAGAAAGTACCCTCACAGACGGTACTCATGGGCTGTGTGTGTGTGTGTGTGTGTGTGTGTGTGTGTTTACAGTATCCAGTCGTTGCTCTAAGGAAGGCCAGAAAATTCTCCCCCTCTCTCTCTCTCTCTCTCTCTCTCTCTCTCTGTGCGTGTGTGTGTGTGTGTGTGTGTGTGTGTGTGTGTGTAGTCGTTGCTCAAAGTTCAGAAAATACACTACAAAAAAGTTAAAAAAAGATGTAAACAATAAAATTCATGATCACCACACCTCTACGCCCACAATTCGTAGATAGAAAAGAGAAAAAATATGAAGTAGGAGAACTAGCTTTACACTACCCATAGGCAAGGAAAGAGAAGAAAAAAAAAAAAGAGAAAGAGAGGAAAAAAAAAAAACTATATCTATCACCAATGAGCTTGGCGAAAATCAGCTACACCTTCACTCAGTTACGCAAGCTTTCTCAGATTTAATACAAAGGCTTTACTGTTTGTTTTAAGGGAGGCCGATTCTATTTTTTTCATGGGTATAGGAGAACAGATCGATGAATATGTATCTGTGAATGTACTGGTGACGGGGATGGAGTGGGGAAGGTGAGGGGGAGGAGACAGAAGTAAGGGGTGGAGGAATGGGGAGAGGGGGATTGTAGCCTTGAAGAGGTGAATGGGTGGGGGCTTGGAGGGTGAAAATAGGGGGAAAGTTGGGGAAGAGGGGATTGTGGATTTGGGGAGAAGGTGGGTGGGTGGGGGATGCGAATGAAGGAATAGGGGAAGGGGGAAGAGGATTGTTGGAGAAGAAGTGAGTGGGTGGGGAGAAAGGGAGGAGGAATGGGGGAGGGAGGATTGCATGGTTGGGATAGATGGGGAGTGAGGAAGGAAGAATGGGGGAAGGGGGAATGGCCAAGTTGGGACGAGGGTGAGGGAGGAAGATTGGGGAGGAGAGTCTGCAGAGGTAGGGCGAAGGTAGGTGGATCCAGGGTGGGGAGAGAGGCAGGAAACATAGGGGAGAGGGACTACAGAACTGAGGAGAGGGGTTGGGGAGGGGGGTCAGGGGAAGGAGCGGAGGAGGGGAGGAGGGGGCGTAGCATCCACTATGAGTCCCTAGAGTGACAGATGCATCATTGAAAGGGTCGTGCCAGTCACTCTTCCTGTACTCTCTTACTTCACCTTCATCCCTTTCCCTCTCCGGCCCTTCAGGATATACAAGCAGAGAGTGTTAGGTAAGCCTCTATGCTGCAGGAAACACTATCATACCACATGTCGCACATCTAACACTGCCATACTTCACCAGACACGCCGCACACCATCTTGCTTCACACATGCCTCACATTTCCACCTAACACACTTATCACACCACACAATGACATGCTACCATATCTCCTACTGTCACCAAATAGACGTTGCCACATCACATAATATATCACAGTGCCACACCACACACCACTACATCTCACACTGATGCACGACACACTGTCACACGATACACTGCCACACCACATATACCACACCATGAACTACACTTCACACTGCTACATCTTACACTGCCACACCACATACGATCCCAACAAGTACTGCAACACCTCACACAGTCACACCATCACACCAAATACTGCTACATCTCACTCAACCACATCTCACAATCACTACTTATACTGCATCACCTCCCGTTGTCACTGCACAGAGATTTTATAACACCTATTAGATAGTTAGAAGGTTAATGAAGGTTAGTGACGACTGTATCTAAAATCTCCTCGGAAAGTCTCTATAAAGCTGAGCAAAATCGTCTATAGATACTGTAGTAAAAATAAAATGGAAATAAATGTTTCCGGATTGAAAGGATTCAATGTCCGTCACACACACACACACACACACACACACACACACACACACACACACACACACACACACACACACACACACCACCTTAGTGAATAATGAATAGCCCTAGACCCAATGCTCGCCCCTCTTGATTATTCATTGATGACCCTCCGGAGACAATGATCCCTCCAGTTAGTGATGCCAGGGGTAATCTATAGCCAGGCCCTCCTATTTATTGCCTTCCGTGCCAATGGCCCGTATTCTCGTTGGTTAAGGGAGCTCCCTATCACCTCTTCCTAAGCGATTTGTTTTATATATATATATATATATATATATATATATATATATATATATATATATATATATATATATATATATATATATATATACACTGCTTGCCCGCAAAAATCTGTGAAACTTACTGATAGCCTTTTCATCACAAAATGTTTGTAAATACTATTATCTTTGTTTCCATACCGTTACTGAACCCTCAATGACCAATGACCAATTAACATTCTTCTCAGGGCACTTCCTCGTGACCAGCACCAGATACCAGCGTCAGTTCACTGTTACAACTCAGCATTCACGATGAAGAGATGGTAATTTTGGACCAAGTTAGAATAAAATGAGTATAATAGCCTTCCTAACCTCACAGGAATACGAGAAGGGGTTAGGGACAATCTCCGTTTATAACTTCCCGCCGTTCTGCTTTCCCCGGTGGCGTGAAAATGGGCTAAATTAATAGGAAGAGAGTGGGGAATAAAGTTCTTCGGGTGTTATTAGGAGGTGGGAGGAGAAGAAGGCCGAGAACGAGGTGGAAGACTTATTAGTTGTTGATATAGTAGTAGTAGTACACATCCTTTTCGCATTTACATCAATTACCCATCACTGTACCGCGGTATATAAGTTCTCCATCAATTCTAGTCTTTCTACATTCACTTGCACATCACATTTGAGACATCTGCCCTCTCAACAACTTTCACTAAAAATAAAAATAAAACAACAACAATAATAACAATAATAATAATAGCAGTTGTAGTAGTAGTAGTAGTAGTAGTAGTAGTAATGATGATGATAATAATAATAATAATAATAATAATAATAATAATAATAATAATAAGGTATTGTTTACGTCATTGCTCTGGGATCTGAACCAGGAACTCTCAACTAAAAAAAGAAAAAAAAAAAAGGTGGTACTAAAGGAGGAAACGAAAATATCGGAAGGTGAATGAGATGGAAGGAAGGTAACTGAGAAGAAGAAGGAAGTAAAGAAGACAATAAGGAAGAGACATAGTAAAGGAAGGCAAAAGAAGGAACGCTGAGATATACGAGGGAGGAAAAGGAATAGGAAGTGGGGAGAGGTGGGTTTCAAGGAGAGGAGAGAAGATGGAGGAAATGGGGAGAGAAGGTGGAGGAGGAGAGAGTGATGAGAAAGAAGAGGGAGTGGGGAGAAAGAAGAATGAGTGGGGAGAAAGAAGGAATGGGGAGAAGGAAGGAGTATGGAGAAAGAAGAGAGAGTGGGGAGAAGGATGAGGGAGTAAGGACAATGAAGAGGGAGTGGAGAGAAAGTGGGAGTGGAGAGAAAGAGGAAGTAGGGAGAAAGAAGAGGGAGTGGGAAGAAAGAGGGAATGGGGAAAAAAGAGAGGAGACAAAGTGGGATGAGGGGAGAAAGTGAGAGAGGGAAGGGGTGAGAGGTAGGGGGAGAGGGTATGAAAAAAAAAGAAAAGAAAAGGGAAGGGGAAGGGGGAAAGGCAGTAAAAATAAGTGAGAGGGAGGGAGAGGAAATGGGAAGGGAAGAGAGTGAGTGGAAAGAAGGAAGAGAGGAAGAGGGGAGAGGAGAGAGGGGAAATGGAGTGGGAGGAGGGGAGAGGGGAGGGAGAAAAGAATACCTCCCTCCCTTAAGCGGATTTCCTGAGTGTCACACATGTTTTAGTGGTACTCTCTCTCTCTCTCTCTCTCCACTTTTTACCTCCACTCAACCAGCTACCAAACCCTTCACAGTCATGAGTGAATATTTAAGTGAAAGAAAATGATACGAAAAAATTTACCAATGGTAATACCAAACGTTAAGGAAACTTGTTAATTGTAAGAGAGAGAGAGATAGAGAGAGAAAGAGAGAGAGAGAGAGAGAGAGAGAGAGAGAGAGAGAGAGAGAGGAGGAATAGAACTCATGAAGAACTCACGTCGACCAAGGACCATATTCTCGTTGGTTAAGGCAGCTCCCTATCATTTCTTCCTTAGCGATTTATTTTGCTTATTACATACTGCCGTCCTCTTCCGTGTTGCTTCAGTCATTCTAACAACATCATATTCTGCAAAAATAAGGTATACGACGATGTTTGCCGGCCGTATCCTAAAATAAATCGGTGAGGAAGAGGTGTTAGGGAGCATCCGTAACCCTTGAAGAATATGGCGCAAGACTGAGACGATGTTCGCAAGCCCTACTAAAAAATAAATCGGTGAGGAAGAGGTGTTAGGGAGCTTCCTTAAACCACCGAAAATACGAACGCAAGACTGTGAGACGACGTTCGGAAGCCGTACTCAAAAGTAAATTGGTGAGGAAGAGGTGTTAGGGAGTTTCCTTAAACCATCGAAAATACGAACGCAAGACTGCGAGACGATGTTTGCCGGCCGTATCCAAAAATAAATCGGTGAGGAAAAGGTGTTAGGGAGCTTCCTTAAACTTAGGAGAATATTTCGCAAGACTGAGACACTGTTCGCAAGCTGTACTCAGAAATAAATCGGTGAGGAAGAGGTGTTAGGGAGCTTCATTAAACCACCGACAATACAAGCGCAAGACTGTGAGACGATGTTCGCAAAGCCGTACTCAGAAATAAATCGGTGACGAAGAAGTGTTGGGGAGCTTGCTTAAACCACCTAGCGCAAGACTCAGTAGGTAGACAGCCTCGGAGCACCCCAACAAAGCGGGCAAGACGTGAGGGTGTGGAGCAATCAGAAGGCGTGAAAACAGTGGATATATACAACCTCTGCCCTCATCACCAGCCAGGCCACTTCACACGAGGCTAAAAGAATGGCCGGGAAGGGTCTTGCATTAACAGCCTCCTTTGTGCCTATGTTTACGGTAGGTTGAGAGGGGCGATGGGGAGAGGGGCAAGGGGGTCTGAGAGGGGTGGTTGGAAAAGGGTGTGTAGCTAGAGTGATAAGGGTGTGGTGAGGGGTGGGTAGCTAGAGTCATAGGGGTGTGGTGGGGGTGTGGTATGGGGTGGTGGAAAGGGGTGTGTAGCATAAGTGATGGGGGTGAGGTGAGGGTGTGGTGGTGGTAGTGTTGTGTGAGGGGTGATGGAAAAGGGGTCCGTAGCTAGACTGATAGGGGTGATATGAGGGAAGGTGATGGTGTTGTGTGAGGGGTGGGGGAAACGGGGTGTGTAGGGAGTGTGATAGGGATGAGATGAAGGGGGTGGTGGGTGTGGTGGTTGTGTGATGGGGTGGTGAAAAGGCGGTGTATAGGAAAAGGGCTAGGGTGAGATGAGAAGAGTAGTTGGAAAGGGATTTGTACGTAAGGTGAGAGGGGCGAGGTGAGAAAAGGTGATAGGAATGAGGTGAAAGTGGAACTTGAAAAAGAGTGAGGGGTGCTTTGAAAGGGGTGAGGTGTTACAATGTGAGGGTGAAGCGCTGGTGTGGGAGGGGTGCTTGGTTAGGGGTGTGTAGGCAGAGTAATAAAGATGAGGTAAGAAGGTGTGGTGGCGTGTATAAAGGGGTGAGAGGGGTGAATTGGGATGTGAGGACGGTATTGGGAAATAAGTGTGTAGGTAAGGTGACACGCGTGAAGTGAGAGGGGTGATACTGTGAATTAGGATGTGACAGAGGTATATATCAGTGAAGGACGGAGTGCAGTGGGAATGGGGTGAAACAAACACAGTGATGGAGGGTTGGATTTGAGAGGAATGCAAAAATAGGATGAGATGCAAAAGGGGGGTAGGAAAAGGGCGGGAGAGGAATGGTGGGGTGAAGGGGTTAATGGACGGAGGGAAAGATGAAACGTGGATGTGAGAGAGGCAAAGAGGGAGTTAGAGGGACGGATGAGGGCAGAGAAGAGGTGAGAGGAATGAAAGGGAGCTGGTGACATTGGTGAAAGGAGCGTGAAGAGTGAAAAGGGTATGGTGGTATTAGTGAGGGGATGGGAGGAATGAGAAGAGTTCGGGGGAAAAGGAAGGCAGGCAGGAAGGGAAAGAGGTGACAAAGATGTGATGATATGGAGAGAGGGAGGAAGGGGGATATGAAGAGGTGGAGAGCCAAAAAAATGAGCTAGAGAAGAAATTATAGGTAAGTGTGAAGACGGTGATGGGGTGGCGGAGGAGAGGGATGAGAAGCACGAGATGGGTAGTGAAAGATAAATAGTGGAAGAAAGCAGTGTAATAGATGCTGCTGTGATGTGAGGGTTACACGCAAGATGAGGCACTGCTGAGACGCGAGACGATAAGGGGTATATATGAGAGAAGGTGGGAGATAATGTCCAAACATAAGGGTGAGATGGAGAGACGAGATGTAAGTGGAACTGCATGAGAGGGATGTTAAGGATGAGATGGGAAGGAGAAGTTTGCAGTTGTAGTAGTAGTAGTAGTAGTAGTAGTAGTAGTTGCAACCCCAGGCTTGTCTGATCGTGAACCGAGTGGACTGCATGTTGAAGCTGCTCTCTCCCTGCAGTTCAAGATCCTCCTTTCGGTGGATAGGCAAGGAGCTGAGGGGCATCTGTAAAACCAGGTAGCTAGATTGCCCAGTTATATCAGCGCCACCACGTGAAGGCGTCCTTGTTCAGCATCAAGAAGTACAATGACAGGATGTGAGAGGGATGAAAGCAAACAAGAATGTACTGCAGCGGCGGGCTTGTATACGGTACACCTTGTTCATGGACGGGCAGCTGAACTCATCCGTAGGACTGAGGGACACCAATTTCCATCACAAAGATCTGACTCATCCCATCCACGCTTCACGAACAGGTATAGGCGTAGGAGGGTTATGGGCTGAGAAAAAAATATCTCTTGAATTTGCAGTATTTATTGGTAAGTGCTTGTACCGAGAGAGACACAAGTATCTTCCCCAAGTCTGACGAATACATAGCGGAAAAATCGAACCATATGAAACAGGCACTAGTAGAGATGGGGTTTTCAATGTATTTCGCCAGTTGTAAGTTTTCTTCAGACGGAACGGGAAAGATGGCTGTTCCTCTGAGTGTACAAGGTAGGCAGAGTTAGACCGTGCGATGAATTGTGTAAGGACAGCTCAGTACACCCAAGTCTCTGTGTACAAGGGGCCACAGTAGCAACGTGAACAACTACACCTACTTATTTATGTCCGAACCCCCGCCAGATCGAACCCAGGTCCTGCAGTCGAGTACCAGATAAGCACACTCCTCACTCGACTACCGGATGAGCCAAGGATGTGAGTGGGTGCTGTGCAGAGGGGGAGGGGGGTTAGTAGAGAGAGCGAGAGAGATGATGTGAGCGAGATGAGAGGATGGCAAGCCTGCTTTTGTGATTCCCATATTTTTTTTTTTTTCTCTCGCCACTATCATCTTGTATTTGACGATTCCATGATTTGATGTTTTACTTCTGTATATTTAGCCTTCTGCCAATCCACGTGTCTGTCTACCAATCTATCTACCTACCTGCCTGCCTATATGTTTCTGTCTACATCACCTGACGCCTAATCCCAGAGTTCACTCAACGTAGCTACGACTCATAAAAAAAGTACTGGGCTGAATCGGGATCATGAGGGTCGTAGTATCAGGCGTCGCTAAAGTCTACGGGAGAGAAGCACCTTGTGTCCGAGAAACCTTAGGCCTTAGGATAGGACTGACTAAATAGGCCACTTTTTGTTTTTTACCACTACTTCCTTCTACACCATCCCTTAGGCCTATCTACCTACCTGCCTATTTATCTATCCGTCTACCTGTCTATTTGTGTATGTATCTACATATCGATCTATCAATCTAGTCATTGTATTTTCCTTACCCTTTTTATCACCTCAACTTTCTTCGCCTCTCTTCCATCACCATCACCATCACCATCACCATCACTCTACCTCTGTTTCCTCCTCCTCCTCCTCCTTATTCTTCCATCACCATCATCATCACAGCTGCATCGTTATCATCATCATCAACTTTCTTTACTCCCACCTCCATCACCAACACAGTATCTTTCCTATCCTCATCTTTCTTCATTACCACCAACATCTCCCCCTCATCTTCCTTCTCCTTTTCACCCCTTCTGCCTGAGTATGTCTTATTTATTACATTTTCACTCGCTGGAGATCAGTGTCAGAAGGAGACAATATTTCGGCCCAGCATCCCTTCCACAGCACTTCTTCGTGACTAGCATCATATTCTTGTGTTAATTTCTTGCTCAGTACTGGAGATGAAGATATAGCTATTTTGTGTCTAGTTAAGGTTTAGAAGGTATATCCACCCTGATCACTTCCTTCTCTACCTCCCCTCCACTTACATCTCTCTCAGTTTCCTTCCAACCACCTTCACCACTCGCTTTTCTGTTCCTCTTCCAACCCCTCTTTATCCTCTCTCCCTTTTCATCCATCCTCGTTCATCCCTCTCCCTCTTCCCTTTTCCTTCCTTCTTAACTTTCCCTCTTCAACCTCCTTCTTTATCCCCTTCATTACCCCCTACCCCTTCCCTCTTTCACATCCCACCCCTCTCTCCCTCTCCCCCATTTACAATTTCTGTCCCATCCGTAATTTCCCCTCCCCTCTTTCACACCCCACCCCTTTCCTCTCGCCCCCCTCCCCCATTACAATTTTGTCCCACTCCGTTACCCCCCTCTCTTCCACTTCTTCCTTTACCCTCTCACCACCTCCTCCCTCTTTCACCTCCCATCCCTCCCCTCTTCCTTCAGTCCTCACAATTACTTCTTCCATCACTCCCCTTCTTCTACCCTCTTTTTTATTATCTCCTTCCCCTCTCACCCTTTTCACCCTCTCCCACATTCTTACTCCCTCCTTTGTCCCTTTCTCTCTATCTATCTATAAATCCATCTATATTTGTTTATCCATCCATCCATCCATCCATCCACCTATATACATTTATTTATCTGTTACGACCTTTTTCTCACACACTCCCATCTTCTAAATCCCTCCTCTCTCTCTCTCTCTCTCTCTCTCTCTCTCTCACCAGGCCAGTCACCATGGGGCAGGCAGGTGTGGTTTAATACAGTATAGGGGGCCCACTATAATTACACTCACCCCTGAATATAATAAGCAAACAGGGAGCCGCGGGATATGGGCACAGATTCGAATCCCTAATCATACCCAGAGTCCTCCAGGGTTAGTGGCTAGATTCGGCGGGGTGTAATTAGACAAGGATAGCATCTCTAAATGGGTTTAATTAGGCAGCTTGTTAGATATGGGGGAGTTATTGATACTGGTAGTTTAGAATCCAAATGAGGTTAATTAGGACAGGTGTTGGGAATAAGTTATGAATATTCTTAGTTATTCCAAAATGCAGGTTAAAACAGCGATTATTAACTCCTTCACTGCTTAGATGCTCTCCTCAGTGAATAATATTGTGTATGTGAAGCTACAGAACCCGATGAAATTTTTTTGGCCTATTTGATGGAGCCAGGATTCCGTGGGCTTGAATGATGAGTGAATGGAAGCGTGGCCCATTGAACTGGACAAACTTAGGCTGTCTGGACGTTGCTACTCCTCACCCTGCCCCAGGTCGGGAAAGGAGGTCCGGATGATGATGATGATGATGATGATGATGATGACGATGACGATGACGATGATGATGATGATGATGATGATACTCTTTTTACTCTCATTTGGCCTGAAATTGCCATCTCTCCACCTTCAGTGCTGAGGTGTATCAACAGATTAGCATTAGAATATGATGCTAGTCACGAAGAAGTTCTGTGAGAGGGATGTTGAGCCAATGTGCTGCCTTATTCTGCCACTGAGCTACGGGAAATAAACTGCAAAAGGACGAAAATCTCCGCTTAGATAAATTGAATGAATAACAGTAGCAGTAAGAATAAATAAAAAATGACGTACTCGAACTGAACGGGTTATAAAGGATGTTAGGAACGTGGGAAGTTAGTGGAGTTGCTTGAAATGTTAGAATCGAAGGCTGGTGTAGTTTGTCTCTAACATCTTCCTTAAAAGAGGTCCCCCTCCTCCTCCTCTTTCTCTTTTTTTCTCTTTCTCTCCTCTTCTTCCTCCTCTTTTTTCTCCCTCCTCCCCTCTCTTCCAGTTCCTCCACCTTTTCACCCTCCTCCCTCCTACCCCTTCTCCAGCTCCTGCTATACTTCCTCCTCCTCTCCCATTCTAAAATTTTTTCCTTCTCCATCCCTCCTTCTGCTCCTTCCCTCTTCCTCCTTTCCTCTGTTCTCCTCCTCTCCCATTCCATCCTCTTTCTCCCTTCCTTACTCCTCCTCCTCTCTCCTTCCCTCCTCTCCCTCCCTCTTCTTCTCTCCTCTTCCTTCCTCTCTCTTTCCCTCCTACTTCTCCTCTCCCTTTCCTCTCCCCCTTTCCTCCCCTCTTCTTCTCTTTCTCTCTCCTTCCTCCCTATCTTATCCGCCCAGCATTATTTTCACTGCTTTTTCTTCTCTCTCTCATTTTTCACTCCTCTCTTTCCTTTTCATTCGCCCAGCTCTCTCCCATCGTCTATCCATGCATTATTTTCCTTATCCTTCTCTTTCTCTCCCCCTCCTACCCTACTTTCCCTTTCTCTCCCCCTCCTACCCCACTTTCCCTTTCTCTTCTCGTCCTCTCCTCTTCCTTCCACTCTTCGCTCCTAATATTCTCTTCCTTCCTCTCTCTTTCCCTCCTACTCCTCCTCTCCCAGTCCTCCCTCTCTTTCCCCCCCTTCTTCTCCTCACCTCTCCTTCCCTCCCTCTGCTTCTTCTCTCCTCTGCCTTCCTCTCTTCCCTCTATTCCTCCTGTCCTCTTACTACTCATTCCTCTTCTTTTCCTTTCTTCCCTCTGCTCCTCCTGTTATCTTTCTACTTATTCCCATTCCTTGCATTTTTCCCACTACTCTTGTCCTCTTCCTACTTCTCTTCCCCTCCCTTGACTCCTGCTCTCCCCACCTCCCCTCCCCCACTCTCCCCACCCTCTTCCTCCCCTCCCCTCCCCCACTCTCCCCACCCTCTTCCTCCCCTCCCCTCCCCCACTCTCCCACCCTCTTCCTCACCTCCCCTCCCTCACTCTCTCCACCCTCTTCCCCACCATCCCTCCCCCATTCTCCCACTCTGCTACCCACCTCCCCTCCCCCACTCTCCTCATCCTCTCCCCCACTCTCCCACCATCTCTCCCACTCTCCCCACCCTCTTCCCTACCTCCCCTCCCCGTCAGCGTCAGGTGGGGAGGCTTAATGTCAGAGGGGGCGGCAGAGGAGCGGGGACATTTTCATAAGCAGATTATTGACCACGTCCCCGTCCATCGGAAAACTGTAGCAGGGGCGCCAGAGGTCCCGGGATCTGCATATCGACGGATTCGGCTCTCACCACTGTTTATTTATTTTTACCGTGGGGGGGGGGGGGAAGGAGGAAGAGAGGAGGGGAAGGGGGAAGAGAGAGGGGAAGGGGGAAGAAGTGGGGTGGGGGTAAGAAGGGGTGGAGGGGGGAAGAAGCGGTGGGGACAGGGAAAGGGGAAGAAGGGTGAAGGTGGGAAGAAGTGGGGTTGGGGGAAGAAAGCGTGGAGGTGGGAAGAAGTAGGATGGGGGGAAGAAGGGGTGGAGGCGAGAAGAAGTGGGGTGGGAGGGAGAAGCGGCGGGGACAGGGGGAGAAGAGGGGTGGAGGGGAGTGGAGACTGGAACACGGGGAAAAGTGGGTGGGGACGGTAGAGGGAAAATGTGGGTGGTGAGGTTGAGAGTGCTGGGTGGTGGTTGCAAGAGGGAGGAAAGTAGATAGGAAGGGTAGAAAGAAGAAGTGGATGGAGGAGAGGAAAGAGAAAAAGGGAGATTGTGGGTTGGGAGAGGGGGAGAATGAAGGTTGGGCGGGTAGGGAGGGTAGACGTAAGATGTGGGAGGAGTAGAGGAAGGAGAAATGGGGGAAAGAGGGTGGGAATAGGGGGGAAGAATGAGGGGTAGGTGAGTGGGAAGAGGGGGGAGAAAGAGAGGTGAGTGGGTGGGGGAAAGGGAGTAAGAAGAATGGGTGGGTGCTGGGGAGAGGGGGAGGGAAGGAAAAGGGGTGAGTGGGAGAAGAGGAAAGGGAAGGAAAAACGAAGGAAAAAGAAGGGAGGACTGTGCTGGTATGATGCGTATACAGCATGTGGAGGTATGTGTAGACAAGTGGTTTTGTGTGTGTGTGTGTGTGTGTGTGTGTGTGTGTGTGTGTGTGTGTGTGTGTGTGTGTGTGTTCAGAGACAGGTAGACAGATGGGCAGATAGGTAGACAGACACAGACAGACAGACAGAATGAATGTAAGTACTCGTATGTGCGTATGTATGCATGAGTGCGAATGTATTTATGTGTCTGTCTAAGTGTGTAAGTGTGCGCCTAAGTGTGTAAGTGTTGCATGCCTTTGTGTGTCAATTCTCATCATTTTTATTCCCCAGCCTGGCACAGGGTCTGAAGCAGGAACTCAGTGTTGTTTTATCACTTTATGCTAATTCCTCGCTCACATACTTTTCTCCAGAACTCAAACGTGTTGTCTTATCCTCCCTCTCTCGTTAAAATTACAGAACTAGTCGCATTTTGAAGATTTTAGTCCTATCCTGAAGACGAAGGAACTATTGTCAGGGCCAGACCATGATAGGGCAGAGACTATCATGGTTAAAGTGGGGGACTATCCTTGAACTAGTAATATTCTGAAGACGAGAGATATTTATTTACCACGAGGCTTTGAGAGGGAATACTATCATGGTTTACGCCGAAGACTATCCTAATATTCGCCATAATTTCAAGATTTAATGACTGTTTTATCTATACGACTAGGATGCCAAATTCTATACCGCTTTCACACTAACTTGGCTCAGATTTCCGCTCTTTTGCTGCTTATTTCACGTTACCTCAGTGGCAGATAATTAAAATGCAGCCGCCCTCAATCTTTTCTATAACACTTTTTCGTGACTAGCACCATATTCTCGTGTCAATCCATTCATACAACTCACCACTTGAGATGAAGAGATGGCAGTTTTAGGCCAAGTTAGTGTACAAAGGGTATAGCACTGTCTGATACTTTAGAGAATACAGAAAACTACTTTAGAAACTTTATCGCAAAAGGCAGTACTGTATTCCTAACTTTAAGTACTTTTTATAGCCACTACACTATGATAGGATGAGACTATTATGGCTGGGGAGATTGCCTTCTTTATATTCACTATACATCAACCAATTTTCCATCCCTGCTATTCCCCTATCCTATACCATTTCACCCACTCTCTCCCCACACTATCCTATTCACCCTACAGTCCCCTAATTTCCCACTACCCTATCTTCCTCCAGTTATAATCATCTTCCTCTTCAACTATAGCCAAACTTCCTCTAGCTACATCAAGCCCATCTTCCCCCAACTAACCCCAGTCTACCTTCTCCCAACTATCCCAATCTGTCTCTCTCTACCTGTCCCAACTTATCTTCCTCTACCTTACCACCTACCCGTCTTTCTCGCACTATCCCAGCCTCTCTCTCTCTCCCTCTCTCTCTTTCTCAAGCTATCCAACTACCCCTCCGCCGACTATCCTCCCCCCCCCTCCGCCCAGCTGGCACAGGCTGCGATGCGGGAGAGTGGCACTTGTACACGCCCGGCGCCTGAGACTTGATGGTGGGATGAGCCCTGACTCCCACCCCACTTGTCAACACACACCCAACCACCTCACATCTCCCTCTCACCCCTCTCACATCCCTCCCTCCCTCCCTCTCACACCTTCCTCCCTTCCTCCCTCCTCTTAACCCACCCGCCTTCTCCCTCGTTTTCCCCTTCTACTTGTCTCTTTCACCTATCCCTTCCACTCCTCTCATTCACTACCTCACACATCACTCCATCCCTCCTTCTCACCCCTCCCTCCCCCCTTTCTTACCCCTCACACCTCTCACCTCTCCCTCTAATTCCTCACACCTCCCTCCATCCCTCCCTCTTACCTCTCAGATTTCCTCTCTCCCTTTCACCCTATACCTCCTTCCATCCCTCTCACCCTTCACACATCCCTTCATCTCATTTCTCCCTCCCTCCACCTCATCCCTCTCACTCCACACACATCCCTCGCTTCTTCCTCCCTCCACCTCATCTCTCTCACCCCTCATACATCCCTACATCTTACTTCTCCCTCCATCAATCTTATCCCTCTCACCCCTCGTGCATCCCTCCCTTTCACCCCTCACTTCTCCATTCCTCTACTTCACCCCTTCCTCTCACCCCTTCCACCTCATTTCCTCCCTCTTTTCTCAACTCATTCTCTTGGCCTTCTCCCCTCGCCTATCCCCCTCATTACTTATAAAGTATTATAGAATGCAACTTTTCCCTTTCAGTCTTTCCTAAGAAATTTCCATGTCAATTATTCCATGCTGCGTGGTGGTTCTTCTCACTTTTTCCTGCCAGTTTTGACTGGAGGGTTTGGAAGCGTGGGGAGCCTTCTTGCTTTACTATCCTTATCCTTCAACATGTAGAATTACATCTTGTAGTCATAGTCTACAATGTAACAAGCAACCTCGAAAGGACAATAAGGTCTGTTGCTGTTTGTTTTCCTTTGTATAATCCTTTATAATGTACCTTTCCTTCCCTCCCTCTCGCCTCTCTCACCCCACACCTCTCTCCCTCCATCTCACCGCAATGCTCCCTCCATCCCTCCCTTTCTTCCTCCCTCTAACCACCTCATATCCCCCTCTCTCCATCCTCTCGCTTTCTCCCTCCCTCTAACTCCCTCATATCTCTCTCCCTCCATCCTCTCCCTTTCTCCCTCCCACTAACCTCCTCATATCTCCTTCCCCCCTTCCCTCCCTCTCACCCCACTCGTTTTCCCCTCTCTGTCGCTCATCACCTTCACTTGTTTCCTTTACCCCACTCTCCCTAATTCCCATATCTTCCTTATATCACATTCTCAGTCCTGTTAACTATCACTGTCACTCAGCTTGACAACATACACCCCTCCCTTCCTCCCTCCCTCTCACCCCTCTCACTCCACTCGCTTCCTTCTCTCCCTCTCCCACCTTACTTATATCTCTCACACCACTCACCCTTCTCACCCTTTTCATTCCATCTCTTTACTTTTCCCCTCTCGTTTTGTCCTGTCACATGGCCCTCTCACGTTTTCCTTTCCCTTGTCCCTCTCACTTGTTTCTTTCACTAAATTCTCCCCTCTCACCCCACTCACCCGCCCTCTTCATCCCATCCCTTTACTTTTCCCCCCTCATTTCTTCCTGTTACATGATCCTCTCTTCTTCTATCCCTCGTTCCTCTCACATGTTCCTTTCACTCTTTTCTCCCCTCTCGCCCCACTCACTCACCCCACTCACTTGTACACGCCCGGGCCCTGAGACTCGATGGTGGGATGAGCCTTGTCTCTCACTCCACTTGTCAGCGCACCTCCTTCCCTCTCACCTGACTCTCTTGTCCTTCGCGCCTACCCCTCTCACTTGTCTCTCTCGCCTACCCCTCTCACTTCTCTCTCCCACTCACTTCTCTTACTCTACTCTTTCTCAGCCCTTTCACTCTGTTCTCCCCTTCTACTTGGCAACCTCACTCTATCTTTCCACTTGGCCCTCTCACACCACTCGCCTCTCCCTCTCACCTTCCCCTCTGATACTCCCCTCTCACCTCACATCTCAACACTTTCCTTTCATCTTTCACACTCATCCCTCTTCCCTGTCCCTTTCACTCACCCTCACCCCACTTTCTTGTCCTCATCACACACCCCTCTCACTCTTCCCTCTCATTTGTCGACACCTCACTCTCCTCCTTCTCACTCACCCGTCACTGGTCCCTCTCACCCCACTCTCATGTACATCTCATTTACTCTTCTTAATTCTCCCTCTCACCCCACTCTCTCCCTCTCACCCCACTCTCTCCCTCTCTCTCTCTCTCCCCACTCAGGAAATTGTCTCCCACTTCATTCGCCCTTGTGTTACGACTCTCACTCTATTTTTTTTTTTTTTTGGTTTGCCCTCTCACTTTGTCAGTCCATATTTTTATTCATCCCTCTCATTTCCTCTCACTAGCCAGTCCCTTTCATCCCTCTCAATCGTGTGTGTGTGTGTGTGTGTGTGTGTGTGTGTGTGTGTGTGTGTGTGTGTGTGTGTGTGTGTGTGTGTGTGTGTGTGTGTGTGTGTGTGTGTGTGTGTGTGTGTGTGTGTCCTTACCCCTGCAACATGTACGCGTTTTAAATCAACCCACAAACATATGAACAAAAAATAAAGATCGCTCACAACAACTACCACATCATGAGGTGAACGTAACATAATGAGGAAGGAAACAAAACCCAGGTACAATAAAGCAATAAAGGAACGAGAGGTCTGTCCATCGCTTTACAAAATCATCTGAAGGTAGCAAAAATAAAGCATAATCTGGCAGCAACAATAAAGCAAGATATGGGAGCAAAAATAAAGCATAATTTGGTAGTGAGAATAAAGGAAATATTAGATAACACTGTGCTGAAGGGTTGAAGGAATTTTTCTCTCACTCGTCCACTAATAAAGATACAAATAAAAATGCAAGGATGTGGTAAAGGACAAAATAAATGATAAAAACAGAAGTCACTGTGCTGAAGGTATTAAAAACAGTTCCTATCTCCTTTACTACTATCCTAAACAGAAAAAAAAAATCGTCTGGTATGAGAGAGAGAGAGAGAGAGAGAGAGAGAGAGAGAGAGAGAGAGAGAGAGAGAGAGAGAGAATCGTCCGTCAGCAAGTAGAGAAAACAAATGGTACTGAAGCTTCTAAAATAATGTAAATCATGAGGAAGGGTAGGACGGGTGTGGTGTAGTGTGCACGCCTGTGTTGTAAAGGAACCATTGAAAAAAAAAAGAGAGAGAAAAAAAAAAAGCCTGTCTGTAGGTTGAAAAAAAAGACAGAAAAAAAGGGAAAAAAGAACAGGAAAAAAGTATATACGTGGGTAGAAAAAAGGACAGAAAAAAGATGACGGTAGTGAGGTAGTTAGAACAAAACTGTCTGCCTGTAGGAAGAAAAAAGGGTAAGAAAAAAGGTGATTGTGTGTCTAGGTAGAAAAGCAGACAGAAAAAAGGTGATGGAAGTGACATAGTTAGAACAACACTGTCTGTCTGTAGGTAGGAAAAAAAAAAAAGACAGAAAAAGGTGTGCTGTCTAGGAACCACAAAGCAAAACTGTCTGTCTGTAGGTAGGAAAAAAAGACAGAAAAAGGCGATGGTTGTGACGTAGTAAGAACAACAATGTGTCTAAGTACAAAAACAGGCAGAAAAAGGCAATAGTAGCAAAGGAGTTAGAAAATGATTGTGTATCTGTAAGTAGAAAAAAACAGACAGGAAAAAAGTACTGGTAGTAACGTAGTAGTAGTGTACAGTCGGGTGGAGGGAGTGGAGGTCATCAGAAGAAAATAAAAAATATATCCGTCAGTAGCTAAAAAAGGTACAAAATGCTAGATTGATGGTGGAGCTTCAGGACCCTATTATGGGGCTTTACTAGTGGCGAAAATCTAAGGATATAAAGTAAATGCTTCGGGGCCCTAATATGAAGCTTCACTAAAGTCGTGTAGGCTTCTGGAGATGAAGACCCCCCCACATCCGAAAAATAATAGTTCGTGACATACGGACAGGGATGCAGCTATGTGTGTCCCCTCATTTAAAAAAAAAAAAAAATCGCGAAAAAAGGAAGAAACGAAAAATTGTGATGATAGTGAAGTGATGTAAGTATTTCATGAGGCAAGGATAGGAAAAATGAAAAAAGGATAGAAAAACAACGGATGATAGTGAAATGGTAATGTACTTCATGGAGCAAGGACAGAAAAAAAAAATGAAACAAACGCATTTGGAGACCGAATGCTAATCGCCCGCCAAAATAGGTTGCTGGCTAAGATACAAGCAACCTACAAAAAAATATTGAAAGAAAATTCGCAGACTTCTATGAAATTCAGTCAACGCGTTTCACGAAATATTAATCCACGTCAAAAATTATATGGCGGCTGGGATTCTATGTCTTTGATCAAATCCTCACCAAATCAATCGACTTCTGCACATCCACACAGTTGCTCTTTCCTGAAGGTTTGGTGAAAATTCGTGCACAACGTTTCGCGATATTTTGGCAACAGATACACACACACAGACACACTGACCAAAACTACATCTCCTCGTCTCGCTAAAGGCGGGCGATAATAAGGAAGAAAAGAAAAAAGAATGATAGTGAAGTGGTGAGGTGTTTCATGGGGTAAGGATGGGGGTGTTGCTGGTGGTGGGGTTGATGGTGTGTTGCGGGGCGCCTATACTGCACACGGGAACCATATCAGTGGGGCCGCTTAAAAAAGGCCATCATTAGCCCTGGCACCCTCCACGATGGCACTCATTAGCCCCCACCTTGTTATGCCGCGATCAATTTACGGAGCTTTAATAATTTTTCCGGACGGGAGAGAGAGAGAGAGAGAGAGGGCGGCACTCCAGTCCAGGGTAATGAGTCGCTTTATTTTAGTGCCTTGTTTACAGTGCTGGGGAACAGGTGGGGACAGGTGGACAGGTGAGGATGGAGGAAAGGTGACGAGAGGCGAACAGGTGAGGACAGGTGAGAATGGGGGACAGGTGAGGAGAGGCGAACAAGTGAGGACAGTTGAGGATGGAGGACAGGTGAGGAGAGGCGATCAGATGAGGACAAGTGAGGAGAGGCGAACCGGTGAGAACAAGTGAGGATGGAGGACAGGTGAGGAAAGGCGAACGGGTGAGGATGGGTGAGGATAGGTGAGTATAGGTGAGGAGAGAATGGGTGTATACTTAGTTAGTGGAGACAGGTGAGGATAGGTGAGGATAGGATGGATGAGGACAGGTGAGAACAGGTGAGGATAAATGGACAGGTGAGGCTGGATGGACCGGTGTGGATATGTGGACTAGTGAGGATAGATAAACAGGTAAGGACGAATCGGCAGGTACTGGCCAGATAAGAACAGGTGAGAGCCAGGTATGGACAGGTGAGGGTAGGTAAGGACAGATGAGGGCCAGGTAAGAACAGGAGGGCCAGGTAGACAGGGGAGGGCCAGGTAAGAACAGGAGGGCCAGGCAGACAGATGAGGGTCAGGTAAGGACAGAAGAGGGCCCGATAAGGGCAGATGAGGGCCAGGTATAAACAGGTGTCAGGTAAGGACAGGTGAGGGCCAGGTAATGCTAATAAAGGTGCAGGTGAGAGTGGACACTAGGGTGGCACCATTATCCCAGGTGTGGCGGGCTGGACACCATAATGATGAGTTAGGAATCACCTCTACACCCACACCACTGATTCAGGTCTTGGTGGGATGCATACTTAATCCTGCCTTCATTACATCACTACCAGCACCATCCTTAACACCATAATCATTAGCTGCACCATAATTATCAATTCCATTATCACCATCATCACTGTCATTATCATCATGGTCACCGTCAGCATCATCACCATCGTCATCTTCATCACTGTCCCCACCATCATCATCATCATCATAATCAAAAACCAACTCAGCCTTTAATCTCACTGGGGAAGCGAATCAAAGGAGAAACAAAGTCCCAGGTACCATCACCCTCCCCCCTCCACCATACTGCGCCATGAGGTACGATCCTGCTTGCAACATCCCCACTCCAATACGATTAACCACTTCTCTACTACGACGTATTTTACGCTGTATTTTCCTCACCAACACGCGCATTTTAATAAGCATGGGCGAGATTTTAAAAGCTGAAGAGATTATATATATTTTTAATCTCTTCAGTGCAAAAGGTCTCCAATAAACTAAGAAAAAAATTGTCCCAGGGTTGAAAGAATAAATCGATGAAAAATTTGTCGTAGTAAGAAGGGGACGGAAGAGATAAAATCCCCGGCTCCTTTTAGTAATCTTTTACGGCGCGAAGGGAATACATGGGCAGTATTCTTTCTAACCTATCTCCAGTAGCAGTTCGTAACGGGAAAACAGATCTCTCTCTCTCTCTCTCTCTCTCTCTCTCTCTCCATCTATTCGTCTGTCCATCTATCCATCTACCGCTTTATCTATCAATATATGAAGCCAGACAAATAATACGGCAGAAAGTATTGAGGCACAATTTGTTTCTTCAGTAATATATATATACCGTACACACACACACACACACACACACACTCACACACACACACACACACACATATACACACAATATATATATATATATATATATATATATATATATATATATATATATATATATATGTACACACACACACACACACACACACACACACACA
>NC_137055.1:39034207-39036707 GCF_032717465.1 Coenobita brevimanus
ATCCCTTTTCTTCCTTTTTTCTTCCTTCCTTCTCTCCTTTTCTTTAATCTCACTCTTCTTCACATTCCTCTCTCTCTCTCTCTCTCTCTCTCTCTCTCACCCCTTAACATCCCGACACAGGAATGCCACACGAAGTATTCTTTCTTCCTCTCTCTTGTCTCTCATTCTCTCATTTTTTCTCACTTTTTCTCTCGTACTTTGTGATATTTACGGGACAGGAGAACTTGGGCATTAGCAAGGCTGAGAGAGAGAGAGAGAGAGAGTATAGTTATTTAGCAAGACAAATAGCTACTTTACTATTACACTGCAACTAATTAACTACAAACACATGCAACACTTAGCATTTACTTATTATAAGAAAATAAAACATTCATGTACACGTGTACAAGGCAAATTGATATAATATACTGTGAGGTGAGGGGTTCTCCTGACAGAGTCCCGAGATCGGTATTAATAAGTGGAATACAATAATGCCAGTGATGTAACTATACAGTGTTTTACGCCTCGTGGCAGAGTTTCAGGGATGCGGTTATGACTCACTTAGCGGCTCTTGTCATAGTACGGTTGACGCGGGGTAGGCCACACTTCATAACTCTAAGCGAGATATTGTCAGTCTGTTCTTCATTCTAGGTTAGGCCCTGAGCGTTTGCAGATCAGCACTGTATCAAAAACGAGATGTCACTCTGAAGCCCCGGTCGCGGTACGGGTCTTTGCAAAGGTCTCCGATCATTTCTCGGACGAAAGGCATTAATTCTGTGCCTCTTGATGCAGCTCAACCGCATATAGTGGTTACCTGCGACCCTGTGTCTTTGGATACATGGGGAGCGCCGATATAGGTGCCTCGTGTCCGTCGTTGTCGTTATAGTAATATTTACTTGCCGAGTCCATCATACACTAGGTCAAATTCGTTGTTGATATTCTGGCCTCCTACCTTATTACCTTAGGACAATTTTACAACAGCATCATTTCTGCTGTTGGTGAGCGGGAGGCCTCAGCCGAGTCTGGAAGGCAACGTTTTGATAGGTGATAAGATGTCCAGTGGGGATGTGCTACTCAGAAGGCACTACTGCTGTGAGTGGGAGGTTCGGGTCTCTGCCGTCACCTTCAGAGCTTTGTCTAGGAAACACTGGGACATCACTAGGGTGCCACCAGAACTGCTGTGTGGTAAGACAAGGAGTTGAGTGGCGGGAGTTGCCTGCTGTTTAGACAAGATGTTGCATGCTCTTGAAGTATCTACTGAGGTCTCTGCTCTTGCTGCGCCTTCTGCGTCACGGTCTGATGATCTGAAAGGGAACCAGGAGGGTCTTCTCTATCTTATAACTCCAGTGAGATTGCCGTGGTCAGCGGGAGGACTGACTGGATGCTCCTGAAGTAAGGTGCTGAGTCAGGGAACTTGGGGAGCAGGCTGGAGGCCTCTGCCTAGGGGAAGATACCCTGTGAAGTCTGGTTTTCCGAGCATTTTCCCCACCTTAAAAGGGACATAGGACTGATCATTCGTATAGCGCTCGTATTGTGATGGTCTCTCTGCCATCTGGCCTGGTTTGTGGCTGGCATGTGTCGTTAAAACAATAAAAGAGCAGCAATGTCCAGATTTTTTTTTTTTCCCTCCCTTTCTATGTCTTTTCTCACCTTTCATTGCCTCCCTTTGCTACGAAACTCAACACAGAGATGCGTAACTGTGTATATAGGTAAATGTAAATATAGGCAAACATAAAGAGAGAGATCAACACGTCTCACACTCTCTGGCGTTCTTTCTCATATTCTCTTTCTTGCTTCAGTTCATCCTCTCTCTCTCTCTCTCTCTCTCTCTCTCTCTATCTATCTATCTATCTATCTATCTCACCTATACACTCTTTCATTCCTTCTCAGCTCCCAGTCACTCCCTCTCACCACTCACTCATTCCCTCTCACCACCTACTGTCACCACCTAATAACCATTTATTCCGCCTTACCACTCCCTCTCAGCGCCCTGCCATTCACTCCTCACCACCCACTCATTCCCTCACTTTCATCACCCACCCACTCCCTCTCACCTCTCACCCACTCCCTCTCACCACTCACCCACTCCCTCTCACCACTCAACCACTCCCTCTCACCATTCACTCCCTCCCTCTCATCACCCACTCACTCACTCCGTCTCAGCCCGCCAGCCTCTCCTGCCAAATCCCATCTTACGGTATTTTTCCCGGCCAAAGTTGCGTGGCATAATGAGGTATCCTACGCGTGCTAATAATACGGGATCAAAACCTCATAAGACTGTATTGGATCCCACCCTGAGCAAGGTATTTAATCAGTAAGGTAAGGGATTTGCAGAGAGAGAAAGGCAAAAAAAAACTTCAGCGCGATCCAAGACAAACTATTAAACTGGGTGGAAAATTACTCTCTTCTTAATTTTCTGTCTCCATCATATATTTCCTTTTATCTTTCACTCCCCCCGCCTCTCTCTCCCTCTCTCTCTCTCTCTCTCTCTCTCTCAGCCTACTTCTTGCATCTCACATTT